>NC_068441.1:50943658-51118658 GCF_023373465.1 Oncorhynchus keta
ACAGTAACATTAGTAGTATTAGTTGTAGTAGCAGTAGTAACAGTAACATTAGTAGTAATAGTTGTAGTAGCAGTAGTAACAGTAACATTAGTAGTATTAGTTGTAGTAGCAGTAGTAACAGTAACATTAGTAGTAATAGTTGTAGTAGCAGTAGTAACAGTAACATTAGTAGTATTACTTGTAGTAGCAGTAGTAACAGTAACATTAGTAGTATTAGTTGTAGTAGCAGTAGTAACAGTAACATTAGTAGTAATAGTTGTAGTAGCAGTAGTAACAGTAACATTAGTAGTAATAGTTGTAGTAGCAGTAGTAACAGTAACATTAGTAGTAATAGTTGTAGTAGCAGTAGTAACAGTAACATTAGTAGTATTAGCAGTAACAGTCATATTAATAGCAGTAGTAGTAGTAGTAATGTTAATAGTACCCTGTAATAACAGTTACATTACTAGTAATAGTAGTAGTAGTATAATTATTAATAGTAGTAGTAGTGTATAATTAGTAATAGTAGTAGTAGTAGTAGTAGTAGTGGTAATATTAAAGTATTATTTATATTATTAGTAGTAGTAGTATTAGTGTTAGTAGTAATAGTGGTATTAGTAGTAGCAGTAGTAATTGTAACAGTCGTAGCAGTAGCAGTAGTAGTACAAGTAATATTAGTAGTAGTAGTAGTGGCAGTAGTAATTGTAACAGTAGTAGTAGTAGTATTACAAGTAATATTAGTTGTAGTAGTAGTAGTAGCAGTAGTAGTGCAAGTAATATTAGTAGGAGTAGTAGTATTACAAGTAATATTAGTAGTAGTAGTAGTTGTAACAGTAGTAGTAGCCCCTTTTTTGCCTTTATATTTAAATTCAAATCAAATTGTATTTGTCACATGCGCCGGTGTAGACCTTACTGTCACGCCTTGGTCATAGTGTTTTGTGTTTCGTTATACATTTGGTCAGGCCAGGGTGTGACATGGGTTTATTTTGTGGTATTTCGTATTGGGGTTTTGTGGTTATTGGGATTGCGGCTGAGTAGGGGTGTTGTATGAGCTTGGCTGCCTGAGGCGGTTCTCAATCAGAGTCAGGTGATTCTCGTTGTCTCTGACTGGGAACCGTATTTAGGTAGCCTGGGTTTCGCTTTGTATTTCGTGGGTGATTGTTCCTGTCTCTGTGTAGTTTCACCAGATAGGCTGTAATTAGGTTTTCACGTTCCGTTTGTTGTTTTTGTATCTTTCAGTTATTTTCATGTATCGCTCTTCGTTCATTAAAGAAATGAGTAACCACCACGCTGCATTTCGGTCCGACTCTCTTTCTACAAACGAAGAACGCCCGTTACAGAATCACCCACCACACACGGACCGAGTGGCGTGGTAACAGGCAGCGACAGCATGAGCAGCGAAAGGAGGATGAATTATTCGGAGAATGGACAAGGGAGGACGTTATGGACAGCAGAGGTATGGAGTATACTACGTGGGAAGAAATAGACAGGTGGGCGGTCGACCCAGAGAGAGTGCCGGAGCCCGCCTGGGATTCGCTGGAGCAGTGCGAAGAGGGCTATAGGAGAGTAGAGTCGAAGAGAAAGACACGACGGCGCAGAAAGAAACCCGAAAGTCACCCCCAAAAATGTATTGGGGGAGGGCTCAGGGAGAGAGTAGCAGAGTCAGGAGTCAGACCTGAGCCAACTCTCCCTGTTAATCGTGAGGAGCAGCGATCAAAGGACTTCTGGACTTGGGAGGAGATATTAAACGGAAAAGGACCCTGGGCTCAGCCTGGAGAATATCGCCGTCCCAAGGAAAAGCGGAGAGGCGCTGGTATGAGGAGGCAGCACGGCGACGCGGATGGAAGCAAGAAAAGCAGCCCAAAAAAATTATTGGGGGGGGGCTTACAGGGAGTATGGCTATGCCAGGTAGGAGACCTGCGCAAACTCCCTGTGCTTACCGGAGGGCTAGAGAGACCGGGCAGGCACCGTGTTATGCTATGGAGCGCACAGTGTTTCCAGTGCGGGTGCATAGCCCAGTGCGGTTCATACCAGCCCTTCGTATTGGCCGGGCTAGAGTGGGCATCGAGCCAGGTAAGGTTGGGCAGGCTCGGTGCTCAAGAGCTCCAGTGCGCCTGCACGGTCCGGTCTATCCAGAGCCAACTCTCCTTGTTTATCGTGAGGAGCCAAGGAGGAGACCAGAACCAGAGCCGGTGTTAGAAGTGAGCGAAGCAGAGACTGTGAAGGAGTTAATGGGGAAAGTGGAGGAGAGAGTAATGAGGGAGTTGCTAGTATGGTGCTATAGGTACGATATTCGTCCGACTGAGCGTGTCGGGGATTTAATGGCACCTGGGTCAGCGCTCCATACTCGTCCTGAGGTGCGTGTTAGTTGGCTAGTGAAAAATGTGCCAGCCTCACGCACCAGGCCTCCTGCGTACCTACCTAGCCTTGCACATCCTGTGCAAGTCCTGCTCTCAGGCTCTCCAGTACACCTTCACGGTCCAGTCTATCCTGTGCCACCTTCACACACCAGTCCTCCGGTAGCAGCTCCCCGCACCAGGCTTCCTGTGCGTGTCCTCGATCCTGTAGCACCAGTTCCAGCACCACGCACCAGGCCTTCAGTGAGCCTCGCCTCTCCTGTGCTGTCGGAGTCTCCTGTCTGTTCAGCGCTATCAGAGCCTTCCTTCCCTCCTGCGCTGTCGGAGTCTCCTGCCTGTTCAGTGCTATCAGAGCCTTCCTCCTCTACAGCGCTGCTGGAGTCTCCTGCCTGTTCAGCGCTATCAGAGCCTTCCTCCTCTACAGCGCTGCCGGAGCCTCCTGCCTGTTCGGAGCAGCCTGAGCTGTCAGTCTGCATGAAGCAGCCAGGGATGTCAGTCTGCATGAAGCAGCCAGAGCTGTCAGTCTGCAGAGAGCTGCCAGTCTGCAGGGTGCTGTCAGCCTGCATGGAGCAGTCAGAGCTGTCAGTCTGTATGAAGCAGCCAGAGATGTCAGTCTGCATAAAGCAGCCAGAGCTGTCAGTCTGTATGAAGCAGTCAGAGCTGTCAGCCTGCATGGAGCAGTCAGAGCTGTCAGCCTGCATGGAGCAGTCAGAGCTATCAGTCTGTATGAAGCAGCCAGAGCTGTCAGTCTGCATGAAGCAGCCAGAGCTGTCAGTCTGCAAAGAGCTGCCAGTCTGCAAGGAGCTGTCAGTCTGCAAGGAGCTGTCAGTCTGCGAGGAGCTGCCAGTCTGCATAGAGCAGCTAGATCCGCTGGTCAGCCATGATCTTCTAGATCTGCCAGTCAACCAGATTCTTCCAGATCTGCCAGTCAACCAGTCTCTTCCAGATCTGCCAGTCTGCATAGAGCAGCTAGATCCGCCAGTCAGCCATGATCTTCTAGATCTGCCAGTCAACCAGAATCTTCCAGATCCGCCAGCCAGCCAGGATCTACCTGGAGCCTGCTACCTGCCTGAGCTTCATCTCAGTACTGGGCTTCCTCTCAGTACTGGGCTTCCTCTCAGTGCTGGGCTTTCTCTCAGTACTGGGCTTCCCCTCAGTCCCGAGCTGCCCCTCAGTCCCGAGCTGCCCCTCAGTCCCGAGCTGCCCCTCAGTCCCGAGCTGCCCCTCAGTCCCGAGCTGCCCCTCAGTCCCGAGCTGCCCCTCAGTCCAGAGCTGCCCCTCAGTCCCGAGCTGTCCCTCAGTCCCGAGCTGCCCCTCAGTCACGAGCTCAGTTCAGTGGGGTTCTGGGTGAGGACTATTAGGCCATGGTCGGCGGCGAGGGTGGATTATCCCAGGACGCGAAGGGGAGGAACTATGACTTTAATGGAGTGGGGTCCACGTCCCGAGCCGGAACCGCCACCATGGACAGACGCCCACCCGGACCCTCCCTATGGTTTTGAGGTGCGTCCGGGAGTCCGCACCTTAGGGGGGGGGTTCTGTCACGCCTTGGTCATAGTGTTTTGTGTTTCGTTATATATTTGGTCAGGCCAGGGTGTGACATGGGTTTATTTTGTGGTATTTCGTATTGGGGTTTTGTGGTTATTGGGATTGCGGCTGAGTAGGGGTGTTGTATGGGCTTGGCTGCCTGAGGCGGTTCTCAATCAGAGTCAGGTGATTCTCGTTGTCTCTGATTGGGAACCGTATTTAGGTAGCCTGGGTTTCGCTTTGTATTTCGTGGGTGATTGTTCCTGTCTCTGTGTAGTTTCACCAGATAGGCTGTAATTAGGTTTGTTGTTTTTGTATCTTTCAGTTATTTTCATGTATCGCTCTTCGTTCATTAAAGACATGAGTAACCACCACGCTGCATTTCGGTCCGACTCTCTTTCTACAAACGAAGAACGCTGTTACACTTACCAGGTGTAAACCTTACTGTGAAATGCTTACTTACAAGCCCTTAACCAACCATGCAGATTTAAGAAAATATAGTTAATAAAATATTAACAAATAATTTTAAAAAATATGTACCCTACCATTCAAAAGTTTGGGGTCACTTAGAAATGTTCTTGTTTTTGAAAGAAAAGCTCATTTTTTGTCCATTAAAATAACATCAAATTGATCAGAAATAGTGTAGACATTGTTAATGGTGTAAATGACTATTGTAACTGGAAACTGCAGATTTTGAATGGAATATCTACATACCTTAGGCATACAGAGGCCCATTATCAGCAACCATCACTCCTGTGTTCCAATGGCACGTTGTGTTAGCTAATCCAAATATATAATTTTAAAAGGCTAATTGATCATTAGAAAACCCTTTTGCAATTATGAAAGCACAGTTGAAAACTGTTGTCCTGATTAAAGAAGCAATAAAACTGGCCTTCTTTAGGCTGGTTGAGTATCTGGAGCATCAGCATTTGTGCGTTCGATTACAGGCTAAAAATGGCCAGAAACAAATAACATTCTTCTGAAACTTGTCAGTCTAACCAAAATAGAAAGATGAGTGGGCACAATTGAGCAAGAGGACAAGTACATAAGAGTGTCTAGTTTGAGAAACAGACGCCTCACAAGTCCTCAACTGGCAGCTTCATCAAATAGTACCCGCAAAACACCAGTCTCAACGTCAACAGTGAAGAGGCGACTCCGGGATGCTGGCCTTCTAGGCAGAGTTCCTCTGTCCAGTTTCTGTGTTCTTTTGCCCATCTTAATCTTTTATTTTTATTGGCCAGTCTGAGATGTGGATTTTCTTTGCAACTCTGCCTAGAAGGCCAGCATCCCGGAGTCCCCCCATCACTGTACATGTAGGTGTACATGTAAAGTGACTATGTATAGATAATAAAAAGAGAGAAGCAGGGGGGTGTCAATGCAAAATTGTCCAGGTGGCCATTTGATTAATTGTTCAGCAGTTTTTTGGCTTGGGAGTAGAAGCTGTTAACTTCTTATGGCTGGGGGCAGTTTTAAGTAGCTTGGATGAATAAGGTGCCCAGAGTAAACTGCCTGCATTTGATTTTAATTGTTCAGTTTCAAAACTATTTGAATTTTTTATAACAGAAATCAAATGGCAGGCAAAAAAACTAAGAAAAAATGGGAAGTAAATCTGAGGTTGTACATAGCTGCCTGCCTGCCTATCTAACTTCTTATGGCTATCTATCTATCTATCTATCTATCTATCTGTCTGTCTGTCTGTCTGTCTGTCTGTCTGTCTGTCTGTCTGTCTGTCTGTCTGTCTGTCTGTCTGTCTGTCTGTCTGTCTGTCTGTCTGTCTGTCTGTCTGTCTGTCTGTCTGTCTGTCTGTCTGTCTGTCTGTCTGTCTTAATTTCTGCTACCAGTCTGTCTGTCTGTCTGTCTGTCTTAATTTCTGCTACCAGTCTGTCTGTCTGTCTTTCTTTCTTAATTTCTGCTACCAGTCTGTCTGTCTGTCTGTCTTTCTTTCTTCTTAATTTATCTGTCTGTCTGTCTGTCTGTCTGTCTTAGTCTGTCTGTCTGTCTTTCTTCTGTCTTAATTTCTGCTACCAGTCTGTCTGTCTGTCTTTCTTTCTTAATTTCTGCTACCAGTCTGTCTGTCTGTCTTTCTTTCTTAATTTCTGCTACCAGTCTGTCTGTCTGTCTTTCTTTCTTAATTTCTGCTACCAGTCTGTCTGTCTGTCTTTCTTTCTTAATTTCTGCTACCTGTCTGTCTGTCTGTCTTTCTTTCTTAATTTCTGCTACCTGTCTGTCTGTCTGTCTGTCTGTCTGTCTGTCTGTCTTACTTTCTGTACATGTCTGTCTGTTTGTCTAACTTTCTGTACATGTCTGTCTGCTTGTGTGTGTGTTCGGGGGAGGGTCTATATAGCATGACCTGTCACCACATCTCAATAACAATAGACCCCCCACACAGAACAGAAGTCAGTCTTGATGGTGCTCCGCCTGCCTGCCTGCCTGCCTGCCTGCCTGCCTGTCTGCCTGCCTGCCTGTCTGCCTGCCTGCCTGCCTGCCTGTCTGCCCTGCCTGCCTGCCTGCCTGCCTGCCTGCCTGCCTGCCTGCCTGCCTGCCCACCTGCCTGCCTGCCTGCCTGCCTGCCTGCCTGCCTGCCTGTCTGCCTGCCCATCCTGCCTGCCTCCTGCCTTTGCCTGCCTGCCTGCCTGCCTGAGCAGCCTGCCTGCCCACCTGCCTGCCTGCCTGCCTGCCTGCCCTGGCCCTCAGCATTGAATTACAAAGAGCAGAGGGCTCCGGGTAATCAGCATTGATCTAGTCACCAACTCAGCCCCAACAACATTGATCCACTCTGGGGAGGGAGGGAGGCAGGGGGGGGGGGGGGGGGGCAGGGAGGCTCCTGGCTCCAGGGGTAAAGGATGAAAGAGAAGAAAGAGAGGGATAATGAAATTCTTCTTACCTTAGTCACTCTGGTCTTTTCCCTCCCTGGCTGTTCTGAACAACAATCTATCTGTGGTTTAACAAGTTTAACAAATCCCTCTGTATTGCTCCTTTCACAATCTCTATGTTACTGATGGATAGGCCAAGACTTATTGGAAGTTTATTCTGGTCTCGTCAAATGACATAACGATTGAAACATATTTTTTTATTTTATTATGGCATTTTAATCCATAGAGGGACAATTGCTCCATGTCTCTGGATAGCTTAGGCATTGCATGCAGTCGTCCCACTAGGGGAATGCAGACACACAGTACGGACCTGCTATTTATACATCACCCTTGAGATGCTTGGACCTATGCCTTACTTCACAGTACATAATGTAGGTGAAGAATATAATTATATAGAATAGAATGAAGACTGTAGAGGAGGAATCCATTATACTGGGAACAGATTTCCCACAGTAGGCCATTTGTCACTGTAAGCACTTTTGCTTGTCATCCCATACTACCTGACGTCTTATTTACCAGGAGAAATCCCGTATCCCTCGCTGGTCTGAGTGTCTGCTTCTATAACAGTGTGTCTGTAGAGTGCCTGTGTGTTGGTGCATCTGTGAAAGGATCTTGTATTGAGTGTCATTGCAATGTGCGGATTGATCAGGAATGTGATAAACAGAAACTGCTCCTGGCTCTCTGTCTGGGTGTCTGACATGGCTTTCTGGCTGGCTAGCTGGCTGGCTGACTGTCTCTCTGGCTGGCTGTCTCTCTGGCTGGCTGCCTGGCTGTCTCTCTGAGGGTCTGACATGTGGCTTTCTGGCTGGGTGGCTGACTGTATATCTGGCTGGCTGGCTGGCTGCCTGGCTGTCTCTCTGAGTGTCTGACATGTGGCTTTCTGGCTGAGTGGCTGACTGTATATCTGGCTGGCTGGCTGGCTGTCTCTCTGAGTGTCTGACATGTGGCTTTCTGGCTGGGTGGCTGACTGTATATCTGGCTGGCTGGCTGGCTGGCTGCCTGGCTGTCTCTCTGAGTGTCTGACATGTGGCTTTCTGGCTGGGTGGTTGACTGTATATCTGGCTGGCTGGCTGGCTGCCTGGCTGTCTCTCTGAGTGTCTGACATGTGGCTTTCTGGCTGGGTGGCTGACTGTATATCTGGCTGGCTGGCTGCCTGGCTGTCTCTCTGAGTGTCTGACATGTGGCTTTCTGGCTGGGTGGCTGACTGTATATCTGGCTGGCTGGCTGTCTGAGTGTCTGACATGTGGCTTTCTGGCTGAGTGGCTGACTGTATATCTGGCTGGCTGGCTGGCTTTCTGAGTGTCTGACATGTGGCTTTCTGGCTGGGTGGCTGACTGTATATCTGGCTGGCTGGCTGCCTGGCTGTCTCTCTGAGTGTCTGACATGTGGCTTTCTGGCTGGGTGGCTGACTGTATATCTGGCTGGCTGGCTGGCTGTCTGAGTGTCTGACATGTGGCTTTCTGGCTGAGTGGCTGACTGTATATCTGGCTGGCTGGCTGGCTTTCTGAGTGTCTGACATGTGGCTTTCTGGCTGAGTGGCTGACTGTATATCTGGCTGGCTGGCTGCCTGGCTGTCTCTCTGAGTGTCTGACATGTGGCTTTCTGGCTGGGTGGCTGACTGTATATCTGGCTGGCTGGCTGGCTGTCTGAGTGTCTGACATGTGGCTTTCTGGCTGAGTGGCTGACTGTATATCTGGCTGGCTCGCGGCCTGGCTGTCTCTCTGAATGTCTGACATGTGGCTTTCTGGCTGGGTGGCTGACTGTATATCTGGCTGGCTGGCTGGCTGGCTGGCTGTCTGAGTGTCTGACATGTGTCTTTCTGGCTGAGTGGCTGACTGTATATCTGGCTGGCTGGCTGGCTTTCTGAGTGTCTGACATGTGGCTTTCTGGCTGAGTGGCTGACTGTATATCTGGCTGGCTGGCTGCCTGGCTGTCTCTCTGAGTGTCTGACATGTGGCTTTCTGGCTGGGTGGCTGACTGTATATCTGGCTGGCTGGCTGGCTGGCTGTCTGAGTGTCTGACATGTGGCTTTCTGGCTGGGTGGCTGACTGTATATCTGGCTGGCTGTCTGAGTGTCTGACATGTGGCTTTCTGGCTGGGTGGCTGACTGTATATCTGGCTGGCTGGCTGGCTGTCTGAGTGTCTGACATGTGTCTTTCTGGCTGAGTGGCTGACTGTATATCTGGCTGGCTGGCTGGCTTTCTGAGTGTCTGACATGTGGCTTTCTGGCTGAGTGGCTGACTGTATATCTGGCTGGCTAGCTTAGAGACATGTATTTCCCTCAGATTACACAGACCCACAAAGAATTCGAAAACAAATGTAATTTTGATAAACTCCCATATCTACTGGGTGAAATTCCACAGTGTGCCATCACAGCAGCAGGATTTGTGACCTGTTGCCATAAGAAAAGGGCAACCAGTGAAGAACAAACACCATTGTAAATACAACTCAAATTTATGTTAATTTATTTTCCCTTTTGCACATCATCACAACACTGTATATGTTATTTTAATGTTTACTATTCTTTTTTTACTATCTATTTCACTTGCTTTGGCAATGTAAACATATGTTTCCCATGAAAATAAAGCCCTTGAATTGAATTGAGAGAGAGGGAGAGAGAGATGGAGTCTGGAGTCTGATCACCAATCAAGAATTTACAAAATGGGACAAACACCAAATTGAGACTTTTGCATGCAGAATTCTGCAAGACAATTATCTGTGTACAACGTACAATGCCAAATAATGCATGTAGAGCAGAATTAGGAAAATACCTGCTATTTATTCTAATCCTGAAAAATCTGGAACCACCTAAAAGGAGCAATTGTCAAACCTTCCATAAGAAAGTCATCACCTACAGAGAGAAGAACGTAGAGAAGAGTCCCCTCAGCAAGCTAGTGCTGGAGCTCTGTTCACAAACAGACCCCACAGAGCCCCAGGACAACAACACACCCTACAGGGAGGAGGTCAGAGACGTAGCAGTGTAGTGACAGGACAACAACCTCTTCCTCAATGTCAGTAAGACCAAAGGAGCTGATCATGGACTGTAGAAGAAAGAGGGGATAGCACGCCCCCACCCACATCGACGGAACTGTTGTGGAGCGGGTTGAGAGTTTCAAGCTCCTTGGTGTCCACATCACAAAGGACTTAACACGGTTAACACACAACTGTACAGTTGTGAAGAGGGCAAGGCAGCGCCTCTTCCCTCTCTTCCCTCTCAGGAGGTATCAGAGGAACCCAGCAAAATTGTCAAAGACTCCAGCCACCCAAGCCAAAGTGTCACGGCTGTTGAAGGAACTGGACCAATGTGCAGCATTTTCTTTATTTAAATTAAAAATGACGCCGAACAAAACAATAAACACTACAAAAAAACAAACCGTGGCGCTAAACGCCATGTGCCCTAAACAAAGTTAACTTCCCACAAAGACAGGAGGGAAAGGGTTACCTCAGTGTGGTTCTTAAACCAGAGACGACGATAGACAGCTGTCCCTGACTGAGAACCCTACCCGGACAAAACATAGAAATACAAAATAATACCTGACCAAAACATAGAAATACAAAATAATACCTGACCAAAACATAGAAATACAAAATAATACCTGACCAAAACATAAAAATACAAAATAATACCTGACCAAAACATAGAAATACAAAATAATACCTGACCAAAACATAGAAATACAAAATAATTCCTGACCAAAACATAGAAATACAAAATAATTCCTGACCAAAACATAGAAATACAAAATAATAGAACATAGAATAACCACCCCAAATCACACCCTGACCAAACCAAATAGAGACATAAAAAGGATCTCTAAGGTCAGGGCGTGACACATAGGCTGTTCACTCTGCTACCATCAAGCAAACGGACCAACAGGCTCCGAGACAACTTCTACCTCAAAGCCATAAGACTGCTAAATAGTCAATTAGTGGTACCCAAACTATCTGCACTGACGCTATCTTACACGGACCCTACACACACTCACTAGACTATATATACAAACCATACACACACACTCACTAGACTATATATATACATTTACATTTAAGTCATTTAGCAGACGCTATATAAACCGTAATCACACTCACTAGACTTTATATACAAACCATACACACACACACTCACTAGACTATATATATAAACCGTAATCACACTCACTAGACTTTATATACAAACCGTATACACACTCACTAGACTATATATACACACCATATACACACTCACTAGACTATATATACACAAACACCCTCACTAGAATATATATACAAACCATACACACACACTCACTAGACTATATATATAAACCGTAATCACACTCACTAGACTTTATATACAAACAATACACACACACTCACTAGACTATATATACACACCATATACACACTCACTAGACTATATATATAAACCGTATACACACTCACTAGACTATATATACACAAACCATTTACACACTCACTAGACTGTATATACAAACCACATACACTCTCACTCACACACAAAACCAACACACATTCACATACGCTACATATGCACACATGCACAAGAAACACACACAGAAACAACACACACACGCATAGCGACACAAAACAAATATACAGAGCGTTCGTAACATATTCAGACGCCTTTAAGTTTTTCGACATTTTGTTACGTTGGATGAATTGGATAAATTGTTTTTTTCCCTCATCAATGTACACACAATACCCCATAATAACATCACAACACCCCTTAATAACATCACAATACCCCATAATAACATCACAATACCCCATAATGACATCACAATACCCCATTATGACATCACAATACCCCATAATAACATCACAATACCCCATAATGACATCACAATTCACCATCATAACATCACAATACCCCTTAATAACATCACAATACCCCATTATGACATCACAATACCCCATAATAACATCACAATACCCCTTAATAACATCACAATACCCCATAATGACATCACAATACCCCATAATAACATCACAATACCCCATTATGACATCACAATACCCCATAATGACATCACAATACCCCATCATAACATCACAATACCCCTTAATAACATCACAATACCCCATAATGACATCACAATACCCCTTAATAACATCACAATACCCCATAATGACACCACAAAACCCCATAATGACATCACAATACCCCATTATGATATCACAATACCCCATAATAACATCACAATACCCAATAATAACATCACAATACCCCTTAATAACATCACAATACCCCATAATAACATCACAATACCCCATAATGACATCACAATACCCCATTATGATATCACAATACCCCATAATAACATCACAATACCCCATAATAACATCACAATACCCCTTAATAACATCACAATACCCCATAATAACATCACAATACCCCATAATGACATCACAATACCCCATTATGATATCACAATACCCCATAATAACATGACAATACCCCATAATAACATCACAATACCCCTTAATAACATCACAATACCCCATAATAACATCACAATAGCCCATAATGACGAAGCAAAAACAGGCTTTTAGACATTTTTGCAAATGTATTACAAATAAAAAATGGAAATACCTTATTTGCATAAGTATTCAGACCCTTGTCTAGGGGACTCAGGTGCATCCTGTTTCCATTGATCATCCTTGAGATGATTCTACAACTTGATTGGCGTCCACCTGTGGTAAATTCAATTGATTGGACATGATTTGGAAAGGCACACACCTGTCTATATAAGGTCCCGAAGTTGACAGTGCATGTCAGAGCAAACACCAAGCCATGAGGTCGAATGAATTGTCCATAGCGCTCTGAGACAGAATTGTGTCGAGGCACAGATCTGGGGAAGTTCATATAAACATTACTGCTGCATTGAAGGTTCCCAAGAAAACAGTGGCCTCCTTCATTCTTAAATGTACGAAGTTTGGAAACACCATGACTCTTCCTAGAGTTGAGAAATCGGGAAGAACAGTGGGTTAACTGCCTTGTTCAGGGGAACAGTGGGTTAACTGCCTTGTTCAGGGGAACAGCGGGTTAACTGCCTTGTTCAGGGGAACAGCAGGTTAACTGCCTTGTTCAGGGGAACAGCGGGTTAACTGCCTTGTTCAGGGGAACAGCGGGTTAACTGCCTTGTTCAGGGGAACAGCGGGTTAACTGCCTTGTTCAGGGGAACAGTGGGTTAACTGCCTTGTTCAGGGGAACAGCGGGTTAACTGCCTTGTTCAGGGGAACAGTGGGTTAACTGCCTTGTTCAGGGGAACAGCGGGTTAACTGCCTTGTTCAGGGGAACAGCGGGTTAACTGCCTTGTTCAGGGGAACAGTGGGTTAACTGCCTTGTTCAGGGGAACAGTGGGTTAACTGCCTTGTTCAGGGGAACAGTGGGTTAACTGCCTTGTTCAGGGGAACAGTGGGTTAACTGCCTTGCTCAGGGGAACAGCGGGTTAACTGCCTTGTTCAGGGGAACAGCGGGTTAACTGCCTTGTTCAGGGGAACAGTGGGTTAACTGCCTTGCTCAGGGGAACAGCGGGTTAACTGCCTTGTTCAGGGGAACAGTGGGTTAACTGCCTTGTTCAGGGGAACAGCGGGTTAACTGCCTTGTTCAGGGGAACAGTGGGTTAACTGCCTTGTTCAGGGGAACAGCGGGTTAACTGCCTTGTTCAGGGGAACAGTGGGTTAACTGCCTTGCTCAGGGGCAGAACGACAGATTTTTACCTTGTCAGCCCGGGACAAGGTAGGCAACCACTAGGCTACCTGCCTTCATGTACATATCATCCTCAAATACATTATTATTATCTATCCTGATCCCAGTCACTTTACCCTGCCTTCATGTATATATGTATATATGTACCTCAAACACCTCACACCCCTGCACATTGATCTGCACATTGATCTGGTACTGGTATTTCCTGTATAAAGCTCAACATTGATTTGGTACTGGTACTGCCTGTATATAGCTCCACATTGATCTGGTACTGGTACTTCCTGTATATAGCTCCACATTGATCTGATACTCCCTGTAAATAGCTCAACATTGATCTGGGACTGGTACTTCCTGTATATAGCTCCACATTGATCTGGTACTGGTACTTCCTGTATATAGCTCCACATTGATCTGGTACTCCCTGTAAATAGCTCAACATTGATCTGGGACTGGTACTCCCTAAATATAGCTCCACATTGATCTGATACTGGTACTTCCTGTATATAGTTCCACATTGATCTGGTACTCCCTGTAAATAGCTCAACATTGATCTGGTACTGGTACTGCCTGTATATAGCTCCACATTGATCTGGTACTGGTACTCCCTGTATATATCTCCACATTGATCTGGTACTGCCTGTCTATAGCTCCACATTGATCTGGTACTGATACTCCTTCTATATAGCTCCACATTAATCTGGTACTTCCTGTATATAGCTCAACATTGATCTGGTACTAGTACTTCCTGTATATAGCTCCACATTGATCTGGTACTCCCTGTATATAGCTCCACATTGATCTGGTACTCCCTGTATATAGCTCCACATTGATCTGGTACTGGTACTCCCTGTATATAGTTCCACATTGATCTGGTACTGGTAATCCCTGTATATAGCTCCACATTGATCTGGTACTGGTAATCCCTGTATATAGCTCCACATTGATCTGGTACTTGTATTCCCTGTATATAGCTCCACATTGATCTGGTACTTCCTGTATATAGCTCCACATTGATCTGGTACTAGTACTTCCTGTATATAGCTCCACATTGATCTGGTACTGGTACTCCCTGTATGTAGGTCCACATTGATCTGGTACTTCCTGTATATAGCTCCACATTGGTCTGGTACTGGTACTCCCTGTATGTAGCTCCATTCTTGTTTATTTTACTTTGTTCCTCGTGTTAGTTGCTATTTTATTTGTCTATATTATTTTTCAAATCTGGATCTTTGGGAAAGGTTGACATAAGCATTTCACTGTAAAGTCTACAACAGTTGTATTCGGCGCATGTGATAAATACCTTTGATTTGACAATTAGACCCAACCAAATCATGAGAAAACAAAAATATAATTACTTGACCCATTGGAAAGAATAAACTATAAAACAAAGCAAACTGGAATGTTATTTGACCCTAAACAGAGAGTTACACAGTAGCAGAATACCTGAACACTGTGACTGGTCCTAAACAGAGAGTACACAGTGGCAGAATACCTGACCACTGTGACTGGCCCTAAACAGAGAGTACACAGTGGCAGAATACCTGACCACTGTGACTGATCCTAAACAGAGAGTACACAGTGGCAGAATACCTGACCACTGTGACTGACCCTAAACAGAGAGTACACAGTGGCAGAATACCTGACCACTGTGACTGACCCTAAACAGAGAGTACACAGTGGCAGAATACCTGACCACTGTAACTGGCCCTAAACAGAGAGTACACAGTGGCAGAATACCTGACCACTGTGACTGACCCTAAACAAAGAGTACACAGTAGCAGAATACCTGACCACTGTGACTGACCCTAAACAGAGAGTACACAGTAGCAGAATACCTGAACACTGTGACTGGTCCTAAACAGAGAGTACACAGTGGCAGAATACCTGAACACTGTGACTGACCCTAAACAGAGAGTACACAGTAGCAGAATACCTGAACACTGTGACTGGTCCTAAACAGAGAGTACACAGTGGCAGAATACCTGACCACTGTAACTGGCCCTAAACAGAGAGTACACAGTGGCAGAATACCTGACCACTGTGACTGACCCTAAACAGAGAGTACACAGTAGCAGAATACCCGAACACTGTGACTGGTCCTAAACAGAGAGTACACAGTGGCAGAATACCTGAACACTGTGACTGGTCCTAAACAGAGAGTACACAGTGGCAGAATACCTGACCACTGTGACTGGCCCTAAACAGAGAGTACACAGTGGCAGAATACCTGACCACTGTGACTGACCCTAAACAGAGAGTACACAGTGGCAGAATACCTGACCACTGTGACTGACCCTAAACAGAGAGTACACAGTGGCAGAATACCTGACCACTGTGACTGGCCCTAAACAGAGAGTACACAGTGGCAGAATACCTGACCACTGTGACTGACCCTAAACAGAGAGTACACAGTGGCAGAATACCTGACCACTGTGACTGACCCTAAACAGAGAGTACACAGTAGCAGAATACCTGAACACTGTGACTGGTCCTAAACAGAGAGTACACAGTGGCAGAATACCTGACCACTGTGACTGGCCCTAAACAGAGAGTACACAGTGGCAGAATACCCGAACACTGTGACTGACCCTAAACAGAGAGTACACAGTGGCAGAATACCTGACCACTGTGACTGACTCTAAACAGAGAGTACACAGTGGCAGAATACCAGACCACTGTGACTGGCCCTAAACAGAGAGTACACAGTGGCAGAATACCTGACCACTGTGACTGGCCCTAAACAGAGAGTACACAGTGGCAGAATACCAGACCACTGTGACTGGCCATAAACAGAGAGTACACAGTGGCAGAATACCCGACCACTGTGACTGGCCCTAAACAGAGAGTACACAGTGGCAGAATACCTGACCACTGTGACTGACCCTAAACAGAGAATACACAGTGGCAGAATACCAGACCACTGTGACTGGCCATAAACAGAGAGTACACAGTGGCAGAATAATAATACCTGACCACTGTGACTGACCCTAAACAGAGAGTACACAGTGGCAGAATACCTGACCACTGTGACTTTTCCATCAGCATTATGATTTTCCAGATCATTTGAGAAATGTATCCAACCTTTTTGCATTGGGTGCCTAACCTGATTAGGGCGTCTACCAACACTGCTCAGAATGACAGAAATCACATTTTGATTTTGGCCATTCATCTTAACAGAATATGGAGGTCGAGAACGCAATTACGTATGTCCTCAATTCTGATGTGCACTTTGAAGATGTTAGAATACCTGTCCACAACTATTTATCCTCAGCCAAAAAGACGAGTAATGAACAGCAACGTCACTAGCCTATGCATATGCGGCCCCGTTAGTTTCAAGTTTGGCGAAGCAAATGTTCACCATAAAATGCACCTTTCAAATAAAGCATTACGTGCATCATCACATTTACAGATGTATGTACGATATCACATTGACAATAGTAGTAGGCTGAGTCGATGGGATAGTCATAATTTCGGATAACAATATAACTAAATCACTGTTGGCAAAAAGAATAGAGTTCAATGCATGGCTGAGCGCGTATAGCGTAGAGGCCTGGGAAATAGGCCAGACATGTTTCTTCTTCTTTGCCCGGGAAAAAACACAATTCATGCAGTTCTTATCCACTTTATATGACTGGAGATATTAGCAAAAGCTTTTTAAATATGACAAATTACAGGGTCGCCTACTCTGCTGACACTGACAAACACTAATTTTGCCAAATTAAATTAAATTAAATTGGCTATCAGACTATGTAAAACCAACAGAATATGAGATGAATATATGTGGTTTCAATGGAAGAATTTATTTTAAAAAAGGAGCCTCATAATATTCAGAAAAACTTCAGGTTTGTAACAATTAAGTAGCTATATGTTTTTGCAAAGTAGTGATGTGACGGACTGATGAAGCCTGCCTTCAGTTGCCTATTCATTTGAATGGCAAATGGGAAGCCCACTTCAGTTACCAGTTGAGTAAAAAAATAGCACTTTTTAATCATGGCAACAAAACACATGATTGCGTTTAGAATTGTTGCTCATTGATTGGGCAATATAAAATCACTGTCTGGCAGATTTTCTGCTCAAAGGCTCTGTATCTGTGTGCTGTGTGCATGTGATAAACAAGATACGTAACGAATATACACACAGCCAATCTAATTCCACTAAATTATGCAAATGAACCCAAAGACCAATATGCATGACCAGTCAAATGTATTTACATCAGCTGGTATTTCCATCATTGAAGAGGCTAAAAATCATTATTTCGCAATGGGATGTTTTTCTTCTTCTCCCAGACAATTTGACGATGCCAATTTAATTTAATGGCTTTGTTTAGTTTTTTTAACAGACAAAAGCCGGCTCACCAGAACCCTGGTATGACCATATTAGAGACATATATTTCCCTCAGATTACATTCACTTCAGGCAAACTACCATATCTATTAGGTGAAGTACCACAGTGTGACATCACAGCAGCAAGATTTGTGACCTGTTGACACAAGAAAAGGGAAACCAGTGAAGAACAAACACCATTGTAAATACAACCCATATTTATGCTGATTTATTTCCCTTTCTGTACTTTAACTATTTCCACACAGCCATCTTAATTGGGTATTTTGTGGGTTATTGTCTATGTCTAGTTGCCTGTGTTGGCACTGTAGATATATAGCGCACGTTGTTTTGTAAATTTGTTTTAGTGTTCTTTCTTCATTAAATATAAAACATGTATCCTTATCACGCTGCGCCTGCGTCTCCTCCATTCGATGAACGTGACACAGTGTGTGTAAAAGTCATGAGGAGGTAGGCAATAAACAGGCCATGGGAGCGAATAATTACAATTGATCAGATTAACACTGGAGTGATAAATGATCAATGAGCAGATGAACATGTGCAGGTAGAGATACTGGTGGGCGAAAGAGCAGAAAAGTAAATAAAATAAAAACAGTATGGGGATGAGGTAGATAGTCTATCTGTAAATAGCCCACCCAATCTATGTACAGCTGCAGCTATACACAGCTGTACATAGAATGCACACCACATCAACAGGATAAGCTGCCTGTGCTTGTGAGATCAAGTTGATATAATATTCCATTTCAACACCATAGCTGTTTTTTTGTGTCTGGATTTATCCTTCTGTGTTACATGTTATTATGTCTACATATTCATAGCTACAATAACATTGTCCACAAGCAAGTTATTGCCCTTAAACCATGGCACAAGTCTTTACTCACCTTTAAGACGACTCGTCGACCTGTTGACCCTGTCGACCTGTTGACCCTGTCGACCTGTTTTGTTAGGGTAAAAGCCGACCACTTAATGCAAGAATGTGAGATCAGTAAGATGAGATATTCCCTGTGTGTGTGTGTGTGTGTGTGTGTGTGTGTGTGTGTGTGTGTGTGTGTGTGTGTGTGTGTGTGTGTGTGTGTGTGTGTGTGTGTGTGTGCCCGCATGTCTTCATCTTCCTTGGCTTTGTAGCTGGCCAACGTCTAAAGATCTGTCTTTACTCTCTCCCTAGTCCTGATCAATAGGCAGTCCCAGGTAGCTGGGCAGATGCCTGTGTTGTGAGATTACAAGCCAATACGGCCTAAAGAGCTGATTCTGGAGACAGATAGGAGTCTTTTTGTAAATTAACAAGACAAAAGGATCAATGACTTTACTTTGCACGTTGGTTCTCCGCGGGGAGACTTTGGTGACCTGTTCTGATGCCCAGGGTCCCAGGGGCCACTAGGAAGACACAGGTGGAGACAAGGAAATAGAGAGGTGGTGGATAATGGGATTGTAACTGGTTTCCCCGTAACTTTCCCAAAGCCCCTCGGTCTAGGGCACTACTATTAAGGGGAGGGTGGGTCTTGCTTGCACCTGGCTACAGATGCCGATGACACCTGGGTTAGTTTCCAATCCAGACCTCAACCAGCAGCCATTCTACATACAGATGTAGGATTTAGGATCTTAATTTATTAACCAGTTTCTCCCAGCAGGCAAATTATCCTGCAGAAACGGGACATGTGAATTATTGTAAGAATTACCATGAATTAATGAAAATGTTTGCATTTTTTGTCAGGTTTAATACATTTTTTGTCAGGTTTAATACATTTTTTGTCAGGGCTAATCTCATCTGACATTTTAAAGTGGAAATTGTTAAACTTTAGAAGCCTTTTTAAACCTTGAATGGAATTTCCTGCAAAAACTGGGTAAACAAATTAAGATCTAACAGCTCCATTTGATAAATATCAGCACAAGCATTCGGCTTTTAATAGTTGAATCGGGAACATTATTGGTGGAGTAGAACAAATTAGGTGGAATGGCTGGCAAACACTAGCCTGGGTACAAGTCTCTTTAGCTAATCCACTCCTTATACTCCATGTCATGTGCCGAAGAGACTGGCCTTTATCTCTCTGGCAGTGGCAAGGAGTGGAATGTTAGCTATGAAGACTGGTAACCAGACTAGGCAAATACTGGACTAGTATAGGTGACTGTTGACAGTAATGTGTTTCCTCTCATTAACTTTCCTACAGACCAAATCAACTGGTGAAACCGCGATGGATTCATTTGGGTTTGCTGCAAAAAAAATAAACATCCTCTCACTGTCAACTGTGTTTATTTTCAGCAAACTTAACATGTGTAAATATTTGTATGAACATAATCTTAATCATAATCTTATCTTTGAAAGACAGGGTCCTGAAAAAGGTCTATTTCTTTTTTTGCTGAGTTTATGTCGAATGGATGGGATGACCCAGCCAGCAACCAGCTTGGGAACCATTGCCCTATAGGGACAGCCAGGTGAATGTTAGGGTGGAACAGTGATATAGGGAAGGACATTTGAAACTTGTAGTGCTTTTGACGTTTAAAAAGACTTCTGAAGTCTGTCAATTTCACCTTAAAATGGCAGACTTGACTTGCCCTAATGAAACATGGATCAACCCCTACAATAAAGTAAATTAATTATAATTCACAGAACAATTCATATTAACTGTTGCTGCAGGATTATTTCCTGCTGTGTGAAACTGGCTCAAATTAAGATCCTACATCTGTAGGTGGCTGTGGTTGGGGAATATTGCCCTAGGGCGTGACAAGTAGCTCCATTGAACCGGTATGTGGAACGGGGCCCGGGGACTGGGTTGGAAAACACTGCCCTAGAGATTGTTAGGGTAGGTCTTGGCTGGTCTTGCAGCAGCATATGTCTGTTCACAGGGCAGCAGGTGCTGTAATGCATCTCTATGGAGTGACAGGACATGACATGGTGTGGGGCCTATCCCCTGCAGACTCAAGCCAAACATTCATTACTTTGTCTCCTTGTACTTCCAACCCTCCTACCCCCGGCACCTTTCATTTGCAAATTAGACCGCACTCGCTTCTCTCTTCTGTCTTCAACCTGTTGAATAGATTTGTTTTAAAAGTGAATTGAATTCTTTGACAGGGAGGAAAACTCCCTATGGACTTCATTGGCTGTGGAATTACATTAAACAAATCTTGGTCTGTATGGTGCCTGGTCCCTACACTAAAAATAATCTCTGGTTTAGTCTCAATTGCCCATTGTAAAACTCTACTGTACTGTTATAATCTCAACCCGGCACAGCCAGAAGAGGACTGGCCACCCCTCGGAGCCTGGTTCCTCTCTAGGTTTCTTCCTACGTTCCAGCCTTTCTAGGGAGTTTTTCCTAGCCACCGTGCTTCTACATCTACATTGCTTGCTGTTTGGGGTTTTAGGCTGGGTTTCTGTACAGCACTTTGTGACATCAGCTGATGTAAAAAGGGCTTTATAAATACATTTCATTGATATATACTCTCCACTGGAGACATAGCCTAAAGAATCATCCTTATTGGATAGTATTGATAGTATATCTGATTACAACCAGAAGGGATAGATACAATATTTCTGGTCTCGCTTGAAAATGTTTTGTCCTCAATGGGACAACCTGTTAAAATGAAAGTTTCAATAAAAAAATACCAAATAGAGCCACATGACTGTGTACTTTCATTTTTTTTAACCTTTATTTTACTAGGCAAGTCAGTTATGAACAAATTCTTATTTTCAATGATGGCCTAGGAACAGTGGGTTAACTGCCTGTTCAGGGGCAGAACAGCAGATTTGTACCTTGTCAGCTCGGGGATTCGAACTTGCAACCTTTCGCTTACTAGTCCAACGCTCTAACCACTAGGCCCTGCCGCCCCACGATGATGCTCTTAACACCGTTCACTGTGACATTAACAATGAACTCTTACTAACTCAATCAATCAAATGTTATTAATCACATGCTTCGTTATTAACAACAGCTGAGGACTAAGAGTGAAAGGTTTTACTTACCTTCCCGGACAATGCAGAGAGAAAGACAACAGATAAAATAATCATAAAGTAAAACATGTAAAAAAAAAAAATAGATACACAATGAATTAATGTTACTCATTGTGTATCTAGTGTACAAAACATTAGGAACACTGACTCTTTCCATGACAATGACTTGGCTATATAGAAGGGGGTACCCGTACCAAGTCGGTGTGCAGGGGTACAAAGTAATTGTGGCAGATACAGTATATACATCTACTGTAACTAGGATTAAAGTGAAGTTAGTGCAAAACAGTTAGTGCAAAAAGGGTCCATACAGGTAGTCAGGGTAGCTATTCAACTAACTATTTAGCAATCTTATGGCTTGGGGGTTGAAGCTGTTCAGGGTCCTGTTGGTTCCCGACTTGGTTCATCAGTACCGCTTGCCGTGTGGCAGCAGAGAGAACAGTCTATGACTTGAGTGGCTGGAGTCTTTTACAATTTGTAGGGCCTTCCTCTGACACCGCCTGGTATAGAGATCCTGGATGGCAGGGAGCTTGCCCCAGTGATGCACTGGGCTGTACACCCTACCCTATGAAACTCCATGCGGGTCGGTGGTCAAGCAGTTGCTATAACAAGCAGTAATGCAGCCAGTCAAGATGCTCTCAATGGTGCAGCTGTATAACTTTTTGAGGATTTGAGGACCCATCCCATATTGTTTCAGCCTCCTGAGAGGGAAGAGGCATTGTCATACCCTCTTCACGACTGTGTTGGTGTGTTTAGACCATGATAGATCCTTAGTGATGTGGACACCGAGGAACTTGAAGCTCTCGACCCGCTGCACTACAGCCCCGTCGATATGAATGGGGGCGTTCTCAGCCCTCTGTTTCCTGTAGTTCACGATTAGCTCCTTTGTCTTGCTGGTTGAGGGAGAGGTTGTTGTCCTGGCACCACACTGCCAGGTCTCTGACCTTCTCCCTATAGGCTGTCTCTTCGTCGCTGATGATCAGGCCTACCACCGTTGTGCCGTCGGCAAACTTAATGATGGTTTTGAAGTCGTGCGCAGCCACACAGTTGTTGGTGAAGAGGGAGTACAGGAGGCGACTAAGCACACCCCTGAGGGGCCCCCGTGTTGAGGGACAGATGTGCTGTTTCCTACCCACGTAGGTGTTCCTTTTGTCCAGGTGGGAAAGGTGAAAGGAAAAGTGTTGAGTGCAATAGAGATTGCATCATCTGTGAATCTGTTGGGGTGGAATGCGAATTGGAGTGGGTCCAGGGTGTCTGGGATGATAGTGTTTATGTGAGCCATGACCAGCCTTGTGAGTGCTACGGGGCGATAGTCATTTAGACAGGCTACCTTAGTGTTCTTGGGCACAGTGGCTATGGTGGTCTGCTTGAAACATGCAGGTACTACAGACTGGGTCAGAGAGAGTTTGAAAATATCAGTGAAGACACTTGCAGGCTGATCAGCGCATGCTCAGAGTACGAGTCCTGGTAGTTCGTCTGGTCCTGTGGCCTTGTGAATGTTAACATGTTTAAAGGTCTTACTCACATCGGCTACGGAAAGCGCGATCACACAGTCGTCCAGAACAGCTGGTGCTCTGATGCATGGTTCAGTGATGCTCAAAGAGCCTGCAGCACTAGACCATATTGCAATTCTAATCTTGGATGAGTTAAATGCTGTGTAATGTCATTTTTCATGATGAGAATCATATTTGGATAGATAGGCAGAATGAGCGCTGAAGGATTTAATTAAGTCTTTATGTAAAGTTGATCTGTGGAGAATGGAAGATTAGGGTGATTATTGAAAGATAATCCTGCCGTTAATACCCGTGGTAATCTAGGAAAGCTCAGCACCTGAAGAGAAGTGTGGATTAAGAATCACGGAAGTGGAAGTAAAACAGAAAGTAAGACAAGGTAAATGTTCATAGTGTTGTCATGACAGACCCTCATATTCCATGTAAAATAGACGTTTAAGGAGAACACATTATCAACAAAGACAGGTGTGACTTGATATAAGAAATGTGGTCTTTGTCTTTACATAACAAAACATTTAAATAAATACAAATACATATAAATAAATAAATATAAATATAAACACAAATATAAATATATATATAAATAATAAATATAAACACATATTAATATTAATAAATACAAATAAATATAACAATCATTATAGTGGTGTTAATAAGAAGAACAAAGGGTTGCCTGATCCAAGACTGAACATTTACTGAGGTTGAATGGCATCTCCCTTCAGGGATCAAATCAATTATTAATATATTTATGAATTCATTATTCATCTTCATTTTACAGTATATATCCTCCATGACCTGCAAGTCTGCACTCTGACAGGAGATTATGAGAAAGACAGCTTCCTAATCACAACAACACAGGACAGCGATCAAATATATTGCGAATATATATATATTTTTAACCTTTATTTAACTAGGCAAGTCAGTTTAAGAAAAAATCTTATTTACAATGACTGCCAAGGAACAGTGAGTTAACTGCCGTGTTCAGGGGCAGAACGACAGATTTTCACCTTGTCAGCTCAGGGATTTGATCTAGCAACCTTTCAGTTATTGGCCCAATGCTCTACCACTTGGCAACCAATATATACAGTGCATTCGGAAAGAATTCAGACCCCTTTACTTTTTTTCTAGATTTTGTTATGTTACAGCATTATTCTAAAATGGATTAAATAGTTTTTCCCCCTGATCAGTCTACACATAATACCTCATAATCACAAAGTAAAAACAGGTTTTTCAACATTTTTGCAAATGTATTAAAAAATAAAAAGCTGAAATATCACATTTCCATAAGTATTCAGACCCTTTACTCAGTACTTTGTTGAAGTACCTTTGGCAGCGATGGCTATGAGGCTACTAGATTGGCACACCTGTATTTGGAGACTCTCACTGGAGATCCTCTCAAGCTCTGTCAAGTTGGATGGGGAGTGTTGCTGCACAGCTATCTTCAGGTCTCTCAATAGATGTTTGAATTGGGTTCAAGTCCTGGCTCTGGTTGAGACACTCAAGGACATCCAGAGACTTGTCTCGAAGCCACTCCTGTGTTGTCTTGGCTGTGTGCTTAGGGTCGTTGTCCTGTTGGAAGGTGAACCATCACCCCATACTGAGGTCCTGAGAGCTCTGGAGCAGGTTTTCATCAAAGATCTCTCTGTAAGTTGCTCTGTTCATCTTTCCCTCGATCCTGACTAGTCTCCTAGTAGCTGCTGCTGAAAAACATCCCCACAGCATGATGCTGCCACTATCATTCTTCACCGTAGGGATGGTGACAGGTCTCCCCAAATGTGATGCTTGGCATTCGATCCAAAGAGTTCAACTTTGGTTTCATCAGACTAGAGAATCTTGTTTCACGTGGTTTGAGAGTCTTTAGGTGCCTTTTGGCAAACTCCAAGCGGGCTGTCATGTATCTTCTACTGTGGAGTGGCTTCTGTTCGGCCACTCTACCATAAAGGCCTGGTTGGTGGAGTGATGCAGAGATGGTTGTCCTTCTGTAAGATTCTCCCATCCCCACAGAGGAACTCTGGAGCTCCTTCAATGTTCAATGTTTTGGTACCCTTCCCCAGATCTGTGACTCAACACAATCCGGTCTCGGAGCTCTATGGACAATTCCTTCAACCTCACGGCTTGGTTTTTGCTCTGACATGCACTGTCTGTTACATCTGCCCCTGCCACACGCCACACCCTCTACTTCTCATCCTGTATCTCCTTAACCTGCTGCCACTCCCCCAGTGCTCTCTCCCTCCCTCTGTGTGTATGTGGTTGTGTGAGCGGAGACAGGTGTGCTGGAGACAGAGCAGATCCCCACCAGCTGCAACCTTTTCCATAATCAAGACCTCTAAAAAAATACTCAGCCCTGCCACTTCCACGCTGCCAGATCGTAATCTCTGCTCAGTCAGTCTACGTTTCAAGCCATTTGTTCATGTATAGAGCTTGCTATCCTGTTGTGCCTGTGTTCCCTAGCCCGACGCTTCTTTTCTCTCCATTACAGTTCCATCCGCTCTGCCTCTGGTCCCTATCAGCAGTCCCTCGTCTCGTCAGTCCTGCTTCTCTGCCCTCGACCCCTGCTCTACGGCTTCCTTGGATTCCGCTCCGGACCTGCTCACGCTGCCCTCACAGGGGAACCTGTTTTCGCTTTGTCATTACGGGTACATTGATAAGAAAAAAATATTTATTTAATACATTTTTTTAATAAGGCTGTAACATAACAAAATGTGGGAAAAGTAAAGGGGTCTGAATTCTTTCATTGTGCACTGTACAGTCTTCTATCCAATAACTTGCCTGCCACTGTAATCTGTCAGCTTTCTATGCATATTGATGAACCATTAGCCACTGTTACCACCAAAGACCATGTGACTTCTGCCTACACATGGAATACTATGTCATGTCATTCTGGGCACAGATTACTTCCCTTATAAGCACCTCCCTCCCTCCCTCGCTCGCTCTCCCTCTTTCTCTCTATCTCTCCCTCTTTCTCTCCCTCTCTCCCTCTTTCTCTCTCTCTCTCCCTCTTTCTCTCTATCTCTCCCTCTCTCCCTCTTTCTCTCTATCTCTCCCTCTCTCCCTCTTTCTCTCTATCTTTATCTCTCTCTCTCCCTCTTTCTCTCCCTCTATCTCTCCCTCTCTCCCTCTTTCTCTCTATCTTTATCTCTCTCTCTCCCTCTTTCTCTCTCTCTCTCTCTACTCCCTGCTCCCTCCATTCCCCCTCTCTCCTTGCTCCCTCCATTCCCCCTCTCTCCTTGCTCCCTCCATTCCCCCTCTCTCCCTGCTCCCTCCATTCCCCCTCTCCCCTGCTCCCTCCATTCCCCCCCCCTCCCTGCTCCCTCCATCCCCCCTCTCTCCCTGCTCCCTCCATTCCCCCTCTCTCCCTGCTCCCTCCATTCCCCCTCTCTCCCTGCTCCCTCCATTCCCCCTCTCTCCCTGCTCCCTCCATTCCCCCTCTCTCCTTGCTCCCTCCATTCCCCCTCTCTCCCTGCTCCCTCCATTCCCCCTCTCTCCCTGCTCCCTCCATTCCCCCTCTCTCCCTGCTCCCTCCATTCCCCCTCTCTCCCTGCTCCCTCCATTCCCCCTCTCTCCCTGCTCCCTCCATTCCCCCTCTCTCCCTGCTCCCTCCATTCCCCCTCTCTCCCTGCTCCCTCCATTCCCCCTCTCTCCCTGCTCCCTCCATTCCCCCTCTCTCCCTGCTCCCTCCATTCCCCCTCTCTCCCTGCTCCTCTCTGTGCTCCCAGTTCCCCACCTCCCTTCAGTGTTTTGTGTTCCATTTTTATGAGGTCATGATGAAATATTAATAAGGGGGACAAGCATCTTAACTGAGATGTCCTGGGGAGGCTATTTAACTACTGATGGGGTTAATAATGTTTTGCGGTGCAAAACACACTGTACATATATTTGGGATACATTATGATTTGTAGCAGAACCCCTCAAACGCAATAAGTTACATCAGGGGCAATGATCAGATATTAAATGTAGCCTTAATGTACACCATGTGGCTATAATCTGCTACACATGAGATTTGGGACAATTAAGACAAATTATCAGATGTCCATGGCCTATTTCTGTCCTAATATACTGAACCTATAGCTTTGTCTGAGTATGTACATGTTATATAGTCATATAGTTAGAATTGATAACTTCACTATATGCTTAGAATAGCTTCCATCCAAGAAGTCCTCATGTTTGTAACATTTCTTCCAATACAGTGTTATAAGCCCCCTTTTCCCTATTGGGAATGACAGAATGGAAGAACTATTCCCTGTTGGGATTGACAGAATGGAAGAACTATTCCCTGTTGGGATTGACAGAATGGAAGAACTATTCCCTATTGGGATTGACAGAATGGAAGAACTTTTCCCTGTTGGGAATGACAGAATGGAAGAACTATTCCCTATTGGGAATGACAGAATGGAAGAACTATTCCCTATTGGGAATGACAGAATGGAAGAACTATTCCCTATTGGGATTGACAGAATGGAAGAACTTTTCCCTGTTGGGAATGACAGAATGGAAGAACTATTCCCTATTGGGAATGACAGAATGGAAGAACTATTCCCTATTGGGAATGACAGAATGGAAGAACTATTCCCTGTTGGGAATGACAGAATGGAAGAACTATTCCCTATTGGGAATGACAGAATGGAAGAACTATTCCCTATTGGGATTGACAGAATGGAAGAACTTTTCCCTGTTGGGAATGACAGAATGGAAGAACTATTCCCTATTGGGAATGACAGAATGGAAGAACTATTCCCTGTTGGGATTGACAGAATGGAAGAACTATTCCCTATTGGGATTGACAGAATGGAAGAACTTTTCCCTGTTGGGATTGACAGAATGGAAGAACTTTTCCCTGTTGGGAATGACAGAATAGTAGACCTTTTCCCTGTTGGGAATGACAGAATGGAAGAACTATTCCCTATTGGGAATGACAGAATGGAAGAACTATTCCCTGTTGGGATTGACAGAATGGAAGAACTTTTCCCTGTTGGGAATGACAGAATGGAAGAACTATTCCCTATTGGGAATGACAGAATGGAAGAACTATTCCCTATTGGGATTGACAGAATGGAAGAACTATTCCCTGTTGGGAATGACAGAATGGAAGAACTATTCCCTATTGGGAATGACAGAATGGAAGAACTATTCCCTATTGGGATTGACAGAATGGAAGAACTTTTCCCTGTTGGGATTGACAGAATGGAAGAACTTTTCCCTGTTGGGAATGACAGAATAGAAGACCTTTTCCCTGTTGGGAATGACAGAATAGAAGACCTTTTCCCTGTTGGGATTGACAGAATGGAAGAACTTTTCCCTGTTGGGAATGACAGAATGGAAGAACTAGAATGACAGAATGGAAGAACTTTTATTGGGATTGACAGAATGGAAGAACTATTCCCTGTTGGGAATGACAGAATGGAAGAACTTTTCCCTGTTGGGATTGACAGAATGGAAGAACTTTTCCCTGTTGGGAATGACAGAATAGTAGACCTTTTCCCTGTTGGGAATGACAGAATAGAATACCTTTTCCCTGTTGGGATTGACAGAATGGAAGAACTTTTCCCTGTTGGGAATGACAGAATAGAAGACCTTTTCCCTATTGGGAATAACAGAATAGTAGACCTTTTCCCTGTTGGGAATGACAGAATAGTAGACCTTTTCCCTGTTGGGAATGACAGAATGGAAGAACTTTTCCCTATTGGGAATGACAGAATATAAGTAATTTTCCAAATAGGGCACTACTTAGGGAATATGGTGCAATTTGGCACACAAACATAGTTTTTTCCCTTAATACCTCCAACTAAAAAAATACCAAAATAAGCAAATAGGATTTGAAGCCTGGCAAACTGGAATACTCTCTGGGAGTCTCCCTGGTCACTTTTCATTAGACACACTCTGATGGATTGCCCCCAACGTTCACAGTGTCATACTGAAAGACCTGCCATTCTTATTATTCTCTTGCTCCAGTTATTATACTATATTCTCTACATATCTCTTTCCCAGTCCCAGATAGTGCCTTTCATGTAAATTAACATTTAGTACAACCTCAGAAAATATCCCTATACCAAGATCACGGATGGGCAACTTCGATGGGGGACGCAAAAAAAAAACGAAACTCATCATGCGCAACCACAGTGGCTCATGGGTATTTAAAATGTTTATTTTTTTATTTTTTTTATGTGTTGGTCTACCGGCCTACAAAAGCAGGCATGCGGCCCGTGAGTTGCCCATCTCTGACCTAGATGATATGAACAAAACGGACCCTGATTATATATGACCGATACTGTAACTAGAATGTTAAAAAATACAGGCTCTATCTTCAATTACATTACATTATAATGTAATCTAGAATAAGAAAATGAATTATCACAGTGTATCACTATGGTATAGCACACCCAGTAGCCTATGTCAAACTACAGGCAGTACCCAGCTGTAGGGTATGCATCACACTATAAAAAAAGAGTTCAGAGAACATACCAAATTATTGCAGATTGCATTGCATTACTTTGAACCACATACGGAGTTCTTGACACTCCCATCAGAATTCCCATCAGACACCAGAAAATATTCATTTTTACTGTATAGTCCTCACATGTGCTAATCAATGTCCACTGGCTACACGTTAATAACACAGCCTAGCTAGCAAGAAACACATCACAGCACCAAAACAAATAGACACCAGATCAAATCTAAGTTTATTTTTCTCGTGTATACAGATTTTCAGATGCTATGCCTGATCTATTCAATCAAATTCTATTCTACTCTATTTTGTGTTAGGCTATTCTAGGCTAATCATGTTCGTGTGTGGGTCACTGAGGTAGCTTTCTGGAATTATACGCATATTTCTCAATCCACTACCTGTATGTGGACAATTTAACGCAATATGTATTGAATTCAAAACAATATACATTTAGTTGAGAATGTAAACATTATATTTTAGAGCGGGTGAAGTAATGGATGTTGATATCAAAAACCAAACAATTGAAAGCAAAATGTATAGAATTGTTTAAAAAAATCATTTTAAAGCGAGAGCAAAACTCTATGAAAATCTATTCAATAGGATTGGTTGCTGGGAAAGTTTAACCGAAAACGATTTTTGCATTCGTTTTCAAATATTTTTTTTGTAACATTTGTCATAGAGTTTTGCTTTCGCTTTAAAATGATTTGCTTACAAGTTATTGGGTTTTGCTTTTGATGTCTTATTTTTGTTTACAATTCTATACATTTAGTTTTCAATTGTTTGGTTTTTGATTTCAACATCCATTACTTCACCTGCTCGAAAATACAATGTTTACATTCTCAACTTTATTTTTCATGTTCACGATTTATTTTATTTCGACTTGAATCCATACGGCGTGATATTGACCCCATACACAGTGAATTTGAGAAGGTTGTAAATAAATGAAGAGAGAATGTGGAGGCGGAGTAATTCGAGGCGCTGCCCACCATCCGTCCCTCCCTCTTCAGACCGGGGGACGGGAATTCATTCCTACAGGCTCTCTTCTCAGACAGAGCTCAAAGACCTCGCTAGCAGACACTTAGTGTGCGCATCGGGGAGAGAGAGCGGGATAAATGGCTGTAATTATACCTCTCTAGTTGATCCGGAAGGTTGTTTTTGCCACCTAGCTCGTCATGTGATTGCCCCTGGCTTCATATGCTTCGGTTTTTTTGTTGTAAACTTGATTTCCAGCCCAGCAGTAGCCTACATACCATCGCAGAGAAGCCAAGTAGGACTTGTAATCTAATACCAGTGGCGCGTTTTTTAGTAGGTTGGGGCTGTTGCTTTCCAAAAAGGTGGTGGACCCGACACAAGCCTCGTGTGGAGACTGTCACTTTAACTCAAGGTCCAAGGAAAAAGGCAACAGCCGAACGCAAGTAGACCTGACACCTTTGTTTTTTTTAGTCGGAGACGTCCCGAGAAGGAGTGTCTCACTCCCAAACCAGTCTGTTCCCGTAGTGATCTTTTCAATCCCGCTACAAAGAAGAGGATTTCAAGGAATATAATATATGCGCAGATTAAAAGGTCAGTTTCCGATATAAGGGCTTTATATTTTTAAAATATCTTATCTTGTCTTCTATGTGACATTTGATTCTTGGATCCACTGATCGAGTCTGCCTGCTCCGTCAGTGAAAGTGTTCCATTTCAGGATAAAAATACTTTCAAGGAGATGGAGAGAGTGATAATTATTCCCCTCCCCTCTATGGATACAAATATGAGGGTACGGGCAACACACGACTGCGTTTGATATATATATATATACACACACGCCATTTAGCTTGCCAAACGAGCATGGATCGGGCAAGTGTCTCAGTGTAGCGACCTACTTCGTGCCATTAGCTACAGAATGGCAAACTTGCCAAAGTCATGAGCAGAGATCTGGCTAGCGATCCAGCGTTGTCCGAGCTGGGTCCTCCTCGGCAGTGACCTAATCATTCCGAGCCTTCTGCCTGCTGTTAGCTCGCTTCTATTTCAGACTTGTTTTGCCCCTTTGCAGCTGCTGGTGTCAGTCAAGTCGCTGCTGGTCGTTTCCTGGCTTTCAAAACGGGACTAAAAACAGGTGCATTGCAAGTAGATATGTGGTGACTGTTCGATATGGTGTTCGCTAGCTAATAACATGAATTGACTTTCTTTATTTCACCTAATATCATGGGTTTCGGGCAGTGCTTGACTTGGACAGGAGCTCACAGGAGCTTGAGTACTGGCACCTAAAATGTTCTACTGCTTGAGCTCCTGTTCCTCGAATAGAATATTAGCTCAAATGTATCGTGGAGCTCCGGAATACCGGAACCTATTTTAGTCCAAATCAGGCACTGGTTTCGTGGGTGAATTGGCTAGTTAATGTTTTTTAAAGCTATTGACATCACTTGCAAGGAATGTACAGAGAGATCTGCAAGGGCTATAGCGAGAACTGTGTTGTGTCAACATTATTACAATGGTTTGCTACTTTTCAGGGCCTACCTTGCAAATGGTCTGAGGTGTTGTTGTTGTTGAATAGTTTATTAGATCACATTACAGTCACCAGAACTTATCTAATGTTGGATAGGCTGGGTCTCTAGACTTATTGCTTATTTTCTCTTATAGGTAGAACATATAGATGGGTTTTGTTGAATAAAGCCTACTGGTTGATGTTACCCAATGTTGTTACACGGTTGCCTCTGACATGCTGAAAACATGATTTATCTAGCTCGATCCAATTCCACATTATGACAGGCTAGTGGGAGGCAGTAGCTATTTCTTTCATGTAGGTTTACAGCTGTTACATTGCCTTGCGTTACGCGAGAGCGAGCCCCTTTTGAAACCACCCAATTTAGTAACATTGTATCAAAAAATGACAATACATCTTATTACGTTCATCACCGCTCTGTAAAGTCATACCGCAATGTTACAATGTAGCGCAATTATCTCGCTACAGCTTGGCTATACTGTTTGATTTACAGGGAAAATAACACTGGTGTACGATTGTTTCAATGGTAAGAGTGTGTTGTAATGTTACCGTGGGATGTGTTTTAATATTTTACTCACGTACCAGTTCTCCATGGAGACGTTTGAAACCTTCCAGTTGGGGGATATCTATATTATTTCTATTGACCTAACGCAAAATGCTTTCTCTCAGTCTGAGGCTGAACGTACAGCAGGGAAACATTTATGGAGGATATCAAATACACGTTCATTCTGTTTTTTTTATTTTTTTTACTATTTTTAAATATTGTCTTGATAACCTCACACTGTTGTAAGTGGATAAACTATAATTTGTTTGCTTTTCAAGGCATTGGTGTGGGAGCGTAGGCTGCTATTTTTAGGTTCCTTCTCAGAAGTGTCCCCCCCCCAAGGTGCACTTAAACACTTAGGAAGAGCAATTGATTTGTGTTTTCACTGAACCCAATAGACACCCAATAGATCAGTGTGTGTGTTTGTTTAGTGTTCTGATTCATGAGGGAATCATTCACATTTTATCATAGCTATTTAGATACTGTTTAAGTCCATCAACCTTGGCTACTGGCCTGCTAGGAGTGGCATTGCATTCTGAAGCCTAAACTGTTTCTAATAATGAACAACAATGGCCCATATCGAGAGACAAGAGCTTTATACAATTATGTCTCAGCGTGTCCTATTTTCAAAAGTGTTGTTTAAAAAAAATTGGTTTGTGGCTCTCTACTTTCGGTGGTTTCACTATTGGAGCCTATATATATATATATATATATAAATAAATAAAATGATTTGGCTTGGCCAATCATTTCTATGCCTTCACTATTTCATGAAGCAACAGTGCTGTAGTTTTGTTCTGTAATTATACAATCCTTAAGTGCTTATAGTATAAACATGGAATTCCTTCTGGAAACTGAAAACAATATATGCGTCCCGAATGAAGCCTTATTACCTATGTAGTGCATTACACCCTTAGAAAAAAAATGTGCAATCTAGAACCTAAAAGGGTTCTTTCGGCTGTCCCCATAGGAGAACCCTTTGAAGATCCCTTTTTGGTTCCCAGGAGAACTCTTTTGGGTTCCATGTAAAACCCCTTTCACAGAGGGTTCTACATGGAACCCAAAGGGATTGTACCTGGAACCAAAAAGGGTTATCCTATGGGGATAGTCGAAGAACCCCTTTTGAATATGTTTTTTTTTCTAGGAGTGTACTTTTGACCAGGGCCCATAGAGGGCCCATAGAGGGCCCATAGAGGGCCCATAGAGGGCTCTGGTCAAAAGTAGCGCACGATGTATGAGCGCATAGGTTGCCGTTTGGGTTGCAGAAATGTCATGTTTGCACACAGCATAGACTAGTAATATAGTAGTAATATATGCCATTTAGCAGACGCTTTTATCCAAAGCGACTTACAGTCATGTGTGCATACATTCTACGTATGGGTGGTCCCGGGAATCGAACCCACTACCCTGGCGTTACAAGCGCCATGCTCTACCAACTGAGCTACAGTAGGACCAGTAGTACCACCTCTCCATGACCTAATACATCATGGAGTACCACCTCTCCATGACCCTAATACATCATGTAGTAATATAGTAGTACCACTTCTCCCTTACCCTAATACATCATGTAGTAATATAGTAGTACCACCTCTACATTACCCTAATACATCATATAGTACCACCTCTCCATGACCCTAAGACATCATGTAGTAATATAGTAGTACCACTTCTCCCTTACCCTAATACATCATGTAGTAATATAGTAGTACCACCTCTCCATGACCCTAAAACATCATGTAATAATATAGTAGTACCACCTCTCCATGACCCTAAAACATCATCCACCTCTCCATGACCCTAATACATCATGTAGTAATATAGTACCACCTCTCCATGACCCTAAGACATCATGTAGTAATATAGTAGTACCACTTCTCCCTACATTACATCATGTAGTAATATAGTAGTACCACCTCTCCATACCCTAATACATCATGTAGTAATATAGTAGTACCACCTCATTACCAATACCATAAGACATCATGACCCTAAGACATCATGTAGTAATATAGTAGTACCACTTCTCCCTTACCCTAATACATCATGTAGTAATATAGTAGTACCACCTCTACATTACCCTAATACATCATATAGTACCACCTCTCCATGACCCTAAGACATCATGTAGTAATATAGTAGTACCACTTCTCCCTTACCCTAATACATCATGTAATAATATAGTAGTACCACCTCTCCATGACCCTAAAACATCATGTAATAATATAGTAGTACCACCTCTCCATGACCCTAATACATCATGTAGTAATATAGTAGTACCACCTCTACATTACCCTAATACATCATATAGTACCACCTCTCCATGACCCTAAGACATCATGTAGTAATATAGTAGTACCACTTCTCCCTTACCCTAATACATCATGTAGTAATATAGTAGTACCACCTCTCCATGACCCTAATACATCATGTAGTAATATAGTAGTACCACCTCTCCATGACCCTAAGACATCATGTAGTAATATAGTAGTACCACTTCTCCCTTACCCTAATACATCATGTAGTAATATAGTAGTACCACCTCTACATTACCCTAATACATCATATAGTACCACCTCTCCATGACCCTAAGACATCATGTAGTAATATAGTAGTACCACTTCTCCCTTACCCTAATACATCATGTAGTAATATAGTAGTACCACCTCTCCATGACCCTAATACATCATGTAGTAATATAGTAGTACCACCTCTCCATGACCCTAATACATCATGTAGTAATATAGTAGTACCACCTCTCCATGACCCTAATACATCATGTAGTAATATAGTAGTACCACCTCTCCATTAGCCTAATACATCATGAAGGTGTTTATCATTATAATCGTGTGAACATGACAGAGTACTTCCATGGACTCTTCGGTTCAGTGTTGATTCATAATTGTAGTGCTCTCAGGTGAACCTTGTCACAGGGGTTTGAACTCTCTCTGTTTGTGTACAAGTGTGTGTACGTCTTTGTGTCTGTGTGTTTGTGTGTCTCATGGGGTAACGATGAATACCCATACTCACACTACAGACACTCAGGACCCTGGTCTAAAGTAGTGCACTATAAAGGGAATAGGGTGCCATAGTCCTACTGACCCTGGTCTAAAGTAGTGCACTATAAAGGGAATAGGGTGCCAGAGTCCTATTGACCCTGGTCTAAAGTAGTGCACTATAAAGGGAATAGGGTGCCAGAGTCCTACTGACCCTGGTCTAAAGTAGTGCACTATAAAGGGAATAGGGTGCCAGAGTCCTACTGACCCTGGTCTAAAGTAGTGCACTATAAAGGGAATAGGGTGCCAGAGTCCTACTGACCCTGGTCTAAAGTAGTGCACTATAAAGGGAATAGGGTGCCAGAGTCCTACTGACCCTGGTCTAAAGTAGTGCACTATAAAGGGAATAGGGTGCCAGAGTCCTACTGACCCTGGTCTAAAGTAGTGCACTATAAAGGGAATAGGGTGCCAGAGTCCTACTGACCCTGGTCTAAAGTAGTGCACTATAAAGGGAATAGGGTGCCAGAGTCCTACTGACCCTGGTCTAAAGTAGTGCACTATAAAGGGAATAGGGTGCCATTTGAATGCAGGCCTTTGTCTGCATCAGCACACAGGACGGTATAGTAGTTCCCACTTCAGCTGGAGCGTTGGAGCCTAACCTACATACTCTGATGGTTGTAAATAACCTGCGGTGGGGTTGTCTTAAAGGCTATGGGCAAGGTTTGGGAGGGAGCCGTGATGATCAGTCAGGGGTGCTGCACTGAAGCACTAGAAAGCAACAAAGGTATACACGTTACACACTTTTTAAAAAAAATAATTAAAATGGTTAAAGTCTGTATTGTAAAATATATGTTCTCGTTGACTTAGGCTTCCTGCTTAGGCCTAAATAAAGGCAAAATAAAAAGGTTATTTGGGGGTTATTTTGTTTGCTGTTCCTCCTAGAACTACAAAGTGTTTTGTTTTTTTACCTACAAGGACAAGCTGATTATGGTTCTTGGTAGGCATAACTTTGGTATTGGGTCCAAAAGGAATATCTAAAGTTCTATGCTGGAATTGTATAGAATGTTAGAATGTCTCTTTAGAAGAAAACGACATTCTGATTCATCTGCCTTCGAGGTCTCTCCTGAGATGAGACTCCCTGTTGAAACTTAGCTGGTTCTCAAATGGTGCACAGATAGACTTGTTTTACAAGGCCTGATGGAAGCATTGTGTGGTTTACTTTGTTTCTACTGTAGGCTAAAACGTTGATGTTTTTTCTGTCGCTTCTAATCGATATTCCTTCGAAGGCTTTTAATTTTTTACCTTAGCTTATTCAATACCTTTCAAAATGTTCATGGTTAATGTAGTTGTATAGGCAGACTAGTCACAAAGGCGGGATAGATATTGGCTGAAAACACAGCATTAGTTAGCCTGGACTTCCAGACAGTGTGCATTGTAGCAGTAGAAGTAGAGCTACTGAACCACTGTTGACACTTTAATCTGACAGAGGACATTCTCTCTCTCTCTCTCCCACGGATCATAAATGTGGATGAAGCATTTTCACAGTCTTTGGTTTCTCTTGTTTTCATGAATCATCCCACATCTTTATAGAATAAGAAACCAGGGCTCCAGACTGTAGTCACATTTTCCCTGTGCAAGTTACATTTTTACAAATGCTATAGCTTGTTGAAGCACAAAACTCTGAATTACAGCCAACACTCAAACCAACATTTGGCAGGAAACAATTAGACCTGGTCTAGCAACTAAACCTCCACATAGTATCTGTAAGAATTGTCAGGTTGTTAGAGCTGTGTTATTCTCCTCTGTTGTTGTTGTGTCTTTGTGTAACGTCCTGATTGTGTGTTTAGGAGTCATTACAACCATGTTATCCTATATTATCTGATCTCATCATTCTCTCTACAGATAATCCTCCGTCACTAATATTCTTAACTGAGAGCAGCTTTTAGCCCCGAGCCGCTCTGTCCGCAGTGAGAAGCAGTAGCTCGACAGTAGTAGTATAGTGAGATGCTTCGTTCTCCAGCACTGCACAGCCAGTGGATAGAGGTGCTCTTTGACATCTGTGAATGGTCATTTTTGGAGAAGTGTGTGTGTGTGTGTGTGTGTGTGTGTGTGTGTGTGTGTGTGTGTGTGTGTGTGTGTGTGTGTGTGTGTGTGTGTGTGTGTGTGTGTGTGTTGTGATCTAGGTGAGAGGAGGTGGGTTTCGGGTAGCAAGAGGGTAGTTGTGTGTGATTCTGAGCCTGATGTTGTAAGAAACACATTGTTTAGGTCTAGGGGCTCTTATGTTTACTACTAGTGAAGGTAGCCAAGTGAATGGCCCGTTTTTACAATTGTAAAACTAGGCTTAGTTCTAAATCAATCGAGTAACAGCACACTGAGTTATCCAATCATTGTCTGCCCATATGCGGCAGGTAGCCTATTGGTTAGAGCGTTGGTCCAGTAACCCGAAAGGTTGCTAGAACGAATCACCAAGCTGACAAGTTAAAAATCTGTTAACCCACTGTTCCTAGGCCGTCATCGTAAATAAGAATTTGTTCTTTAACTGACTTGCCCAGTTAAATAAATAAAGGAGGAGTTTACATAGTCGGAAATGAACCAGAGCATCACATTGATAATTAACTGAAACTCCCCTATATCCGGTAGCCTAGCCTATAGTAGATGAAAGAGTTCTGATAATAGCCTATATCCGGTAGCCTATAGTAGATGAAAGAGTTCTGATAATAGCCTATATGAGGTCAGATATTGTTTCCAGGGTGATCGTTTCATGTTGTGTTCAACATGAAAGGGTGCCTGCTATGTAAGGAGTGGATCCCAAAATGGCACCCTATTCCCTATATAGTGCACTACTTCCCTATGGACCCTGGTCAAATGAAATGCACTGAATGGCAATTTGGGATGCAGGCAAGGTGACTCTGGGTGAGGCTATCATTAGTACAGCTACATTAACACAACACCACTGGGACAACTTTATTACCCTGAATGGTTTCAATGGTTAGCCATTTTAACATCATGGAACCCTTTGTGTTTTGGGGTGGGGTACCATCAGTAACTTACTGGTTAGCTATTTTAACATCATGGAACCCTTTGTGTTTTGGGGTGGGGTACCATCAGTAACTTACTGGTTAGCCATTTTAACATCATGGAACTCTTTGTGTTTTGGGGTGGGGTACCATCAGTAACTTACTGGTTAGCCATTTTAACATCATGGAACTCTTTGTGTTTTGGGTGGGTACTATCAGTAACTTACTGGTTAGCTATTTTAACATCATGGAACCCTTTGTGTTTTGGGGTGGGGTACCATCAGTAACTTACTGGTTAGCCATTTTAACATCATGGAACTCTTTGTGTTTTGGGGTGGGGTACCATCAGTAACTTACTGGTTAGCCATTTTAACATCATGGAACCCTTTGTGTTTTGGGGTGGGGTACCATCAGTAACTTACTGGTTAGCCATTTTAACATCATGGAACTCTTTGTGTTTTGGGTGGGTACTATCAGTAACTTACTGGTTAGCCATTTTAACATCATGGAACCCTTTGTGTTTTGGGGTGGGGTACCATCAGTAACTTACTGGTTAGCCATTTTCACATCATGGAACCCTTTGTGTTTTGGGTGGGTACTATCAGTAACTTACTGGTTAGCCATTTTAACATCATAGAACCCTTTGTGTTTTGGGTGGGTACTATCAGTAACTTACTGGTTAGCTATTTTAACATCATGGAACCCTTTGTGTTTTGGGTGGGTACTATCAGTAACTTACTGGTTAGCCATTTTAACATCATGGAACCCTTTGTGTTTTGGGTGGGGTACTATCAGTAACTTACAGGTTAGCCATTTTAACATCATGGAACCCTTTGTGTTTTGGGGTGGGTACTATCAGTAACTTACTGGTTAGCCATTTTAACATCATGGAACCCTTTGTGTTTTGGGGTGGGGTACTATCAGTAACTTACAGGTTAGCCATTTTAACATCATGGAACCCTTTGTGTTTTGGGTGGGTACTATCAGTAACTTACTGGTTAGCCATTTTAACATCATGGAACCTTTTGTGTTTTGGGTGGGTACTATCAGTAACTTACTGGTTAGCCAGTTTAACATCATGGAACCCTTTGTGTTTTGGGTGGGTACTATCCGTAACTTACTGGTTAGCCATTTTAACATCATGGAACCCTTTGTGTTTTGGGGTGGGTACTATCAGTAACTTACTGGTTAGCCATTTTAACATCATGGAACCCTTTGTGTTTTGGGTGGGTACTATCAGTAACTTACTGGTTAGCCATTTTAACATCATGGAACCCTTTGTGTTTTGGGTGGGTACTATCAGTAACTTACTGGTTAGCCATTTTAACATCATGGAACCCTTTGTGTTTTGGGTGGGTACTATCAGTAACTTACTGGTTAGCTATTTTAACATCATGTAACCCTTTGTGTTTTGGGGTGGGGTACCATCAGTAACTTACAGGTTAGCCATTTTAACATCATGGAACCCTTTGTGTTTTGGGTGGGTACTATCAGTAACTTACTGGTTAGCCATTTTAACATCATGGAACTCTTTGTGTTTTGGGTGGGTACTATCAGTAACTTACTGGTTAGCCATTTTAACATCATGGAACCCTTTGTGTTTTGGGGTGGGTACTATCAGTAACTTACTGGTTAGCCATTTTAACATCATGGAACCCTTTGTGTTTTGGGTGGGTACTATCAGTAACTTACTGGTTAGCCATTTTAACATCATGGAACCCTTTGTGTTTTGGGTGGGTACTATCAGTAACTTACTGGTTAGCCATTTTAACATCATGGAACCCTTTGTGTTTTGGGTGGGGTACTATCAGTAACTTATTGGTTAGCCATTTTGTTGCTACATCTGGTTTGTTTTTGTGATCCTTTTTCATTCTTGTACAGTGATGCCAAATTAAAAGTTGAAGTTCCGTTCTGTTCTATTATGGTACTAAGGTAGAGGACTCGGTTGTATATAGGTCTGTCTCACAGCATAGATTTGATCTCAATGAGAATAACCTGTATAACTAAAGGTTAAATGAAGTATGGAGGACATTTTTATTTATTTATCTAGACAAGTCAGTTAAGAACAAATTCTTATTTTACAATGGCTGCCTACACCCGGCCAAACCCGGACGACGCTGAGCCAATTGTACGCCGCCCTATGGGAGTCCCGATCACGGTTGGTTGTGATACAGCCCGGGATCGAACCAGGGTCTGTAGTGACACCTCTAGCACTGAGATGCAGTGCTTTGGACCGCTGCGACACTTGGGCTGTTGGGTATTTACAGCACACAACTGTTAGCCTATATGACAGGAGTTGTTGAACTAGAGCTAACCTGTTTGATGGAGACAAACAATGACATCTTCCACCTGGCTATTGGTATTGAAGCCATGATTTTCTGGAATGTGTCTTAAATAACACCCTATTCCCTATATAGTGCACTACTTTTGACCAGGGCCCATAGGGAAGTAGTGTACAATGTAGGGAATAGGGGGCCATTTGGTGTGTTGTCTCTGTCAATAGAGCGGTCCAGAGGGGAAGCAGAAAACATGGCTATGCTACTTCTCACAGTTAAACAGCACAGCTCTGTTTTCACACTGACCAGTGTCTTTACACTTAAATAGAGGACATTGTTCCTGGTTGGAGGGTTTTACTTTACTCACTCACTCATCGTCACCCCACAATACACACACACAGGCTATGCATGCATGGACAGGCATGCATATATGCACACACACACACAAACACACACACACCCTCTACTAGTTCAAACACACACACACACAGCCTTTAAGTAAAGGCTTTCTGTCACACATTTCACAAGGCTGCAGGAATGTAAGCACTGGGAGCACAGAGAGACTCAGTGTCCCCCATTTTTTTTTTGTTGTTGTCTCAGTTGAAAGAGCTAGTGATGGTGAGACAGAATGGGCCCTGTGTTTTACTGTGAAGCCCATCGTCACTGAACACCAACGACAACACGCATTCCTTCAATCAGAACGTTAACAGTCACAATGCCGCCAGCGATGACTAACCCAATGGCGTCACACAGCGTCAGGTTAAGGGCTTGCCTCGCTTTGCCGTTGGAAAGACAGGAATTAATTGTCTGATTGATTTTCATCGGGCGTGGTAAGGAGGTTGGTATATTGGTCTAATGTGTAAATCTTAGAAAAAATACTAAAGTGGTTCTATGTAGCCTACACTACCAACCATTTATGAAAAGACAGAAAACATTCAAAGAAGGTAATCAATCAGTTTATTTGTCACGTGCGCCGAATACAACAGGTGTAGGTAGACCAGACCTTACAGTGAAATGCTTACATACAGGCTCTAACCAATAGTACAAAAAAGGTATTAGGGCTAGGGGGGTTTGGAGGCCAGGGCTAGGGGGGTTTGGAGGCCAGGGCTAGGGGGGTTTGGAGGGCAGTGCGAGGGGGGTTTGGAGGCCAGGGCTACGCGCCAGGGTTTGGAGGGCAGTTTGCGTGCGAGGGGGGGTTTGGAGGCCAGGGCTAGGAGGGTTTGGAGGGCAGCGCCAGGGCTAGGGGAGTTTCAGAGGGGGTTTGGAGGGCAGCGCCAGGGCTGCTCGGGGTTTGGAGGGGGCTAGTTTCAGTGCTAGGGGGTTTGGAGGGCAGTGCTAGGGGGGTTTGGAGGGCAGGGCTAGGGCTAGGGGGCTTTAGAGGCCTGTGATGTTTTATCTATTTCTAACATATGGCTTATTGACCATCCAGGAAACAACTGTTTCTAAGCTGGTATAGAGAGGGGGAGCACCAGCTAAGACATCTGTAGTCGGTTCAGATATGTTAACCAGCTAGATGCTATCTGTAGTCGGTTCAGATATGTTAACCAGCTAGATGCTATCTGTAGTCGGTTCAGATATGTTAACCAGCTAGATGCTATCTGTAGTCGGTTCAGATATGTTAACCAGCTAGATGCTATCTGTAGTCGGTTCAGATATGTTAACCAGCTAGATGCTATCTGTAGTCGGTTCATCTAACCAGCTAGATGCTATCTGTAGTCGGTTCATCTAACCAGCTAGATGCTATCTGTAGTCGGTTCATCTAACCAGCTCGATGCTATCTGAACCCGGTTCAGGTTGTGGCATTTGCCAGTTCCAGCAAACCAGGTGTGTCTGCATTAAAACGCCGGCTTCTCCACTTCCACTGAAACCACGTCATGCCTTGACTTGTGATATTTTTCTGAAGTGAAGGCTAACATGTTTTTTTCCCCCCTAGGTCCTTGTGGAAGATAGCTTAGCAGCCTAGCAGCACTCACAGACTGGCATTCTCCTTGAGGCAAGACCTTGGAAATGTACAGCTTTGGGAAAACAAAAAAAATACTTTCAAAGAAATATGATTGAGTTTTCAAAGTAGACAGTTTGTTTTGTGTTTTCTGAGAGGGAGAGGAAGAGGAAGAGAGAGAGAGGTCACAACACTCAAGGGAGTGATTGAAAAAGCTTCTTCCACTTTTACCAATACAAAAGTGGTTATCTCCACCCTGCTACCACGAAAACACTTTCCCCCCTACAACCGTAAACAGATAGCACCTTACTGGTGAATGCAAGCATTTCCCGTGACTGTGGCCCATCACTCCACCCTGGACTTGGACAGCCTTTATGACCAGGTCCATCTTTACAGGGCAGCAGTTCCCACCTGTGCCAAGACCCTGAAGGACATCACCCTCAACCGCAGACCCAGCACTTCACACAGGAGCAACGACACCCCTCCCAGACTGGAGAGACCCCCAAACGCTTCACCGTCTGGTAGTCCGACCAACTAATCTGGATTTGGCGGATTCCAGGCAAACTCTACCTGCCAAAATGCATAGTGCCAACTGTAAAGTTTGGTGGAGGAGGACTAATGGTCTGGGACTGTTTTTCATGGTTCGAGTTAGGCCACTTTAGTTCCAGTGAAGGGAAATCTTAATGCTACCACATACAATGACATTCTAAACAAGTCTGTGCTTCCAATTTTGTGGCAACAGTTTGGGGAAGGCCCTTTCCTATTTCAACATGACAATGTCCCCGTGCACAAAGCAAGGTCCATACAGAAATGGTTTGTCGAGATCTCTGTGGAATAACTTGACTAGCTTGTACAGATCCCTGATCTCAACCCCATCTAACACCTTCGGAATGAATTGGAATGCCGACTGCGAGCCAGACCTAATCAGTGCCCAACCTCACTAATGCTCTTTTGACGAAATGGAAGCAAGTTCCCGCAGCAATGTTCCAACATTAGTGGAAATCCTTCCCAGAAGAGTGGATGCTGTTATAGCAGCAAAGGGGGGACCAACTCCATATTATTGTCCATGATTTTGATGTGCAGGTGTCCACATATTTTTGGTAATGTGGTGTTTTTGACCGATCAGCTTCCCTGTCAAATGTAATAATTTTAGTTAGACTACCTAAGACAACCTAATAAAAACAACATTGACCACCGGTTTGATGAAGATAGCACAAACCTGAGAAAGGATTTGAGTAACTTATCCAACCATAAACACCCTAAACATCCGATCGAACATCTCCGGAGAGACCTGAAAATAGCTTTGCAGCAATGCTCCCCATCCAACCTGACAGAACTTGAGAGAATGTGCAGAGAAGAATGGGAGAAACTCTCCCCAAATACAAGTGTGCCAAGCTTGTAGAGTCATACCTAAGAAGACTCGATGCTGTATTCGCTGCCAAAGGTGCTTCAACAAAGTACTGAGTGAAGGCTCTGAATACTTATGGAAATGTCATATTACAATTTTTAGCAAAAAGAAGTCGATGTCTGAGTAATTTCCAGTGTATAAATCAATGAATTGGCGAGCGCACTGGGACAGTCTGCCGCACCCGGGCACTGGGACAGTCTGCCGCACCCGGGCACTGGGACAGTCTGCCGCACCCGGGCACTGGGACAGTCTGCCGCACCCGGGCACTGGGACAGTCTGCCGCACCCGGGCACTGGGACAGTCTGCCGCATTCAGGCACTGGGACAGTCTACCGCACCCGGGCACTGGAACAGTCCGCACCCGGGCACTGGGACAGTCTGCCGCACCCGGGCACTGGGACAGTCTGCCGCATCCGGCCACTGGGTCAGTCTGCCGCACCCGGGCACTGGGACAGTCTGCCGCACCCGGGCACTGGGACAGTCTGCCGCATTCAGGCACTGGGACAGTCTACCGCACCCGGGCACTGGAACAGTCTACCGCACCCGGGCACTGGGACAGTCTGCCGCACCCGGGCACTGGGACAGTCTGCCGCACCCGGGCACTGGGTCAGTCTGCCGCACCCGGGCACTGGGACAGTCTGCCGCACCCGGGCACTGGGACAGTCTGCCGCACCCGGGCACTGGGACAGTCTGCCGCACCCGGGCACTGGGACAGTCTGCCGCACCCGGGCACTGGGACAGTCTGCCGCACCCGGGCACTGGGACAGTCTGCCGCACCCACTGGGACAGTCTGGCATTCGGGCACTGGGACAGTCTACCGCACCCGGGCACTGGAACAGTCTGCCGCACCCGGGCACTGGGACAGTCTGCCGCACCCGGGCACTGGGACAGTCTGCCGCATCCGGCCACTGGGTCAGTCTGGGGACAGTCTGCCGCACCCGGGCACTGGGACAGTCTGCCGCACCCGGGCACTGGGACAGTCTGCCGCACCCGGGCACTGGGACAGTCTGCCGCACCCGGGCACTGGGACAGTCTGCCGCACCCGGGCACTGGGACAGTCTGCCGCACCCGGGCACTGGGACAGTCTGCCGCACCCGGCCTCTCCCTAGTAGACTTTGAAGTCAAATGTCTACTGTTTGCTGTTTCTGTCCTCAACCAAGGAGGGCCTACAGCAGCACCAAGATCTTCTGCACAAATTATGTTAAAATAATGGTGTTCCAAAAAAAGGTCCAGTTGCCCAGGTCCAGAAATGCAAAATTCCACCTAGACACCGTTGCCCTAGAGCACACAAAAAACTATACCTACCTTAGCCTAAACATCAGCGCCACATTTAACTTCCACAAATCTGTGAACGATCTGAGAGACAAGGCATCAAAAGGAACATACAATTAGGATCTGGCTAAAAGTACAGGAACACCGGCAGGTGCAATTAGGATCTGGCTAAAAGTACAGGAACACCGGCAGGTGCAATTAGGATCTGGCTAAAAGTACAGGAACACCGGCAGGTGCAATTAGGATCTGGCTAAAAGTACAGGAACACCGGCAGGTGCAATTAGGATATGGCTAAAAGTACAGGAACACCGGCAGGTGCAATTAGGATCTGGCTAAATGTACAGGAACACCGGCAGGTGCAATTAGGATCTGGCTAAAAGTACAGGAACACCGGCAGGTGCAATTAGGATCTGGCTAAAAGTACAGGAACACCGGCAGGTGCAATTAGGATCTGGCTAAAAGTACAGGAACACCGGCAGGTGCAATTAGGATCTGGCTAAAAGTACAGGAACACCGGCAGGTGCAATTAGGATCTGGCTAAAAGTACAGGAACACCGGCAGGTGCAATTAGGATCTGGCTAAAAGTACAGGAACACCGGCAGGTGCAATTAGGATCTGGCTAAAAGTACTTGAATCAGTTGTAGAACTCATTGCCTTTATATGGTTGTGACGTCTGGGGTCCGCTCACCAACCAAGAATTCACCAAATGGGACAAATACCAAATTGAGACTTGCTTGCAGAATTCTGCAAACAATATCCTCAGTGTACAACGTAAAACACAAAATAATGCATGGAGAGAAGAATTAGGCCGATAAACGCTACTTGTCAAAATCCAGAAAAGAGACGTTAAATTCGCTAACCACCTAAAAGGAAGCGATTTCCCCAACCTTCCAACGATGCCATCACGTACAGAGAAATTAACCTGGCGAAGAGCCTCCTAAGCAAGCTGGTCCTGGGGCTCTGTTACAAACACAAACACACCCCACAGAGCCCAAGGACAGCAGCACAATTACACCCAATCAAATCATGAGAAAACAAAAAGACAATTACTTGACACATTGGAAAGAATTAACAAATAAACTGAGCAAACTAGAATGCTATTTGTCCCTAAACAGAGAGTACACAGTGGCAGAATACCTGACCACTGTGACTGACCCAAACTTAAGGAAAGCTTTGACTATGTACAGACTCAGTGAGCATAGCCTTGCTATTGAGAAAGGCCGCCGAAGGCAGACATGGCTCTCAAGAGAAGACAGGCTATGGGCTCACTGCCCACAAAATGAGGTGGAAACTGAGCTGCACTTCCTAACCTCCTGCCAAATGTATGACCATATTAGAGAGACATATTTCCCTCAGATTTCACAGACCCACAAAGAATTTGAAAACGAGAGAGAGAGAGAGAGCCTTTGAAGTTTCAGTAATCCATCCATTCGTAGACTCAGATGTTTTTCTCCAGGCCTCTTCACTCTTCCATGTCCAAAACCTTTCCTCTTGATTTGTTTTTAGACCTTGATATTGGATAGTACTAACACAGAACTGTTGTTTTTAGACCTTGGTATTGGATAGTACTAACACAGAACTGTTGTTTTTAGACCTTGATATTGGATAGTACCAACACAGAACTGTTGTTTTTAGACCTTGGTATTGGATAGTACCAACACAGAACTGTTGTTTTTAGACCTTGATATTGGATAGTACTAACACAGAACTGTTGTTTTTAGACCTTGATATTGGATAGTACCAACACAGAACTGTTGTTTTTATAGTTATTTTAGCAGAAAGCCTCCCACCTGGTTGGTTTACATGTGCTGTTTTTAATCTATATTATATATTTTTTTAGATGGCTTTGATTAGGCAGGTCAAAAATATATGATTTACAATGACGACCTGTCAAGGTCAAGAGGCTGTGGGGCAGGGGTGCCAGTGATGCCAGGGGAGCTAGTGATGCCAGGGGAGCCAGTGATGCCAGGGGAGCCAGTGATGCCAGGGGAGCCAGTGATGCCAGGGGAGCCAGTGATGCCAGGGGAGCCAGTGATGCCAGGGGAGCCAGTGATGCCAGGGGAGCCAGTGATGCCAGGAGAGCCAGTGATGCCAGGAGAGCCAGTGATGCCAGGGGAGCCAGGGATGGGAGGAGAGGGTAGATGGGAGGAGAGGGTAGATGGGAAGAGGGGTAGATGGGAGGAGAGGGTAGGGAAGAGGGGTAGATGGGAGGAGAGGGTAGATGGGAGGAGAGGGTAGATGGAAGGAGATGGGGAAGAGGGTAGATGGGAGGAGAGGGTAGATGGGAGGAGAGGGTAGATGGGAGGAGAGGGTAGATGGGAGGAGAGGGTAGATTGGAGGAGAGGGTAGATGGGAGGAGAGGGTAGATTGGAGGAGAGGGGGAGAGGGTAGATGGGAGGAGAGGGTAGATGGGAGGAGAGGGTAGATGGGAGGAGAGGGTAGATGGGAGGAGAGGGTAGATGGGAGGAGAGGGTAGATTGGAGGAGAGGGTAGATTGGAGGAGAGGGTAGATGGGAGGAGAGGGGGAGAGGGTAGATGGGAGGAGAGGGTAGATGGGAGGAGAGGGTAGACTGTCGCCTGGGCCGGCCAGGCTGGGGTGGGCTGGTTTCTTGTACAGTATTATGTCTCTGATAAGAGAGTAAGAAGAGGATTTTACAGACCTGGAGCCTGGGGAAACAGTGATGTATAATCACCCTGCCATCTGTCCTTGCTCAATGGTTGTGACAGCCAGGCTGAGGAACTTGTAACACCTACACCAGCATTCTGTATGGCAAGCAGGTAAGGGACCGGAAGCTATGCAGATTGTCTGATACAGTGATAGGTTAGGCCACACGTAGAAATTTGGTCATGGTGTAAGTATTGTGAAATCATAGTTGTCCTATGATTACAGCTATTGCTGCAGGACGCAGCGTTGTTCTCGGTCATGCTGGTCATGTAAGGAAATTCAATATCTTAAAGGATTGAAAGAATTTCAGCAGTGAGCTGCTCCAGATTTGAGTTGATCAGGGTTTAGCAGGGTGTATCATTGTTGTAGATGTGAGGTTAGCTTGGGTTTAGCAGGGTGTACCAATGTTCTAGTGAGGTTAGCTTGGGTTTAGCAGGGTGTACCAATGTTCTAGTGAGGTTAGCTTGGGTTTAACAGGGTGTGTCAGTGTTCTAGTGAGGTTAGCATGGGTTTAGCAGGGTGTATCAGTGTTCTAGATGTGAGGCTAGCTCTGGTTTAGCAGGGTGTATCAGTGTTCTTGTGAGGTTAGCATGGGTTTAGCAGGGTGTATCAGTGTTCTAGTGAGTTTAGCTAGGGTTTAGCAGGGTGTATCAGTGTTCTTGTGAGGTTATCTCTGGTTTAGCAGGGTGTATCAGTGTTCTAGTGAGGTTAGCTAGGGTTTAGCAGGGTGTATCAGTGTTCTAGTGAGGTTAGCATGGGTTTAGCAGGGTGTATCAGTGTTCTAGTGAGTTTAGCAGGGTGTATCAGTGATCTAGATGTGAGGTTATCTCTGGTTTAGCAGGGTGTATCAGTGTTCTAGTGAGGTTAGCTAGGGTTTAGTAGGGGGTACCAGTGTTCTAGTGAGGTTAACTACGGTTTAGCAGGGTGTATCAGGGTGCTTTAGCCAGCCGTAGGGGCGTTGTCTGGGGGGTAGTGGTGCTTGGCGGGAGGCTGTGCCTGCTGTGACAGAAGAGGCCAGCTGTCAACCAACTGTCTCCTACCAACTGTGTGTGTGTCTGTGTGTGGTCAAAGGACCACCAGCCATGCCCTCAATGCTGAGACAGACAGACAGCTGGGGGCAGTTGGCAGGACACACAAACACACACACACACACACACACACACACACACACACACATATATATGTGGGGATGTAACAGTTTGTTCACTCTTTCAAGATTGTATTTTTTTCAAATTCGGTCCTACTATCGGAATGTAATTATTGATTAGATGGATCATTTGATTAGCTCCTAGGCCTACAACATTTCAAATCAAATTGTATTTGTCACATGCGTGGAATACAACAGGTGTAGATAACGATAACAGGTGTTATTGTGAAATGCTTAACCAACAAAGCAGTTAAAGAAATGGAGTTAAGAAAATATTGACTAAATCAACTAAAGTGAAAAAAATAAATCATTCTAAAATAAAATGACAAAACAATGACGAGGCTATATACACGGGGTACCGGTGCCAAGTCAATGTGCCGGGGTACAGATTAGTCAAGGTAATTTGTAAAGTGATTATGCATTGATGATAAACAGGTGGTGGGGGGGGGCATTTGATGAATTGTTCAGCAGTCTTATGGCTTGAGGGTCACTGTTAAGGAGCCTTTTGGTCCAAGACTTGGCGCTCCGTTAAAACTTGCCTTGCGGTAGCAGAGAACAGTGCATACTGGAGTCTTTGACAATATTTTGTGTCATCCTCTGACACCGCCTGGTATAGAGGTCCTGGATGTTAGGATGCTTGGCCTCAGTGATGTACTGGACCGTATCCACTACCCTCTGTAGTGCCTTATGGTCAGATGCAGAGCAGTTGCCATACCAGGCGGTGATGCAACTGATCAGGATGTCCTCGATGGTGCAGCTGTAGAACATTTTGAGGATCTGGGGACCCATGCCAAATTTTTTCAGTCTCCCGAGGGGGAAAAGGTGTTGTTGTCCCCTCTTCACAACTGTCTTGGTGTGTTTGGACCATGATAGTTTGTTGGTGATGTGGTCACCAAGGAACTTGAAACTCTCGACCCGCTCCACTTCAGCCCTGCCGATGTTAATGGGGGCCTGTTCTGCCCTCCTTTTCCTGTAGTCCACAATCAGCTCCTTTGTCTTGATCACGTTGAGGTAGAGGTTGTTGTCCTGGCACCACACTGCCAGGTATCTGACCTCCTCCCTCATCGTTGTTGGTGATCAGGCCTACCACTGTTGGGTCGTCAGGAAACTTAATGATGATGTTGGAGTCTACTGTAACTAGCGGATCCTAGCTAATCCTAGATACTGTGTCTAGCTGATCCTAGATACTCATATCTCACATTGAGGAGATCTAGATGACTGTATGTCTGTAGTCATGGCAGCCGTCATATCTCAGATTGATGAGATCTAGATGACTGTATGTCTGTAGTCATGGCAGCCGTCATATCTCACATTGATGAGATCTAGATGACTGTATGTCTGTTGTCATGGCAACCGTCATATCTCACATCGATGAGATCTAGATGACTGTATGTCTGTTGTCATGGCAACCGTCATATCTCACATCGATGAGATCTAGATGACTGTATGTCTGTTGTCATGGCAACCGTCATATCTCACATCGAGGAGATCTAGATGACTGTATGTCTGTTGTCATGGCAACCGTCATATCTCACATTGAGGAGATCTAGATGACTGTATGTCTGTTGTCATGGCAGCCGTCATATCGTCTCAATGGAGAAACAAATCAGCTGAAATGGCCATTTTTCTTCCGTTGCCTTGGCGCTCTGGAATATTGCATTTTTGATATGTACTGCAGCCTATTTCAACAAGAATCATTTTAACAATGCTTTTTTCTTCCCATTGCTTGAATATTACATTGACGATATGTAACATTGAAGGCGTTGAATAAGGCATTTTTCTTTCCATTGTCTTTATAGAATATTCCATTGATGAGATCTAGCCTATTCTAGTGTTGTCTGTGTGTATTATTCAAGGATTTGGTCCTGCTTAGACCCTCCACCCTATTCAAGGTTGTCACGAATTAGCCTAAACTAAACAGCTCAGTGGATATCCCTAGTGGTCCTAGTCCTGTAATCTTCAGAAACTTGACCGTTGGGCAGCATCATGTTTATTTTAAGCCTTGTTACATGTCTAAATTACACACTAAAAATGAGGGTTCCTCAAAAGGGTTCTTTGGAAGGGTGATGCTTCTATGAGTAACCGTACTGACCCTAAAGAACCCTCGGAGCCCTTCAATGGTTCTTTGGAAGGGTGATGCTTCTATGTGTAACCGTACTGACCCTAAAGAACCCTCGGAGCCCTTCAAGGGTTCTTTGGAAGGGTGATGCTTCTATGACTAACCGTACTGACCCTAAAGAACCCTCGGAGCCCTTCAATGGTTCTTTGGAAGGGTGATGCTTCTATGAGTAACCGTACTGACCCTAAAGAACCCTCGGAGCCCTTCAATGGTTCTTTGGAAGGGTGATGCTTCTATGACTAACCGTACTGACCCTAAAGAACCCTCGGAGCCCTTCAATGGTTCTTTGGAAGGGTGATGCTTCTATGAGTAACCGTACTGACCCTAAAGAACCTCGAACTTTGGAAGGGTGATGCTTCTATGACTAACCGTACTGAGAACCCTTTCAAGGGTTCTTTGGAAGGGTGATGCTTCTATGACTAACCGTACTGACCCTAAAGAACCCTAGCCCTTCAATGGTTCTTTGGAAGGGTGATGCTTCTATGACTAACGTGACCCTAAAGAACCCTAGCCCTTCAATGGTTCTTTGAAGGGGTGATGCCCTTCTATGACTAACCGTACTGACCCTTCCCTTCAATGGTTCTTTGGAAGGGTGATAACCGTACTCCCTAAAGAACCCTTGAGTGATGAGTAACCATACTGACCCTAAAGAACCCTCGAGCCCTTCAATGGGTTCTTTGGAAGTATGCTTCTATGACTAACCGTACTGACCCTAAATGGTTCTTTGGAAGGGTGATGCCCTAACGGAGCCCTTCAATGGTTCTTTGGAAGGGTGATGCCCTTCTAAGGTGATGTAAACCGACCCTAAAGAACCCTTGACCCTTCAAAGAACCCTTGACCCTAAAGAGCCCTTCAATGGTTCTTTGGAAGGGTGATGCTTCTATGAGTAACCGTACTGACCCTAAAGAACCCTTGGAGCCCTTCAATGGTTCTTTGAACAGTTCAATGGTTCTTTGGAAAAGGGTTATTTCCTTTTTCTTTGGAGTGATAATTCAAATGTTCAATGGTTCTTTGGTGGGTGATACCCTAAAGAACTATTTTCTTTGGGCTGTAACCGGTTTGGAGCTTCATTCAAAAAAAGTGGATCTAATCTGTTATTCACATGTTATTACATGTTATATGTGATCATGGCCAGTGTCTTGTGAAACACTCTTGTATGGCCTTGTGTCAATTGACAACGGTTGTGTCAGTAATAATAATATAATAATATATGCCATTTAGCATCTCAATTCTCTCCTGATTCAACATGTTAACAAACACAATATTAAAACCTAGGGAATTTTAACTATATATTATGGCTATTAAAACAGAATAAAAAAAAAACCCGTATGGTTCTAAAAAGAATGTTTGTGATTGAGAAACGGTCTTTTATAGAACTATTCTCAATAAAGTTTCTATATAAACCATAAAAAGGGTTCTATATAGCCCCAAAAAGGGTTGTAACCATAATGGAACCCTTTTTTGGTCCTATGTAGAACCTTTTTTAATGGTTCTTTATAGAACCTTAGGAAACGGTTATTTTATAGAACCATGCAGGTTTTCATTTAGAACACTATGATCATGGTTCTTTATACAGTGTATTCTGAAAGTATTCAGACCCCTTGACTTTTTTTCCACATTTTGTTACGTTACAACCTTACTCTAAAATGTATATTTGATAAATGTTTTCCCTAATCATTCTACACACAATACCCCATAATGACGAAGCGAAAACAGGTTTTTAGAAATGTTTGCTAATTTATTAAATAGAAAAAATAGAAATACCTTAATTACGTAAGTAATCAGACCCTTTTCTATGAGACTCGAAATTGAGCTCAGGTGCATCCTGTCTCCATTGATCATCCTTGAGATGTTTCTACAACTTGATTGGAGTCCACCTGTGGTAAATTCAATTGATTGGACATGATTTGGAAAGGCACACACCTGTCTATATAAGGTCCCACAGTTGACAGTGCATGTCAGAGCAAAAATCAAGCCATGACGTTGAAGGAATTATCCATAGAGCTCCGAGACAGGATTGTGTCGAGGAAGGGTACTAAAACATTTATGCAGCATTGAAGGTCCCCATGCCCACAGTGATCTCCATCATGATTCAATGGAAGAAGTTTGGAACCACCAAGACTTCCTAGAGCTGGCTGCCCGGCCAAACTAAGCAATCGGAGGAGAAGGGCCTTGGTCAGGGAGGTGACCAAGAACCCGATGGTCACTCTGACAGAGCTCCAAAGTTCATCTGTGGAGATAGGAGAACCTTTCAGAAGGACAACCATCTCTGCAGCACTCCACCAATCAGGCCTTTGTGGTAGAGTGGCAAGATGGAAGCCACTCCTCAGTAAAAGGCACAAGACTGCCCGCTTGGAGTGTGCCAAAAGGTACCTAAAGGCTCTCAGACCACGAGAAACATGATTCTCTAGTCTGATAAAACCAAGATTGAACTCTTTGGCCAGAATGACAAGCATCATGTCTGTAGGAAGCCTGGCACCATCCCTATGGTGAAGTATGGTGGTGGCAGCATCATGCTGTGGGGATGTTTTTCAGCGGCAGGTACTGGGAGACTAGTCAGGATCAAGGGAAAGATGAACAGAGCAAAGTACAGAGAGATCCTTGATGAAAACCTGCTCCAGAGCTTTCATAACCTTAGACAGGATGTCACCAAGCACACAGCAAAGACGATGCAGGAGTGGCGTCGTGACACTGAAGCATGGTGGTGGCAGCATCATGCCGTGGGGATGTTTTTTTCTGAATGTCTCTGAATGTCCTTGAGTGGCCCAGCTGGAACCCGGACTTGAAACCAATTCAACATCTCTGGAGAGACCTGAAAATAGCTGTGCAGCAACGCTACCCATTCAACCTGACAGAGCTTTAGAGGCTCTGCAGAGAAGAATGGGAGAAACTCTCCAAATACAGTTGTGCCAAGCTCCTAGCATCATAACTAAGAAGCCTTGAGGCTGTAATCACTGCCGAAGGTGCTTCAACAAAGTACAAGGGGTCTGAAAACTCATGTAAATGTCATATTTTCGTTTTTTTATTAAATCTGTTTTTGCTTTGCTTAACTATGGGTATTGTGTGTAGATTGATGTGGGGAAAAAAACAAAACAATTGAATACATTTTAGAGTAAGGTTGCAACGTAATAAAATGTTGGAAAAAGTCAAGGGGTCCGAATGCTTTCCGAATGCACTCTAGAACCTTCACGAACGTCTCCTTATAGGCTAGTACCAAAACGGGTTCCGCTATGGTTACATGCCAAAGAACGCTCGTTTGGCACAGTGTCGAACCATTCGTTTTTTTTTGGTGTGTAGGATGTGTATACATATAGCCTAGCCCGCGCTAGCTGTCAAGGTTAAACACAGTAAAAACCCTAACGTTGCTCTTGGTTGCTGTACATATACATTAGGCTAGCCCTGTCTGCTCCTATTTGATTGAAGTTCGCTAGAATCCCCAACGTTGCTCTTGGTTGCTGTACATATACATTAGGCTAGCCCTGTGTGCTCCTATTTGATCGAAGTTCGCTAGAATCCCCAACGTTGCTCTTGGTTGCTGTACATTTACATTAGGCTAGCCCTGTGTGCTCCTATTTGATCGAAGTTCGCTAGAATCCCCAACGTTGCTCTTGGTTGCTGTACATATACATGAGCCCTGTGTGCTCCTATTTGATCGCGCTAGAATCCCCAACGTTGCTCTTGGTTGCTGTACATATACATTAGGCTAGCCCTGTGTGCTCCTATTTGAATCCCCAACGTTGCTCTTGGTTGCTGTACATATACATTAGGCTAGCCCTGTGTGCTCCTATTTGATCGAAGTTCGCTAGAATCCCCAACGTTGCTCTTGGTTGCTGTACATATACATTAGGCTAGCCCTGTGTGCTCCTATTTGATTGAAGTTCGCTAGAATCCCCAACGTTGCTCTTGGTTGCTGTACATATACATTAGGCTAGCCCTGTGTGCTCCTATTTGATCGAAGTTCGCTAGAATCCCCAACGTTGCTCTTGGTTGCTGTACATATACATTAGGCTAGCCCTGTGTGCTCCTATTTGATTGAAGTTCGCTAGAATCCCCAACGTTGCTCTTGGTTGCTGTACATATACATTAGGCTAGCCCTGTGTGCTCCTATTTGATTGAAGTTCGCTAGAATCCCCAACGTTGCTCTTGGTTGCTGTACATATACATTAGGCTAGCTAGCCCTGTTTGATCGAGTGCTCCCCAACGTTGCTCTTGGTTTGATTGAAGTTCGCTAGAATCCCCAACGTTGCTCTTGGTTGCTGTACATATACATTAGGCTAGCCCTGTGTGCTCCTATTTGATTGAAGTTCGCTAGAATCCCCAACGTTGCTCTTGGTTGCTGTACATATACATTAGGCTAGCCCTGTGTGCTCCTATTTGATTGAAGTTCGCTAGAATCCCCAACGTTGCTCTTGGTTGCTGTACATATACATTAGGCTAGCCCTGTGTGCTCCTATTTGATTGAAGTTCGCTAGAATCCCCAACGTTGCTCTTGGTTGCTGTACATATACATTAGGCTAGCCCTGTGTGCTCCTATTTGATTGAAGTTCGCTAGAATCCCCAACGTTGCTCTTGGTTGCTGTACATATACATTAGGCTAGCCCTGTGTGCTCCTATTTGATCGAAGTTCGCTAGAATCCTCAACACTGTTCACGGCTGCTTTTTCATCATCATCACCCCCCCACATGTTTAAATTAACATTGGCACACAGCCTGCTGTGTAGGATCCTCCTCTTTGTCTAGTTAGATAAGATACAACCCCGCCAGCCCTGCGTGTGTTCTCCTATTTATCTAGTATCTGTACCCCTCTACTGTGCTCCTGGCTCTTCTTCCTGTATCACAAACCAATGTCTTCCTCTCTCTGTGCAGGAGTCAGTCAGTCCTATGCTCTGCTCCTAACTGTGGGTGTCAGTCTGTGTCACAGTATCTCTTCATGTTTAAAGTTAAGATCCACATAGCCTGTGTCCTCCTATTTGTCTAGTGCCACCCTGCCTTTGGCTCCCAGGTCCTACTCTGCTCGTGTGTGTCAGGCTGTGTAACAGTATCTCCACTACGTGCTCATGAGAGGCCCATCTCAGGGAGAACTAGACATGAAGTATTCTAATTTCTGCTAAATGTAATTATCCGTAGCTACCTTACCATTCTGAGGGTTTTATTCTGCTAAATGTACATATCCACAGCTCCCTTCCCATTCTGAGGGCTTTCTTCAGCTAAATGTAAATATCCACAGCTCCCTTCCCATTCTGAGGGCTTTCTTCAGCTAAATGTAAATATCCACAGCTCCCTTCCCATTCTGAGGGCTTTCAGTAAATATCTAGCTCCTTCCCAATGTAAATATCCACAGCTCCCTTCCCATTCTGAGGGCTTTCTTCAGCTAAATGTACATATCCACAGCTCCCTTCCCATTCTGAGGGCTTTCTTCAGCTAAATGTAAATATCCACAGCTCCCTTCCCATTCTGAGGGCTTTCTTCAGCTAAATGTAAATATCCACAGCTCCCTTCCCATTCTGAGGGCTTTCTTCAGCTAAATGTAAATATCCACAGCTCCCTTCCCATTCTGAGGGCTTTCTTCAGCTAAATGTAAATATCCACAGCTCCCTTCCCATTCTGAGGGCTTTCTTCAGCTAAATGTAAATATCCACAGCTCCCTTCCCATTCTGAGGGCTTTCTTCAGCTAAATGTAAATATCCACAGCTCCCTTCCCATTCTGAGGGTTTTAACAATCGTTGCATTGTTTCCTCCTTCCATGCCTTGTTTTGTTCCTTCTATTTTCTTCTCCTGCAGCGTTGCAGTGATATAATTCCAGAGATTTGAAGAGGAGAGTGATCATCAGCAGAGAGAGAGAGAAACACACGCTACTTCACAACCGCCCCATGAGCCCTATAATTGTGGCAGAGAGAGTAGTGAAAAAGCTGACTGCTGGTTTTAGTCCAGCTTTAATCAAAGCGAACACGTGTTTGGTTGTGTTCTCAGTTCTCCAACTCGATTCCCAAGACTGTTTCCCACACTTCATTTTTCTTTGCCTCAAATTAAAACCTAATTTGAGTGTCTTAAAGTGAAAGGCCTGGGTAGACTCTTTCACATTGATGGCCTAAACCACTAATGGAGACTCAACCCGAGGGCCTATGAGAAGTGGAACAAAACGTGAAGTATGACCTCAGCATGTTGGACTGTTTGATCCAACATTAAAACATGTTTTGATTGTTGGAAACCACATTTTTCATTCCTGGGTAGCCTTTTGTTTTTTTTTGCCTATATCAACATTCAAAAACCTCATGTATAAGAAATCAAACATGTACTGGCCCTACTAGGACCTATACTAAATACCAATACATCTACTGGCCCTACTAGGACCTATATTAAATACCAATACATGTACTGGCCCTACTAGGACCTATATTAAATACCAATACATGTACTGGCCCTACTAGGACCTATATTAAATACCAATACATCTACTGGCCCTACTAGGACCTATATTAAATACCAATACATGTACTGGCCCTACTAGGACCTATATTAAATACCAATACATCTACTGATCCTACTATGACCTATATTAAATACCAATACATCTACTGGCCCTACTAGGACCTATATTAAATACCAATACATCTACTGGCCCTACTAGGACCTATATTAAATACCAATACATCTACTGGCCCTACTAGGACCTATATTAAATACCAATACATGTACTGGCCCTACTAGGACCTATATTAAATACCAATACATGTACTGGCCCTACTAGGACCTATATTAAATACCAATACATCTACTGGCCCTACTAGGACCTATATTAAATACCAATACATCTACTGGCCCTACTATGACCTATTGTCACGCCTTGGTCTTAGTATTTTGTGTTTTCTTTATTATTTGGTCAGGCCAGGGTGTGACATGGGTTTATGTTGTTGTATTTCGTATTGGGGTTTTTGTATTATTGGGATTGCGGCTGAGTAGGGGTGTTGTATAGGCTTGGCTGCCTGAGGCGGTTCTCAATCAGAGTCAGGTGATTCTCGTTGTCTCTGATGGGGAACCGTATTTAGGTAGCCTGGTTTCGCTTTGTATTTCGTGGGTGATTGTTCCTGTCTCTGTGTAGTTTCACCAGATAGGCTGTAATTAGGTTTCACGTTCCGTTTGTTGTTTTGTATTTTGTATCGTTATTTCATGTGTCACTTTTTTCTATTAAAGTCATGAGTAACCACCACGCTGCATTTCGGTCCGACTCTCTTTAGACAAACGAAGAACGCCGTTACACCTATATTAAATACCAATACATGTACTGGCCCTACTAGGACCCATATTAAATACCAATACATGTACTGGCCCTACTAGGACCTATATTAAATACCAATACATGTACTGGCCCTACTAGGACCCATATTAAATACCAATACATGTACTGGCCCTACTAGGACCTATATTAAATACCAATACATCTACTGATCCTACTAGGACCTATATTCAATACCAATACATCTACTGGCCCTACTAGGACCCATATTAAATACCAATACATCTACTGATCCTACTAGGACCTATATTAAATACCAATACATCTACTGATCCTACTAGGACCTATATTAAATACCAATACATCTACTGGCCCTACTAGGACCCATATTAAATACCAATACATCTACTGATCCTACTAGGACCTATATTCAATACCAATACATCTACTGGCCCTACTAGGACCTATATTAAATACCAATACATCTACTGGCCCTACTAGGACCTATATTAAATACCAATACATCTACTGATCCTACTAGGACCTATATTCAATACCAATACATCTACTGGCCCTACTAGGACCTATATTAAATACCAATACATCTACTGATCCTACTAGGACCTATATTAAATACCAATACATCTACTGGCCCTACTAGGACCTATATTCAATACCAATACATCTACTGGCCCTACTAGGACCTATATTCAATACCAATACATCTACTGGCCCTACTAGGACCTATATTAAATACCAATACATCTACTGATCCTACTAGGACCTATATTCAATACCAATACAAGTTTGTATATTTTGATCAAATATAGAAAACGTGTTTTCACTGTTTTATTTCCATCTCCAAAGGCTTTTGTTTAGATTTGATTACGCCCTGTCATATTACATTAGCCCAATAATAAAGTGTTTTAAACAAAGCTCAGAGGGGACCGGTGTGGGTTTACAAAACAGTAACACAACCCCTGCTCTTCTCTAAGACGATAATTTAATACATGTCCACTGCTAGTCTTCAGTAACACAAGCTGTCTAAACTTCATTCTATGAATCAAAAGTGTCCTATTTCATCTAGAGGTCAAGATGGCTGTCACATCCTATTGAATCTGGAGGTCAAGATGGCTGTCACATCCTATTTCATCTGGAGGTCAAGATGGCTGTCACATCCTATTTCATCTAGAGGTCAAGATGGCTGTCACATCCTATTTCATCTGGAGGTCAAGATGGCTGTCACACCCACATCTCAACTATCACCCTTACTTTCATATGCCCTGTCTTCAGGTTTTCAGTCCAGAAGGGATGAGAGGACCGGGCTATTGACACAGGGACCTGTAGTAACCTGTTTTCAGTCCAGAAGGGATGAGAGGACCGGGCTATTGACACAGGGACCTGTAGTAACATGTTTTCAGTCCAGAAGGGATGAGAGGACCGGGCTATTGACACAGGGACCTGTAGTAACATGTTTTCAGTCCAGAAGGGATGAGAGGACCGGGCTATTGACACAGGGACCTGTAGTAACCTGTTTTCAGTCCAGAAGGGATGAGAGGACCGGGCTATTGACACAGGAACCTGTAGTAACCTGTTTTCAGTCCAGAAGGGATGAGAGGACTGGGCTATTGACACAGGGATCTGTAGCAACCTCAGGTTATTTACAGGGCAGGTTGTTTAATCTCTTATATCAAAGCAGTAATTTTAGAAGGAGAAAACATATTTTCATTTCCCCTGTCTTCATGTTTTCACTCAGGAGGAATGATGTGACCGGGGTATTGATGTAGGGACCTAGGTATGTACAGGTCAGGTTGAATAAGGACCTGCTTGTTTACAGACCAGAGCAGGTCGAAGGTTGAATCTCCCATATCAAAGCCATGATTACAAGAAGAAAAATAACACTTTATTGATCCATTTTCTGAACAGTCTCTGTAACGTCTTCAGCTCTTTAACCCCCCCCTAAGACACAAAAACACACCCCCAACAGGTTGGAAACACAGTTTAGTGAGATGAGCAGCAGTTTCCATCAGATTCTGTTGTTGTTACAACAGTTATGTTGTTCCTATAGCCTAGTTTCATCGGTTCTACAGTTCCTCAGTTCTACAGTTCCGCCACCAACTGTGTTAATTTATTGTGTTTGTGTTCCAAGATTCGCTGCTTGGTCCATCCTCTCCCATTTTCTCCTTCATAATTCACAGACTCATTGGAGTGCTGCTAAGAATAGCTTGTTATTAAGTTTATTGGCATGGAGATACACACCACATTATGGTGCACACATGGTGGAAGGATGCTCTCATCCTACACCCTCCTATAGTATGCTCTGTAGAACTGGAAGGATGCTCTCCTCCTTCAGTATGCTCTGTAGAACTAGAATGATGCTCTCCTCCTTCAGTATGCTCTGTAGAACTAGATGGATGCTCTCCTTCAGTATGCTCTATAGAACTAGATGGATGCTCTCCTCCTTCAGTATGCTCTGTAGAACTAGATGGATGCTCTCCTTCAGTATGCTCTATAGAACTAGATGGATGCTCTCCTCCTTCAGTATGCTCTGTAGAACTAGATGGATGCTCTCCTTCAGTCCTTCAGTATGCTCTGTAGAACTAGATGGATGCTCTCCTTCAGTATGCTACATTATGCTCTCCTTCATAGAACTAGAATGATGCTCTCCTCCTACATTATGCTCTGTAGAACTAGAATGGATGCTCTCCTCCTACAGTATGCTCTCCTCCTTCAGTAGAACTAGAATGATGCTCTCCTCCTTCAGTATGCTCTATAGAACTAGATGGATGCTCTCCTCCTACAGTATGCTCCGTAGAACTAGAATGATGCTCTCCTCTCTGTAGAACTAGATGGATGCTCTCCTCCTTCAGTATGCTCTATAGAACTAGAATGATGCTCTCCTCCTTCACTCTATACCCTCCTACAGTATGCTCTGTAGAACTAGATGGATGAGTACTCTGTAGAACTAGATGGATGCTCTCCTCCTTCACAGAACTAGATATGCTCTCGTAGAACTAGAATGATGCTCTCCTCCTACAGTATGCTCTGTAGAACTAGAATGATGCTCTCCTCCTCTGTAGAACTAGTGGATGCTCTCCTCCTACACCCTCCTATCAGTAGAACTAACTAATGGATGCTCTCCTCCTACAGTATGCTCTGTAGAACTGGAAGGATGAACTAGAAAGATGCTCTCCTCCTATACAGAACTATGGATGCTCTCCTCCTTCAGTAGAACTAGAATGATGCTCTCCTACATCTATGCTCCGTAGAACAAGATGAAACCCTCCTACAGATGCTCTGTAGAACTAGAATCCTCCTCCTACACCCTCATATTCTCTAGAACTAGATGGATGAACTCTGTAGAATGATGCTCTCCTCCTACAGTATGCTCCGTAGATGCTAGTATGCTCCGTAAACTAGATGCTCTCCTCCTCCACAGTATGCTCCGTAGAACAAGAAGAATGCTCTCCTACATTATGTATGCCATAGAACTAAAATGATGCTCTCCTCCTACATTATGCTCCATAGAACAAGAATGATGCTCTCCTCCTACAGTATGCTCCGTAGAACTAGAATGATGCTCTCCTCCTACAGTATGCTCCGTAGAACTAGAATGATGCTCTCCTCCTACAGTATGCTCCGTAGAACTAGAATGATGCTCTCCTACAGTATGCTCCGTAGAACTAGAATGATGCTCTCCTCCTACATTATGCTCCGTAGAACTAGAATGATGCTCTCCTCCTACAGTATGCTCCGTAGAACTAGAATGATGCTCTCCTCCTACAGTATGCTCCGTAGAACTAGAATGGTGCTCTCCTCCTACAGTATGCTCCGTAGAACTAGAAAGATGCTCTCCTACAGTATGCTCCGTAGAACAAGAAAGATGCTCTCCTCCTACATTATTCTCCATAGAACAAGAATGATGCTCTCCTACAGTATGCTCCGTAGAGCTAAAAGGATGCTCTCCTCCTACAGTATGCTCCGTAGAACAAGAAGAATGCTCTCCTACAGTATGCTCCATAGAACTAAAATGATGCTCTCCTCCTACATTATTCTCCAAGAAAAATGATGCTCTCCTATGCCTAGAGCTATTATGCTGCTCCGTAGAACAAGAAGGATGCTCTCCTACAGTATGCTCCTTAGAACAAGAAAGATGCTCTCCTCCTACATTATGCTCCGTAGAACTAGAATGATGCTCTCCTACACCCTCCTACATTATGCTCCGTAGAACAAGAAAGATGCTCTCCTCCTACAGTATGCTCCGTAGAACTAGAATGATGCTCTCCTACAGTATGCTCCATAGAGTTAAAATTATGCTTTCCTCCTACAGTATGCTCCGTAGAACAAGAAGGATGCTCTCCTCCTACATTATGCTCCATAGAACTAAAATGATGCTCTCCTCCTACATTATGCTCCATAGAACTAAAATGATGCTCTCCTCCTACATTATGCTCCATAGAACCAGAAGGATGCTCTCCTCCTACATTATGCTCCATAGAACCAGAAGGATGCTCTCCTCCTACATTATGCTCCATAGAACTAAAATGATGCTCTCCTCCTACATTATGCTCCATAGAACCATAAGGATGCTCTCCTCCTACATTATGCTCCATAGAACCAGAAGGATGCTCTCCTCCTACATTATGCTCCATAGAACTAAAATGATGCTCTCCTCCTACATTATGCTCCATAGAACTAAAATGATGCTCTCCTCCTACATTATGCTCCATAGAACCAGAAGGATGCTCTCCTCCTACATTATGCTCCATAGAACCAGAAGGATGCTCTCCTCCTACATTATGCTCCATAGAACTAAAATGATGCTCTCCTCCTACATTATGCTCCATAGAACCATAAGGATGCTCTCCTCCTACATTATGCTCCATAGAACCAGAAGGATGCTCTCCTCCTACATTATGCTCCATAGAACTAAAATGATGCTCTCCTCCTACATTATGCTCCATAGAACTAAAATGATGCTCTCCTCCTACATTATGCTCCATAGAACCAGAAGGATGCTCTCCTCCTACATTATGCTCCATAGAACCAGAAGGATGCTCTCCTCCTACATTATGCTCCATAGAGCTAGAATTATAATTTAGCCTTCCCTGTTTGTTGTGTTCTAAAACCATGTCAGTTGTCCTGTGGAGTTAAGTGCTGATTTCCCTGCCACAGATTCAGTTTAGGCCGAGTTTTGTAAAATCTATTTTAGCTGGAGACTCTCCATTGAGCATGCTTTTTAGTCCAGGAGTAGAGTCTCAATCGGGATCTGGGAAACTATCCCTACATTCCCTTGAGGAGATGGTCTCTGTGGCCCTGTCACCAGTCTGCATAGCCTTCTGTCTTCCACATTCTCTCTCTTTGGCCCTGTCACCAGTCTGCATAGCCCTCTGTCTTCCACATTCTCTCTCTGTGGCCCTGTCACCAGTCTGCATAGCCCTCTGTCTTCCACATTCTCTCTCTGTGGCCCTGTCACCAGTCTGCATAGCCTTCTGTCTTCCACATTCTCTCTCTTTGGCCCTGTCACCAGTCTGCATAGCCCTCTGTCTTCCACATTCTCTCTCTGTGGCCCTGTCACCAGTCTGCATAGCCCTCTGTCTTCCACATTCTCTCTCTGTGGCCCTGTCACCAGTCTGCATAGCCTTCTGTCTTCCACATTCTCTCTCTGTGGCCCTGTCACCAGTCTGCATAGCCTTCTGTCTTCCACATTCTCTCTCTGTGGCCCTGTCACCAGTCTGCATAGCCTTCTGTCTTCCACATTCTCTCTCTGTGGCCCTGTCACCAGTCTGCATAGCCCTCTGTCTTCCACATTCTCTCTCTGTGGCCCTGTCACCAGTCTGCATAGCCCTCTGTCTTCCACATTCTCTCTCTGTGGTCCTGTTTTAGTCAGCCTCCCTTCCTCCCAGTCTTTCACATTCTCTCTCTGTGGTCCTCTCTGTGGTATCAGCTGTGTCTGGGTCTAGTGTTAATAGCAGAGGTATCAGCTGTGTCTGGGTCTAGTGTTAATAGCAGAGGTATCAGCTGTGTCTGGATTTAGTGGGGGACGTTGAAGGGCAAGTGTGTCGACTGGGCCCTTACAGGACAGGAGGGACCTTTCCCATTGGCTAGTAGAGGAATTCCACCAATGATATGATAGCTGCAGTCAGATATTCTCCAGTCAAACTGTCAGTAAACCTGCTTAGATTAGCATGGTAGCTACATAAACAGACAACCCAGGCAGATATTCTCCAGTCAGTCTGTCAGTAAACCTGCTTAGATTAGCATGGTAGCTACATAAACAGACAACCCTGGGTAGGTTGGCGGATGGGGTAGCTTGCCAAAATAGGCCTGTGGTGTCATCTCCTCCTCCTCTGGGACTACTAGGGTCCAGACTACCAGCCTGATATCCATAGAAACAGCATAGGCAATGTAGAGATGTCATGTTATGTTTAACTATATAGATGGAGTCTGTTGATGTTAGGTTTAGTGATAGAGATGGAGTCTGTTGGTGTTAGGTTTAGTGATAGAGATGGAGTCTGTTGGTGTTAGGTTTAGTGATAGAGATGGAGTCTGTTGATGTTAGGTTTAGTGATAGAGATGGAGTCTGTTGATGTTAGGTTTAGTGATAGAGTCTGTTGATGTTAGGTTTAGTGATAGAGATGGAGTCTGTTGGTGTTAGGTTTAGTGATAGAGATGGAGTCTGTTGATGTTAGGTTTAGTGATAGAGATGGAGTCTGTTGATGTTAGGTTTAGTGATAGAGATGGAGTCTGTTGATGTTAGGTTTAGTGATAGAGTCTGTTGATGTTAGGTTTAGTGATAGAGATGGAGTCTGTTGATGTTAGGTTTAGTGATAGAGTCTGTTGATGTTAGGTTTAGTGATAGAGATGGAGTCTGTTGGTGTTAGGTTTAGTGATAGAGATGGAGTCTGTTGATGTTAGGTTTAGTGATAGAGATGGAGTCTGTTGATGTTAGGTTTAGTGATAGAGTCTGTTGATGTTAGGTTTAGTGATAGAGATGGAGTCTGTTGATGTTAGGTTTAGTGATAGAGTCTGTTGATGTTAGGTTTAGTGATAGAGATGGAGTCTGTTGATGTTAGGTTTAGTGATAGAGTCTGTTGATGTTAGGTTTAGTGATAGAGATGGAGTCTGTTGATGTTAGGTTTAGTGATAGAGTCTGTTGATGTTAGGTTTAGTGATAGAGATGGAGTCTGTTGATGTTAGGTTTAGTGATAGAGTCTGTTGATGTTAGGTTTAGTGATAGAGATGGAGTCTGTTGATGTTAGGTTTAGTGATAGAGTCTGTTGATGTTAGGTTTAGTGATAGAGATGGAGTCTGTTGATGTTAGGTTTAGTGATAGAGTCTGTTGATGTTAGGTTTAGTGATAGAGATGGAGTCTGTTGATGTTAGGTTTAGTGATAGAGTCTGTTGATGTTAGGTTTAGTGATAGAGATGGAGTCTGTTGATGTTAGGTTTAGTGATAGAGTCTGTTGATGTTAGGTTTAGTGATAGAGATGGAGTCTGTTGATGTTAGGTTTAGTGATAGAGTCTGTTGATGTTAGGTTTAGTGATAGAGTCTGTTGATGTTAGGTTTAGTGATAGAGATGGAGTCTGTTGATGTTAGGTTTAGTGATAGAGTCTGTTGATGTTAGGTTTAGTTTGTTTCCTCCTTATAGAGTCTGTTGATGTTAGGTTTAGTGGATAGAGTCTGTTGATGTTAGGTTTAGTGATAGAGATGGAGTCTGTTGATGTTAGGTTTAGTGATAGAGTCTGTTGATGTTAGGTTTAGTGATAGAGATGGAGTCTGTTGATGTTAGGTTTAGTGATAGAGTCTGTGTGATGTTAGGTTTAGTGATAGAGATGGAGTCTGTTGATGTTAGGTTTAGTGATAGAGTCTGTTGATGTTAGGTTTTCAGTGATAGAGATGGAGTCTGTTGATGTTAGGTTTAGTGATAGAGTCTGTTGATGTTAGGTTTAGTGATAGAGATGGAGTCTGTTGATGTTAGGTTTAGTGATAGAGTCTGTTGATGTTAGGTTTAGTGATAGAGTCTGTTGATGTTGGAGGTTTAGTGATAGAGATGGAGTCTGTTGATGTTAGGTTTAGTGATAGTCTGTTGATGTTAGGTTTAGTGATAGAGATGGAGTCTGTTGATGTTAGGTTTAGTGATAGTCTGTTGATGTTAGGTTTAGTGATAGAGATGGAGTCTGTTGATGTTAGGTTTAGTGATAGAGTCTGTTGATGTTAGGTTTAGTGATAGAGTCTGTTGATGTTAGGTTTAGTGATAGAGTCTGTTGATGTTAGGTTTAGTGATAGAGTCTGTTGATGTTAGGTTTAGTGATAGAGATGGAGTCTGTTGGCGTCATGTTTCTAATATATTACCTCAGACGGTATACCATGTTTTTAATATATTACCTCTGTGTTTTATTTTGTTTCCTCCTTATTCATATACCAGGCTGGACCAGTACTTTTCATCTGTTATCAACTGGACCACCTGTGTTCATTACTTTATATAGTTTCCTCTGTGTTCATACTGTTATATAGGCTGGACCAAGGCTGTGTTCATACTGTTATATAGGCTGGACCAAGGCTGTGTTCATACTGTTATATAGGCTGGACCAAGGCTGTGTTCATACTGTTATATAGGCTGGACCAAGGCTGTGTTCATACTGTTATATAGGCTGGACCAAGGCTGTGTTCATACTGTTATATAGGCTGGACCAAGGCTGTGTTCATACTGTTATATAGGCTGGACCATGGCTGTGTTCATACTGTTATATAGGCTGGACCAAGGCTGTGTTCATACTGTTATATAGGCTGGACCAAGGCTGTGTTCATACTGTTATATAGGCTGGACCAAGGCTGTGTTCATACTGTTATATAGGCTGGACCAAGGCTGTGTTCATACTGTTATATAGGCTGGACCAAGGCTGTGTTCATACTGTTATATAGGCTGGACCAAGGCTGTGTTCATACTGTTATATAGGCTGGACCAAGGCTGTGTTCATACTGTTATATAGGCTGGACCAAGGCTGTGTTCAGGCTGGACTGTTATATAGGGCTGGACCAAGGCTGTGTTCATACTGTTATACAGGCTGGACCAAGGCTGTGTTCATACTGTTATATAGGCTGGACCAAGGCTGTGTTCATACTGTTATATAGGCTGGACCAAGGCTGTGTTCATACTGTTATACAGGCTGGACCAAGGCTGTGTTCATACTGTTATACAGGCTGGACCAAGGCTGTGTTCATACTGTTATATAGGCTGGACCAAGGCTGTGTTCATACTGTTATATAGGCTGTGTTCACCACCAGGCTGTGTTCATACTGTTATATAGGCTGGACCAAGGCTGTGTTATATAGGCTGGATGTGTTCACTGTTATATAGGCTGGACCAAGGCTGTGTTCATACTGTTATACAGGCTGGACCAAGGCTGTGTTCATACTGTTATATAGGCTGGACCAAGGCTGTGTTCATACTGTTATATAGGCTGGACCAAGGCTGTGTTCATACTGTTATATAGGCTGGACCAAGGCTGTGTTCATACTGTTATATAGGCTGGACCAAGGCTGTGTTCATACTGTTATATAGGCTGGACCAAGGCTGTGTTCATACTGTTATATAGGCTGGACCAAGGCTGTGTTCATACTGTTATACAGGCTGGACCAAGGCTGTGTTCATACTGTTATATAGGCTGGACCAAGGCTGTGTTCATACTGTTATATAGGCTGGACCAAGGCTGTGTTCATACTGTTATATAGGCTGGACCAAGGCTGTGTTCATACTGGACCAAGGCTTATACAGGCTGGACCAAGGCTGTGTTCATACTGTTATATAGGCTGGACCAAGGCTGTGTTCATACTGTTATATAGGCTGGACCAAGGCTGTGTTCATACTGTTATATAGGCTGGACCAAGGCTGTGTTCATACTGTTATATAGGCTGGACCAAGGCTGTGTTCATACTGTTATATAGGCTGGACCAAGGCTGTGTTCATACTGTTATATAGGCTGGACCAAGGCTGTGTTCATACTGTTATACAGGCTGGACCAAGGCTGTGTTCATACTGTTATATAGGCTGGACCAAGGCTGTGTTCATACTGTTATATAGGCTGGACCAAGGCTGTGTTCATACTGTTATATAGGCTGGACCAAGGCTGTGTTCATACTGTTATACAGGCTGGACCAAGGCTGTGTTCATACTGTTATATAGGCTGGACCAAGGCTGTGTTCATACTGTTATACAGGCTGGACCAAGGCTGTGTTCATACTGTTATACAGGCTGGACCAAGGCTGTGTTCATACTGTTATATAGGCTGGACCAAGGCTGTGTTCATACTGTTATATAGGCTGGACCAAGGCTGTGTTCATACTGTTATATAGGCTGGACCAAGGCTGTGTTCATACTGTTATATGGACCAAGGCTGGTTCATACTGTTATACAGGCTGGAAAGGCTGTGTTCATACTGTTATACAGGCTGGACCAAGGCTGTGTTCATACTGTTATACAGGCTGGACCAAGGCTGTGTTCATACTGTTATATAGGCTGGACCAAGGCTGTGTTCATACTGTTATACAGGCTGGACCAAGGCTGTGTTCATACTGTTATACAGGCTGGACCAAGGCTGTGTTCATACTGTTATATAGGCTGGACCAAGGCTGTGTTCATACTGTTATATAGGCTGGACCAAGGCTGTGTTCATACTGTTATATAGGCTGGACCAAGGCTGTGTTCATACTGTTATATAGGCTGGACCAAGGCTGTGTTCATACCAAGGCTGTGTTCATATAGGCTGGACCAGGCTGTGTTCATACTGTTATATAGGCTGGACCAAGGCTGTCATACTGTTATATAGGCTGGACCAAGGCTGTGTTCATACTGTTATATAGGCTGGACCAAGGCTGTGTTCATACTGTTATGGACCAGGCTGGACCATAGGCTGGCTGTGTTCATACTGTTATATAGGCTGGACCAAGGCTGTGTTCATACTGTTATATAGGCTGGACCAAGGCTGTGTTCATACTGTTATACAGGCTGGACCAAGGCTGTGTTCATACTGTTATATAGGCTGGACCAAGGCTGTGTTCATACTGTTATATAGGCTGGACCAAGGCTGTGTTCATACTGTTATACAGGCTGGACCAAGGCTGTGTTCATACTGTTATATAGGCTGGACCAAGGCTGGACCAAGGCTGTGTTCATACTGTTATATAGGCTGGACCAAGGCTGTGTTCATACTGTTATACAGGCTGGACCAAGGCTGTGGTCATACTGTTATATAGGCTGGACCAAGGCTGTGTTCATACTGTTATACAGGCTGGACCAAGGCTGTGTTCATACTGTTATATAGGCTGGACCAAGGCTGTGTTCATACTGTTATATAGGCTGGACCAAGGCTGTGTTCATACTGTTATATAGGCTGGACCAAGGCTGTGTTCATACTGTTATATAGGCTGGACCAAGGCTGTGTTCATACTGTTATACAGGCTGGACCAAGGCTGTGTTCATACTGTTATATGGACCATGGCTGTGTTCATACTGTTATAAGGCTGGACCAAGGCTGTGTTCATACTGTTATATAGGCTGGACCAAGGCTGTGTTCATACTGTTATATAGGCTGGACCAAGGCTGTGGTGATACTGTTATATAGGCTGGACCAAGGCTGTGTTCATACTGTTATACAGGCTGGACCATGGCTGTGTTCATACTGTTATATAGGCTGGACCAAGGCTGTGTTCATACTGTTATATAGGCTGGACCAAGGCTGTGTTCATACTGTTATATAGGCTGGACCAAGGCTGTGTTCATACTGTTATATAGGCTGGACCAAGGCTGTGTTCATACTGTTATATAGGCTGGACCAAGGCTGTGTTCATACTGTTATATAGGCTGGACCAAGGCTGTGTTCATACTGTTATATAGGCTGGACCAAGGCTGTGTTCATACTGTTATATAGGCTGGACCAAGGCTGTGTTACATACCAAGGCTGTTATACTGTTAGGCTGGACCAAGGCTGTGGTGATACTGTTATATAGGCTGGACCAAGGCTGTGTTCATACTGTTATATAGGCTGGACCAAGGCTGTGTTCATACTGTTATATAGGCTGGACCAAGGCTGTGTTCATACTGTTATACTGGACCAAGGCTGTATACAGGCTGGACCAAGGCTGTGTTCATACTGTTATACAGGCTGGACCAAGGCTGTGTTCATACTGTTATACAGGCTGGACCAAGGCTGTGTTCATACTGTTATATAGGCTGGACCAAGGCTGTGGTGATACTGTTATATAGGCTGGACCAAGGCTGTGTTCATACTGTTATATAGGCTGGACCAAGGCTGTGGTGATACTGTTATATAGGCTGGACCAAGGCTGTGTTCATACTGTTATATAGGCTGGACCAAGGCTGTGTTCATACTGTTATATAGGCTGGACCAAGGCTGTGTTCATACTGTTATACAGGCTGGACCAAGGCTGTGGTCATACTGTTATATAGGCTGGACCAAGGCTGTGTTCATACTGTTATATAGGCTGGACCAAGGCTGTGTTCATACTGTTATACAGGCTGGACCAAGGCTGTGTTCATACTGTTATACAGGCTGGACCAAGGCTGTGGTGATACTGTTATACAGGCTGGACCATGGCTGTGTTCATACTGTTATACAGGCTGGACCATGGCTGTGTTCATACTGTTATACAGGCTGGACCATGGCTGTGTTCATACTGTTATACAGGCTGGACCAAGGCTGTGTTCATACTGTTATACAGGCTGGACCAAGGCTGTGTTCATACTGTTATATAGGCTGGACCAAGGCTGTGTTCATACTGTTATATAGGCTGGACCAAGGCTGTGGTCATACTGTTATATAGGCTGGACCAAGGCTGTGTTCATACTGTTATACAGGCTGGACCAAGGCTGTGGTGATACTGTTATATAGGCTGGACCAAGGCTGTGGTCATAGTGTTATATAGGCTGGACCAAGGCTGTGGTGATACTGTTATATAGGCTGGACCAAGGCTGTGGTGATACTGTTATATAGGCTGGACCAAGGCTGTGTTCATACTGTTATATAGGCTGGACCAAGGCTGTGGTCATACTGTTATATAGGCTGGACCAAGGCTGTGGTGATACTGTTATATAGGCTGGACCAAGGCTGTGGTGATACTGTTATATAGGCTGGACCAAGGCTGTGTTCATACTGTTATATAGGCTGGACCAAGGCTGTGGTGATACTGTTATATAGGCTGGACCAAGGCTGTGGTCATACTGTTATATAGGCTGGACCAAGGCTGTGTTCATACTGTTATATAGGCTGGACCAAGGCTGTGGTGATACTGTTATACAGGCTGGACCAAGGCTGTGTTCATACTGTTATACAGGCTGGACCAAGGCTGTGTTCATACTGTTATATAGGCTGGACCAAGGCTGTGGTGATACTGTTATATAGGCTGGACCAAGGCTGTGGTGATACTGTTATATAGGCTGGACCAAGGCTGTGTTCATACTGTTATATAGGCTGGACCAAGGCTGTGGTGATACTGTTATATAGGCTGGACCAAGGCCCTCTATATGATGATCATGTTGGGGTAACACTATTGATAACCCTATAGGATCTCTGTATGGAACGGAAACCTATACATAGGATGGCAGAAAGATTAGCCTTGATGAACAAATTTAAATAAACAAACTTAACTGAAGCATTACATTTACATTTAAGTGGACCATTTTCATACGCTATATATGGACCAGAGCTGTTATATTGGACAAATTGGTGCTGTTATACACCAAGGCTTATGACAACCAGGCTGGAACAGCCACTTGCATCTAAATCTTGATCATGGGGGGAACACTATTGAACCTATAGGGTATGGAACGAGAAAAGCAGGAAGCCCTTTCAATCACGGGTCATAGACATGATGACCAATGCATTACAGTCCAGACCCACTAAATGCCCCTGCACAGGCCAATGTAACTAACCGTTTCCAGCTCCGATTCAGGCCTTTGGCTGAACCTGTATAGTGTACTACACCACTTAACCAGGCCTTATATGGCTCAGGAAGTGTACCATAATCTAACCTTTATTTAACTAGGCAAGTCAGTTGAGAATAAAAATCTTATTTACAATGACGGCTTACCGGGGGTTAACTGCCTTGTTCAGGGGCAGAATGACAGATTTTTTTTCTACCTTGTCAGCTCAGGGATTTGATCCAGCAACCTTTCGGTTACTGGCCCAACACTCTACCCACGAGGCTACCTGCAGTCCAAAGGGAATAAGGTTACCATTTCAGATGCAGCCGTTGAAACATTTTGAACGTTTTGGGGGAGGAGGGTGATCATCGATGCCTCTCTGACAACCTGACTGGGTCTTTTTTTAGCCGATCTTAGATGACACGGTCTCAGGGGTGTCTCGGTGACGGGTCGGCTGATCACGAGATGTGATGACGGACCGTTTACCCTCTGAATAGCCCTCCTCACTTCTCCGAGTGCTGAAAGGAACTCTTTATCTATCGGCCAGTCTACCGGAGAGGGAGAACCGTTCTGGCATGCGTCCCAAATGGCTCACTATACAGTGCACTACTTCTAACCAGAGCCCTTACTTCCCTATCAAGGCCCCTTGTCAAAAGTAGTGCACTATATCGGGAGAAGAGTGTGATTTGGGATGTGAATTTGAAGTCCCTGTTCCATCAGGCTGAATACTGGATGGACGTTCTGAATGAGGAGAAAGGGTTTGTACCTTCATGACCACAGACCTTCATGCTTGTCAATCAACAATGACAGGTGATCAGGGTCAGCCAGGGGATTCTGAATGTGGAATGCTGTATAGTTCCATCTTCGAGACATAGAGGTTTCACTGCAGTTATCGTGTATCTTTCAGCGACAGGAGAGGCTACTTCTTTTCAGGTTGTTCTCTTTAATAATAGGTATTATTATTCATTAGTAGTATTTGTCACTTTCTGCCGAAAATAACGTTGTTTTTTTTTTTGCTGGTATTTTCTTGAGGTCTGCACTGTTTTTGACCTGATGTGAAATGTAATATTTACAGTCCGTTGATTAGCTTAGAAACTGTGGCTACATGCAGTAAACTGGTGAACAGTGCTGATGAAACAACATGGTAATCTAGTGTTGTTTAGAAAGGACTCCAGTTATGTTTAACCTGAATCACTTTCTCCTCTCCTCTGGGGAGTGATCAACCCCCTAGAGCATCTGTCCCCTCTCTCTAACCTCTCCTTTCTCCTCTCCTCTGGGGAGTGATCAACCCCCTAAAGCATCTGTCCCCTCTCTCTAACCTCTCCTTTCTCCTCTCCTCTGAGGAGTGATCAAGCCCCTAGAGCATCTGTCCCTCTCTCTAACCTCTCTCCTTTCTCCTCTCCTATTGTTCCCTCTCCTCTCCACCTTTTTTCTCCTTTCCTTCCCCACCCCTCTCCGCCTCTCCATCCTTCTCCACCCCTCTCCCTTCCTCCCTCCCTCCCCTCCCTCCCTTTCTATCCCTCTCCAACCCCCCCTTTCCCTTCCTCTTTGTCAAATGTCTGCCCTGCTAGAGTTTCCCCGGTCAACAGTAAGTGCTGTTATTGTGAAGTGGAAACTTCTAGGAGCAACAACGGCTCAGCCACGAAGTGGTAGGCCACACAAGCTCACAGAACGGGACCGCCAAGTGCTGAAGCGCGTGAAAATCGTCCGTCCTCGGTTGCAACACTCACTTCTGAGTTCCAAACTGCCTCTGGAAGCAAAGTCCGCACCAGAACTGTTAGTCGAGAGTTTCATGAAATGGGTTTTCATGGCCGATGAGCTGTACACAAGCGAAAGATCATCATGCTCAATGCCAAGACTCTGGAACAGTGGAAACGTGTTCTCTTGAATGATCAATCACACTTCACCATCTGGCAGTCCGACGGTCAAATCTGGGTTTGGTGGATGCCATGAGAACGCCACCTGCCCCAATGCATAGTGCCAACTGTAAATTTTGGTGGAGGAGGAATAATGGTCTGGGGCTGTTTTTCATGGTTGGGTTTCAGTGAAGGGAAATCTTAATGCTACAGCATACAGTGATATTCTAGGGTTCCAACTTTGTGGCAACAGTTTTGGGAAGGCCCTTTCCTGTTTCAACCTGACAATGCACAAAGCGAGGTCCATACAGAAATGGTTTGTTGAAATCAGTGTGGAAGAACTTGACTGGCCTGCACAGAGCCCTGACCTCAACTCCATCTAACACCTTTGGGATTAATTGGCCGACTGTGACCCAGGCATAATCTCGCCAACATTAGTGCGCAAACTCACTAATGCTCTTGAGGCTGAATGGAACCAAGTCCCTGCAGCAATGTTCCAACATCTAGTGGAAAGTCTTCCCAGAAGAGTAGAGGCTGTTAGCAATGTTCCAACATCTAGTGGAAAGTCTTCCCAGAAGAGGGGAGGCTGTTATAGCAGCAAAGAGGGGAACAAATCCACATTTCCATGATTTTGGAATGAGATGTTATACGAGCACGTGTCCACATACTCTTGGTCTTGTAATCAATTAACATAAATATGGGTTGTATTTACAATGGTGTTTGTCCTTCACTGGTTTCCCTTTTCTTGTGGCAACAGGTCACAACTCTTGCTGCTGTGATTGCATGCTGCGTTATTTCGCCTAACAGCTATGAGAATTTATCAATGTTTGATTTGTTTTTCAAATTCTCTGTGGGAAATATGTGTCTCTAATATGGTCATACATTTAGCAGGAGGTTAGGAAGTGCAGCTCAGTTTCCACCTCATTTTGTGGGCAGTGAGCACATAGCCTGTCTTCTTATGAGAGCCATGTCTGCCTTCGGCGGCCTTTCTCAACAGCAAGGCTATGCTCACTGTATATTCAAAGCTTTCCTTAAGTTTGGGTCAGTCACAGTGGTCAGGTATTCTGCCACTGTGTACTCTCTGTTTAGGGCCAAACAGTTAGCATTCTAGTTTGCTCTGTTTTTTTGTTAATTATTTTCAATGTGTCAAGTAATTATGTTTTTGTTTTCACATGATTTGGTTGGGTCTAATTGTGTTGCTGTCCTGGAGCTCTGTGGGGTGTGTTTGTGAACAGAGCCCCAGGACCAGCTTGCTTAGGGGACTTTTCTCCAGGTCTCTCTCTCTAGGGAAATCAATAACTGTTTTATATACAGATATGGAGCTGTCCCCCCCCCTACACACAGACGCACACCCCCTCTAGCCTTCTTTTACACAGCCTCTCCTCATCAGTGTAGCTCTTTCTCTCTGTCTCTCTTCTGCCCTGAAAAGACCTGTATGAATAACAACTGTGAGTTCAGCTTACCAGCCCGGCCCCAGACAATGTTGGATGAGTGCATTCATCTCAGCACTCCCAGGAAAGGCTCCAGTTCAGCTGAGCTAGTATTGTTGCCTGACCCCGTCTCACTAGTCGGTCGGAGGGAGGCAGGGGCCCGGGACTTGCTGCCATTGGAGTGGCTGCTCCCTGCAGAGTGGATGATAGGCCTGTTCTGGCAGTTATGGTTTGGGGAATTCAAAGAGAGAAAGGGGGAGAGAGTGAGAGATGGTTAGGAAAAAGAGTGCTAGATAGATAGATAGATAGATAGATAGATAGATAGATAGATAGATAGATAGATAGATAGATAGATAGATAGATAGATAGATAGATAGATAGATAGATAGATAGGGGGAGACCGATATGAGAGAGAGAGTTAAATGCTTTTTTGCGTCCTCCTCCCCTCTTCTCCCCCTCTTCTCCTCCCCTTCTCCCCCTTCCTTGAGTTGAAAGTAGTTTCTTTCCTTTTGAATGTTAATATGATTATGTTGCTATACACCTGTGAACTGACGATACAGAATCTTGCACATCGTTGCCTGGAATGTTATTGACATTTGTGTAGACTAAAGAGAGTTAACCTAACTTGAGAGAGAGAATTACGACGGTTTTAAGTTGACGATTGTAAATATTGAACGGTCTAGCAGTTTTAAGAATGCTGGTATTTAAAGCCATGTCCTAGTGAATCCCTGTTTCTTCTCTTTCTACAGGTCTCAAAGGCTGACTTGACAATGGGATCTACAAACCACTGAAGTGGCTCTGACAAAAGAACAGGGGAAACAGGAGGAAAGTAGAGGAGAAAAGGAGAAAAACACTAAACAACAAAAGGAGAGTGGACTCTGAGAGAGAGAGAGAGAGAGAGAGAGAGAGAGAGCCCTTATTGAAAAGAAAAGAGGAGGTCGGCTCGGGGAGGATCAGCTTTGTCCATCGGTGTGGGGTTGGGGGTGCATGCTTGTCCTCTCCAGTGGGCTTCCTCCTTTGTGAGAGAGACAGAGTTAACAAAAGACAAAGAATGTGCAATAAACAGAGAGGAGAATGTCGACCGGCGGTGGAGGCTGGAGCGGGGATGCCTGGTCTGGGGAGGAGAACCAGTGTGGTACTACTACTGGCTCTCCTGGTAGCCATGGTCCAGGGACAGGTGGAGGTAATGGGGGACATGCTGCAGGATGGACCCGGGAAGCTGGAGGCCTCCATGCACTCCTCCATACTGTCAGACTTCCAGGAGGTGGAGGCCTTGAAGCCAGTGGCGGCTACAGTTTATCAGGCTGAAGTAGGAGCAGCAGAGGGGGAGTCAGGAATCCCCGACTCGTCTGCTGTGGTGGGCCGGGTGTTTCAGATGAAGGTCCCGTTGAAGACGGACCACACCAGCAACACTAAGGTGTGTGTGTGTGTGTGTGTGGTGGGGGAGGGGCCTGTTCAATTCTAAAATGTAATCCTATGTAATTTTTACCTGTTTTCAACACACAGAAAAATTCCTGTAGTAAAAGGACATAGCTTGTAGGCCCTAACTAGGTAACTATTTATCTGTCCATGTCTTTCCACGAGGGCCACAGACACTGGTCCCAGGGTGGCCACCCCACAGAAACTGGTCCAAACCGGTCGGGGGTTGATTGTGAAACATACCAACTGTTTGAAATGCACGAACCCAGCACTTATTCCAGCATTGTGTTGCCTAGTCCCATGATGGCTATCTGAGTCTCCCAGGCTGTGGGTGGAGTCCTATGTCCACAGGATCCTTTCTGCCCTGTCAAACGCATGTTAAAGGCCCTAGTACCAAACACCAAACCTTGAGCCCTTTGTGCATATGGGAAAATCCACCCTGACAGCCGGGCTAAAAGAATGCTAACACCAAGCACTTTTAGAAGAGAAGAGACACACACAGGGCGGGGTACAGCCGTTCATTTCCTCCACAATATTTACGCTAGAAAGTGATTATTTCTCACATCAAGTAGATGTCAGATCTAGGTTATGGTTGGTCTAATGGTAGTCTAATGCTGTAGAGTAAAGCCAACGTCAAGCAGATGTCAGATCTAGGTTGTGGGTGGTCTAATGGTAGTCTAATTATTTTTAGGGTGTCAAATCACAGATCCATGATAGAGTGTGTGTGTGTACACATTCATGCTTGCGTGCGTGTGACAAACACAAGTATTTGATTTAAACATGTCATATCTACACTGAATATACAAAACATTATGAACACCTGCTCTTTCCATGACTGACCAGGTGAAAGCTATGATCCCTCGGTGTAGATGAAGGGGAGGAGACAGGTTAAAGAAGGATTTTTAATCCATGAGACAGTTCAGATATGGATTCTGTATGTGTGCCATTCATATGGTGAATCGGCAAGACAAAAGATTGAAGTGCCTTTGAACAGGGTATGGTAGTACAGTGGCAAGAAAAAGTAGGTGAACCCTTTGGAATTACCTGGATTTCTACATAAATTAGTCATACATCTGATTCTAGAACATGTAGGCTCTATAGAAGTCTAGATGATTCTAAGGACATGTAGACTATAGAAGTCTAGATGATTCTAAGAACATGTAGGCTCTATAGAAGGCTAGATGAATCTAGAACATGTAGGCTTTAGAAGTCTAGATGATTCTAGAACATGTAGGCTCTATAGAAGTCTAGATGATTCTAGAACATGTAGGCTCTATAGAAGTCTAGATGATTCTAAGAACATGTAGGCTCTATAGAGGTCTAGATGATTCTAGAACATGTAGGCTCTATAGAAGTCTAGATGATTCTAGAACATGTAGACTATAGAAGTCTAGATGATTCTAAGAACATGTAGACTCTATAGAAGTCTAGATGATTCTAGAACATGTAGGCTCTATAGAAGTCTAGATGATTCTAAGAACATGTAGGCTCTATAGAAGTCTAGATTATTCTAGAGCAAGTAGGCTCTATAGACGTCTAGATGATTCTAAGAACATGTAGACTCTAGAAGTCTAGATGATTCTAAGAAAAATATAGGCTCTATAGAAGTCTCTAGGAACATCACCTCCACTCTGCTGATCCTCAACACTAGGGACCCACAAGGGTGCGTGCTCAGCCCCCTCCTGTACTCCGTTCACCCATGACTGCGTAGCCAAGCATGCCTCCAACTCAGTCATCAAGTTTGCAGGCGACACAACAGTAGTAGGCTTGATTACCAACGATGACGAGACAGCCTACAGGGAGGAGGTGAGGGCTCTGGTAGTGTGGTGCCTGGAAAACAACTTCTCACTCAACGTCAACAAAAAAAAGGAGATGATCGTGGACAGGAAACAGCAGATGGAGCACCCACCTATCTACATCGACGGTACCACAGTGGAAAAGGTGGAAAGATTCAAGTTCGTTGGCGTACACATTGACAAACTGAAATGGTCCACCCACACAGACAGTGTGGTGAAGAAGACGCAACAGAGCCTCTTCAACCTCAGGAGGCTAAAGAAATTTGGCTTGTAGGCTTAGACTAGAAATCACTGGCCACTTTAAGGAATGGAACACCAGTCACTTTAATAATGTTTAAATATCTTGCATGACTCATCTCATGTGTATATACTGTTTTCTATGCTTTTCTACTGTATCTTAGACCTTTCCGCTCTGACATCGCTCGTCCAGATGTATATAGTCTTAATTCATTCCTACTTAGATGTGTGTGTATTGGGTATATGTTGTGGAATTTGTTAGATATTACTTGTTGGATATCACTTCACTGTTGGAGCTAGAAGCATAAGCATTTCGCTACACCCGCAATAACATCTGTTAATCATGTGTTTATGACCAATAAAATTTGATTTGATTTCGATGATTCTGAGGAACATGTACAGTTGAAGTCGGAAGTTTACATACACTTAGGTTGGAGTCATTAAAACTTATTTTTCAACTACTCCACACATTTCTTGTTAATAACAAACTATAGTTTTGGCAAGTCGGTTAGGACATCTACTTTGTGCATGACACAAGTAATTTTTCCAACAATTGTTTACAGACAGATTAGTTCACTTATAATTCACTGCATCACAATTCCAGTGGGTCAGACGTTTACATACACTAAACAGCTTGGAGAATTCCAGAAAATGATGTCATGGCTTTAGCTTCTGATAGGCTTAATTGCCATCATTTCTGTCAATTGGAAGTGTGCCTGTGGATGTATTTCAAGGCCTACCTTCAGACTCACTGGCTCTTTGCTTGACATCATGGGAAAATCAAAATAAATCAGCCAAGACTTCAGAAAAAAAATTGTAGACCACAAGTCTGGCTCATCCTTGGGAGCGATTTCCAAAGGCCTGAAGGTACCACGTTCATCTGTACAAACAATAGTACGCAGGTATAAACATCATGGGACCACGCAGCCGTCATACCGCTCAGGAAGGAGACGCGATCCTTCTCAAATCAATCCCAGAACAACAGCAGAGGACCTTGTGCAGATGCTGGAGGAAACAGGCAAAACGAGTCCTATAACGACAAAGACCGCTCAGCAAGGAAGAAGCCACTGCTCCAAAACCGCCATAAAAAGGCCAGTCTACGGTTTGCAACTGCACATGGGGACAAAGATTATACGTTTTGGAGAAATGTCCTCTGGTCTGATGAAACAAAAATATAACTGTTTGGCCATAATGACCATCGTTATGTTTGGAAGAAAAAGGGAGAGGATTGCATGCCGAAGAACACCTTCGCAACCGTGAAGCAAGGGGATGGCAGCATCATGTTGTGGGGGTGCTTTGCTGCAGGAGGGACTGGTGCACTTCACAAAATAGATGGCATCATGATGGAAAATTGTGGATATATTGAAGCAACATCTCAAGACATCTGTCAGGAAGTTAAAGCTTGGTCACAAATGGGTCTTCCAAATGGACAATGACCACAAGCATACTTCCAAAGTTTTGGCAAAATGTCTTAAGGACAACAAAGTCAAGGTATTGGAGTGGCCATCACAAAGCCCTGACCTCAGTCCTATAGATTTTTTGGGGGGTCAGAACTGAAAAAGCATGTTGCGAGCAAGGAGACCTACAGACCTGACTCAGTTACATCAGCTCTGTCAGGAGGAATGGGACAAAATTCACCCAACTTATTGTGGGAATGTTGTGAAGGAACGTTTCACCCAAGTGAAACAAATAAAGGCAAAGCTACCAAATACGAATTGAGTGTAAACATCTGTAAACTTCTGACCCACTGGGAATGTGATGAATAATAAATAAAAGCTGAAATAAAATCCTTCTCTCTACTATTATTCTGACATTTCACATTCTTAAAATAAAGTGGTGATCCTAACTGACCTAATACAGGGGATTTTTACTGGGATTAAATGTCAGGAATTGTGAAAAACGTATTTGTTCAATGTATTTGGCTAAGGTGTATGTAAACTCCCGACTTCAAACTGTATGCTCTATAGAAATCTCTAGATGGTTCTAAGAACATGTAGGCTTCTAAGGCAAGGGGCGGCAGGTAGCCTAGTGGTTAAAGCATTGGGCCAACCGAAAGGTTGCTGGATCGTATCCCCGAGCTGACAAGGTAAAAATCTGTCGTTCTGCTCCTGAACAAGGCAGTTAACCCACTGTTCCCGCGTAGGCTGTCATTGTAAATAATATATTTTTTAACTTACTTATCTTAACTGACTTGCATAGTTAAATCAATTAAAAACTGTACTTCAGTATATTTAATTGTTGCAGTGCTTCTTTAGATTGCAAGGAATAGAACTGTTGTGAGGTTCTTGTTGTTTTCAGCCCCACTACAATACTAGATACAAACTGTTTCTGAATCTCCTTTTCAACTACTCGGAAAGATAGAGAGAAACACGTTCAGTCTGCTTGAATGTCCTGGCAAGTGGATCTGTTACAGTGAAATCAGCCTGTCTCTGATAAATGGAGAAAGATATCCCTGTTGTCTATACTTCCCCGGTGGTGCTCTACTCCCCTCCTCTCCAACGATGGCAACCAGGCAGCAGGACTCTATTATTCCTCTCTGTTTCCCTGAAACCCCTCTATTCGGACACACAAAGACTCACATTGAAACCTAATTAGGCTTGGCAGTGTGGCAGCAGAAAACTTCTATTAGTAGGATGGATGAAGGACCCAAGATAAAAATGGAACATTTGAGTTCTCTCAGTTCTCTGGTCAGATGTAGCCAAATCATTCCATCCAGAGTGGCTCGTACCAGTCAGAGTCCCTCACTCCCTCCGTCCGTCCTTCCATCCATTCTCATTTGTTAGGTTTTGATTCCCCTCTGCATAGAAACTAAGCTGGGTACCTACCACTGGTGTCATGAAGTTCAAACCAGTCTTGGTGAGACTCTTTAGGGTGCACTCTCAAGCTACTAATTTCTTTCCAGCTTTCAAATCGGAACATTCTTATCTTCTCCTCTACCCTGCAACTCTTACACTGGTCCTTAGTGCACTACTTTCTACTCTATTAGTGTACAAAGAAGGTAGTGCACTATGTTTCCTGTCAATATACCTGGTAAAATAATGGTTAATAAACAACTTTAAGCGTGGAGGGGCGTATAAAATCTCTGATTTTCCCCCAAATTCTGTTTTATATTTTCCCAAATAGTTTTCTCAGTTTTATTTTTTTTACCAAGTTTTAGATTTGGTTTTATTTGTCAAGTCTCAAAATTACAATTGTTCATAGCCAAATAATAGGATGTTCCGAGTCCATGTCAATGGTTAAATCACATTTGAATACCTTTTTTTAGGTCTGGAAGAACACAAACAAATTGGGCATCTGGCCCTTTTTAATTGGGCATCTGGTCCTTTTAATTGGGCATCTGGCCCTTTTTAATTGGGCATCTGGCCCTTTTAAATTGGGCATCTGGCCCTTTAATTGGGCATCTGGTCCTTTTAATTGGGCATCTGGCCCTTTAATTGGGCATCTGGCCCTTTAATTGGGCATCTGGCCCTTTAATTGGGCATCTGGCCCTTTTAATTGGGCATCTGGCCCTTTAATTGGGCATCTGGCCCTTTAATTGGGCATCTGGCCTTTTAATTGGGCATCTGATCCTTTTAATTGGGCATCTGGTCCTTTTAATTGGGCATCTGGCCCTTTAATTGGGCATCTGGTCCTTTTAATTGGGCATCTGGCCCTTTTTAATTGGGCATCTGGCCCTTTAATTGGGCATCTGGACCTTTTTAGTTGGGCGTCTGGCCCTTTTTAGTTGGGCATCTGGCCCTTTAATTGGGCATCTGGACCTTTTTTAGATGGGCGTCTGGCACTTTAATTGGGCATCTGGACGTTTTTAGTTGGGCATCTGAACCTTTTTAGTTGGGCGTCTGGCACTTTTTAGTTGGGCATCTGGCCCTTTAATTGGGCATCTGGCCCTTTTAATTTTTTTAATTGGGCATCTGGCCCTTTTTAATTGGGCATCTGGCCCTTTTTAATTGGGCATCTGGCCCTTTTTAATTGGGCATCTGGCCCTTTTTAATTGGGCATCTGGCCCTTTTTAATTGGGCATCTGGCCCTTTAATTGGGCATCTGGCCCTTTTATTGGGTGTTGAGTGAGTGAGGAATGTGTCGTCTAATGTGCCTGTCTTGTGATGGTGATATACTGCTGCTGCTCATTTCAAGTTTGCAAATAGCAGATACAAATGATATATTCCTCATGATAGCCTAGTGGTTAGAGCGTTGGACTCATAACCTAAAAGGCTGCTAGTTCAAACCCCCGAGCTGACATGGTACAAATCTGTCGTTCTGCCCCTGAACAGGCAGTTAACCCACTGTTCCAAGTCCGTCATTGAAAATAAGAATTTGTTCTTAACTGACTTGCCTAGTTAAATAAAGGTAAAATAAAAAATGTATACTTCTGTCTGGTAAGCTAAGTAACTTTGCAGTTAACATTTAATGAATCATGTGAGGAAATTCACACTTTGATTATCATGTCAACTGTCGACACTCAAATGTTGTGCACAAATGTGTCTTCATCCCTGTTAGTGAGCATTTTATCCTTTGCCAAGATAATCCATCCACCTGACAGGTGTGGCATATCAAGAAGCTGATTAAACAGCATGGTCATTACACAGGTGCACCTTGTACTGGGGACAATAAAAGGTCACTCTAAAATGTGCAGTTTTGCCACACAACACAATGCCATAGATGTTTCAAGTTTTGAGGGAGCTATTGGCATGCTGTCTGCAGTAATGTCCTCCAGAAATGTTGCCAGATAATTTAATGTTAATTTCTCCGGCTCCCAAGTGGGCTGGGCCTGGCTCCCAAGTGGGCTGGGCCTGGCTCCCAAGTGGGGTGGGCCTGGCTCCCAAGTGGGGTGGGCCTGGCTCCCAAGTGGGGTGGGCCTGGCTCCCAAGTGGGGGGGGGGCCTATGCCCACCCATGGCTGCACCCCTGCCCAGTCATCTGAAATCCATAGATTAGGGCCTAATGAATGTATTTCAATTGATTGATTTCCTGATATGAACTGTAACAGCAAAATATTAGAAATGGTTGCATGTTGCGTTTTACATTTTTGTTCAGTGTACTTTCACTGTGTGTATCCGTGTGCGTGTGTGTGTGTGTGTGCGTGCCTGTGTGTGTGTGTGTGTGTGTGTGTGTGTGTGTGTGTGTGTGTGTGTGTGTGTGTGTGTGTGTGTGTGTGTGTGTGTGTGTGTGTGTGTGTGTGTGTGTGTGTGTGTGTGTGTGTGTGTGTGTGTGTGTGTGTGTGTGTGTGTGTGTGTGTCCTTGAATGTTGTTGTGGTACACCTCCTTCCACTTACATCACAAAGGTAAGAACATCTGGTTCAATTCTTTATTTGTTGTTTATCTGCTCCATAGCTATTCGCCAATCTGTATTGGCACTGTGATGATGCAACCACTCTGAGAGAGAGAAGCATTTTATTTACACACACACACATACGCACTCTCTGTCTCTGTCTTTCTCTTAGAAGTCTCTTATTTACTGTACAGAACACAACAGACCAGAACAGAAAGAGTTTCACTGACAGTGAGTCATTCCTGAGGCGAAGCTGCATTAGTCTGTGGGTCTGACAGGATGGGTACACTGAAGGGGAGTTTAGTTTACTCCAGTCATCTTAGTTCACTCTGTGTTTGTGTCCCAAATGGCACCCTATTCCCTATATAGTGCACTACTTTGATCAAGAGCATATGAGCCCTGGTCAAAACTAGTGTAATAAATAGGGAATAGGGTGCCATTTGGGACGATATCAGTGACAGGGCCAGCTAGCAGAGAACAGGACACAGACCACTTATAACCCACTATTATTCTGTGTGTGCTATTCTGCAGACGTCAAGCTCTAACGTCTTCAATGTACTCAGTAGCTTTTCTTTCTCCTTCCCTATTATTCTTTCTCTCCTTTCTCCTTCCACATTGTCTTCCTCGCCCTTCTCCTTCCCTATTATTCTTCCTCTCCCTTCTCCTTCCACATTGTCTTCCTCTCCCTTCTCCTTCCCTAATATTCTTCCTCTCCCTTCTCCTTCCACATTGTCTTCCTCTCCCTTCTCCTTCCACATTGTCTTCCTCTCCCTTCTCCTTCCACATTGTCTTTCTCTCCCTTCTCCTTCCACATTGTCTTTCTCTCCCTTCTCCTTCCATTGTCTTTCTCTCCCTTCTCCTTCCATTGTCTTCCTCTCCCTTCTCCTTCCACATGGTCTTCCTCTCCCTTCTACTTCCAGTGTCTTCCTCTCCCCTCTCCTTCCATTGTCTTTCTCTCCCTTCTCCTTCCATTGTCTTCCTCTCCCTTCTCCTTCCATTGTCTTCCTCTCCCTTCTACTTCCATTGTCTTCCTCTCCCTTCTACTTCCATTGTCTTTCTCTTCGTCACTACAGGAGTTGAACTAATGCCAGCTTCTCCTCGTTCTCCTTCTGAATAACTATTTATTAGAGTATCTGCAAGCAAATGTTGTTGATTTACCCGAGGGGGAGAGAAACTAGAGTGAACTGGGGGCCTGTCTCTCTTTCTCATTCTGTCTCTCTTTCTCATTCTGTCGCTCTTTCTTTCTCTCTCTCTGTTTCTCTCTCCCTCTCTGTCTCTCTCTCAATTCAATTCAAGGAGCTTTATTGGCATGGGAAACATGTTTACATTGCCAAAGCAAGTTACACTTCGCTCGTCTCTGTCTCTCTCTCGTCTCTGTCTCTCTCTCTGTCTCTCTCTCTGTCTCTCTCTCTCTCTCTCTCTCTCTGTCTCTCTCTCTGTCTCTCTCTCGTCTCTCTCTCTCGTCTCTCTCTCTGTCTCTCTCTCGTCTCTGTCTCTCTCTCTGTCTCTCTCTCTGTCTCTCTCTCTCTCTCTCTCTCTCTCGTCTCTCTTTCGTTCCAATCTCTTTCGTTCTCTCTGGCTCCTCAGTAGTATAGCTGTGTGTGTGTGTGTGTGTGTGTGCGTGCGTGCGTGCGTGCGTGTGCGTGTGTGTGTGTGTGTGTGTGTGCGTGCGTGTGTGTGTGTGTGTGTGTGTGTGTGTGTGTGTGTGTGTGCGTGCGTGTGTGTGTGTGTGTGTGTGTGTGTGTGTGTGTGTGAGAATAGATCACTACATTTTAGTGACAAACCATATTTTTTTCTGAACTTGCCCTCACAGGGTGTTTTTATCATTCTGTGATTATTCAGTATTGACATCATCAGAATATTTCCAGACACAGCCTAGATATCATTTTCCATGATCCACAGTTTCCCACAGTGGAAAGTAAAACAAGAAAAGGCTGTATTCCAGGACAGAATACTATCACTCTACTGCTGAACAACACTAGAATACAGTGATATAAATGTTTAAAAGTTTCAAATGGGCTCGATTGGAGAGTGACTAGTCTCTCATAAACATCCGACTGTCTGCCTGCCTAGCTACCACTCTAACGGAGTCCCTCTCTTCCTCTCCTCTCCTCTCTTTCACTCACATTTTCCAGTGGAAAGAATCAGCTGTGCCAATAAAACGCCTCCCTCCCTCCCCTCCCTCCCTCCCTCCCTCCCTCCCTCCCTGTTTCAGCCTCTCTGTCCCTCCCTCCCTCCCTCCCTGTTTCAGCCTCTCTGTCCCTCCCTCCCTCCCTCCCTGTTTCAGCCTCTCTGTCCCACCCTCCCTCCCTCCCTGTTTCAGCCTCTCTGTCCCTCCCTCCCTGTTTCAGCCTGTTTCCCCTCCCTCCCTGTCCCTCCCTCCCTCTGTCCTCCCTCCCTCCCTCCCTGTTTCCCTCCCTCCCTCCCTCCCTCCCTGTTTCAGCCTCTCTGTCCCTCCCTCCCTCCCTCCCTGTTTCAGCCTCTCTGTCCCTCCCTCCCCCTCCCTCCCTCTCTGTCCCTCCCTCCCTCCCTCCCTGTTTCAGCCTCTCTGTCCCTCCCTCCCTCCCTCCCTGTTTCCCCTCCTGTCCCTCCCTCCCTCCCCCTCCCTCCCTCCCTCCTCCCTCCCCCTCCCTCCCTCCCTCCCTCCCCCTCCCTCCCTCCCTGTTTCAGCCTCTCTGTCCCTCCCTCCCTCCCTCCCTGTTTCAGCCTCTCTGTCCCTCCTCCCTCCCTCCCTGTTTCAGCCTCTCTGTCCCTCCCTCCCTCCCTCCCTCCCGGTTTCAGCCTCCCTCCCTCCCTCCCTCCCTCCCTGTTTCAGCCTCTCTGTCCCTCCCTCCCTCCCTCCCTGTTTCAGCCTCTCTGTCCCTCCCTCCCTCCCTCCCTGTTTCAGCCTCTCTGTCCCTCCCTCCCCCTGTTTCAGCCTCTCTGTCCCTCCTCCCTCCCTCCCTCCCTCCCCTCCCTCCCTCCCTCCCTCCCTCCCTCTCTCCTCCCTCCCTCCCTGTTTCAGCTTCTCTGTCCCACCCTCCCTCCCTCCCTCCCTGTTTCAGCCTCTCTGTCCCTCCCTCCCGGTTTCAGCCCTCTCTGTCCCTCCCTCCCTCCCTGTTTCAGCCTCCCCTCCCTCCCTCCCTCCCTCCCTCCCTCCCTCCCTCCCTCCCTCCCTCCCTCCCTCCCTCCCTCCCTGTTTCAGCCTCTCTGTCCCACCCTCCCTCCCTCCCTCCCTCCCTCCCTCCCTCCCTCTCCTAGCCTCTCTGTCCCCTGTCCCCCCTCCCTCCCTCCCTCCCTCCCTCCCTCCCCTCCCTCCCTCCCTCCCTCCCTCTCTGTCCCTCCCTCCCTCCCTCCCTCCCTGTTTCAGCCTCTCTGTCCCTCCCTCCCTCCCTCCCTCCCTCCCTCCCTCCCTGTTTCCCTCCCTCCCTGTCCCTCCCTCCCTCCCTCCCTCCCTCCCTCCCCCACCCTCCCTCCCTCCCTCCCTCCCTGTTTCAGCCTCTCTGTCCCACCCTCCCTCCCCCTCCCTCCCTCCCTCCCACCCTCCCTCCCTCCCTCCCTGTTTCAGCCTCTCTGTCCCACCCTCCCTCCCTCCCCCTCCCTCCCTCCCTCCCTCCCTCCCTGTTTCAGCCTCTCTGTCCCACCCTCCCGCTCTACATTTCAGTCCTTCACCAAATCATAACACATGCCCAGTCAGTCAGCCAGTCCTTCTCTCTTTCATATGAATGTTATCTGTTTGGCTGTCGACACGGCTGTGACCATGTGTGCCTTTTCCCTCCCTGGTGGCTACTGAATATCACATCTGTTATACCTAAATGATGGTGGTGTGGATTGATCGAGGGCTGAGGATATCATTAATGAAAACAGTTAAAGGATGTCTTAGATACTTAGATGTTGATTTGGCCCGATGCCTTGGGTGATAGGACCCCCCCCTCACTCATCCAGTTCTCGTCCCTCCATCCCTCTTTTTCCTCAGTCACGTCGTAGATTCCTCTTCTCCACATGCGGTGTTAGATATCAGAGAAGCTGACAGTCAGAGAAGCTAACAGTCAGAGAAGCTGATAGTCACAGTGGGTTTCGACGGTGGGTTTTGGGGCTACGAGCAGAAATCAGTACACTATTCATCAAACAGTTAGCGGAGGAGTCCCCAAATGGCACCCTATTCCCTATAGTGGGTGGCTGTGGGTCCTGGTCAGAGGTAGTGCACTATTATAGGGAATAGGGTGCCATCGGGGACACTATAGTTAGTGTCTTTGATGAGATTAACAACCCCCTGGTTTAATTAACTTCACTATTAAAGTGTGGAGAAAGGGGGGCAGAGCAGCTGCCTCCTGCTGTGTATTCATCATCGCACACACACACACACACACACACACACACACACACACACACTTCACAGACATCATCTCATCATCTCCTGGTGATATCAGCCAAAGGCTTTTGGATACATCACCTCTTTACCCATCACCATAGTTGTCAACGGCAACGGTAGGAGGTGGAGGAGTGTTAATGGGGGAAGTGTGTGTGTGTGTGTGTGTGTGTGTGTGTGTGTGTGTGTGTGTGTGTGTGTGTGTGTGTGTGTGTGTGTGTGTGTGTGTGTGTGTGTATTCGCCTGTCCATTTGTGTGTGTGTGTGTGTATGTATTCGCCTGTCCATTTGTGTGAGTGTGTGAGTGAGTGTGTATTCGCCTGTCCATTTGTGTGAGTGTGTGAGTGAGTGTGAGTGTGAGTGTGTATTCGCCTGTCCATTTGTGTGTGTCTAAAAGCAGGAGGCTGAGGGACTGAACGCTGTAAAAAGCCCAGCTGCTGTTTCTTGTCCCTGGTGATGGCTGTGTATTGGTTAGACCATTAATGATCCATCTTGGGAACGCTGGGCTCTACATAATTTATCAACTATACGATTTTTCATCCGCAAAATGAACTTGTTGTTTGGAGCTAGGAGGGAATCAGAGGAAGCATTAGTTGTTTTTTATTTTTATTTATTTGAATGCTTTGTCATTCCCCTGTGATATATTTCCCTGTCAGATTCCTGGAACGAATATAATATCTCTAAATGCCTAATTGGTTATGCTAAATTCTTGTGTTAAGCTGTATTAGACAATGTGCATCCCAAGTCTTATTTGTGATGTTATACTGTAGCTCAGGTACCATCTAAATAACATGCCTAGAGGTTTCATGCACAAATGGCTAAATTCAATATAGTCTTATTTGAATTGATTGTGTCTAAAACAGTCTGTGTCTTGTATATTTTATAGATGAGTTTGATGCCTCTGAAACATACTTCTAGAGAATAGTCTGTCCCCTGAGTTTGATGCCTCTGAAACATACTTCTAGAGAATAGTCTGTCCCCTGAGTTTGATGCCTCTGAAACATACTTCTAGAGAATAGTCTGTCCCCTGAGTTTGATGCCTCTGAAACATACTTCTAGAGAATAGTCTGTCCCCTGAGTTTGATGCCTCTGAAACATACTTCTAGAGAATAGTCTGTCCCCTGAGTTTGATGCCTCTGAAACATACTTCTAGAGAATAGTCTGTCCCCTGAGTTTGATGCCTCTGAAACATACTTCTAGAGAATAGTCTGTCCCCTGAGTTTGATGCCTCTGAAACCTTCTGAAACATTTGATGCCTCTCTAGAGAATAGTCTGTCCCCTGAGTTTGATGCCTCTGAAACATACTTCTAGAGAATAGTCTGTCCCCTGAGTTTGATGCCTCTGAAATACATAGTCTTCCCCTAGTTTGATGCCTCTGAATAGTAGTCTGTCCCCTGAGTTTGATGCCTCTGAAACATACTTCTAGAGAATAGTCTGTCCCCTTTGAGTTTGATGCCTCTGAAACATACTTCTAGAGAATAGTCTGTCCCCTGAGTTTGATGCCTCTGAAACATACTTCTAGAGAATAGTCTGTCCCCTGAGTTTGATGCCTCTGAAACATACTTCTAGAGAATAGTCTGTCCCCTGAGTTTGATGCCTCTGAAACATACTTCTAGAGAATAGTCTGTCCCCTGAGTTTGATGCCTCTGAAACATACTTCTAGAGAATAGTCTGTCCCCTGAGTTTGATGCCTCTGAAACATACTTCTAGAGAATAGTCTGTCCCCTGAGTTTGATGCCTCTGAAACATACTTCTAGAGAATAGTCTGTCCCCTGAGTTTGATGCCTCTGAAACATACTTCTAGAGAATAGTCTGTCCCCTGAGTTTGATGCCTCTGAAACATACTTCTAGAGAATAGTCTGTCCCCTGAGTTTGATGCCTCTGAAACATACTGTCCCCTAGAGAATAGTCTGTCCCCTGTTTGATGCCTCTGAAACATACTTCTAGAGTTTGATGCCTCTGAAACATACTTCTAGAGAATAGTCTGTTTGATGCCTCTGAAACATACTTCTAGAGTTTGATGCCTCTGAAACATACTTCTAGAGAATAGTCTGTCCCTTGAGTTTGATGCCTCTGAAACATACTTCTAGAGAATAGTCTGTCCCCTGAGTTTGATGCCTCTGAAACATACTTCTAGAGAATAGTCTGTCCCCTGAGTTTGATGCCTCTGAAACATACTTCTAGAGAATAGTCTGTCCCTTGAGTTTGATGCCTCTGAAAAATGTTCCCCTTTGTTCCCTTCTTTCTTACCAGTCAATGTTCATGGGACTTAAACCAGTAGTAGAACTAGGTTACTTACAGTAGATGTCGTAACCACACTGGTTATATGGAAGATATTTTATGTTCAGTTTTTTAATTGAATCGTGTTCTCTCTCACCTTTAAGTGTCAAGAAACCTAGATTTGCACGAATCGGAAAGTTGAAGTTGTGTTAATTAACAGCGTTGTACATTTTTAATGATTGCCTCAACATTTATAGATTTTGTTTTTGCACAATAGCTGTTTTAAAAAGATGTTAGTGCAAATCAATTGTTATCCGAATGTTATTTATGAACCAAAAAGATCAAAACAAGCCAAGATTCGATCTCTTATGTTCTTCTTCTTCTGTATCATAATGAATTGTAAACAGGTTGTATCATCAAAGACTGCTGTGGGTAGAACAGAAATGGTAAATGTAGTGGGCGTAAAATTATTATTTTGCTTGTTGTTGTTGTTGTTTTCTTGTATTCTAGCTTAAATTATTCATCAAAACAAGAGAGACTTATCAACTCTGTTTTATTTATTTTTTTATTTTTTCAGATCACTGAGTCTGGCAAGGAGACGCTACCAGCATGGCTACACTGGAAGAGCAACATCCTACAGGGTCTACCACTGGAGGAGGACAAGGGTGTCCACTACATCGCCGTCTCCACATCAAACGGCAGCCAGGACATCTTCTCCATCGAGGTGCACCCAGAGGAACATGTGGACCCGATCCAGCTAGCCATTCAGTCAGCATCCAACAATGAGGTCAAGCCGTTTGTCTGCGGCACAGAGGAACCGGTGACGGTACTCACAGTGATTCTGGACGCCGACCTCACCAAGATGAGCTCCAGGCAGAGGGTGGAGCTGCTGGGCAAAATGAAGAAGTTCTCTGGCGTGGAGCTCCAGCACATGAAGATACTTCCTGTGGTCAACAACAGATTGTTCGACATGACCGCCTTCATGGCCGGACCGGGAAATGCCAAAAAGGTGGTGGAGAACGGAGCCCTGTTATCCTGGAAGCTGGGCTGTTCCCTGGACCAGAGCAATGTCCCCAACATCAGCAGTGTCCAGGCGCCAGCGAAAGAAGGCACTATGTCTGCTCAGCTGGGATACCCTGTGGTCGGTTGGCACATCGCCAACAAGAAGCCTCATATCCCCAAACGGGTGAGGCGCCAGCTCAACAATACCCCTACCCCGGTTCTTGTTGTGCTTCCCCCAACGTCTGTTGTCGAGCCCCCTATTCGCATTGTACCCACGCTGTCGTCACCTGCCATCGCTGCCCCCACAGACAGCTCTGCCCCACCCATGAGAGGACCTGTGCCCTTGCCCATGAAGCCCACGATCCGTGTCAGAGACTCATATGCCCACACTCCCACTCAGGGTGCACCCCTGCCAACCAGAGTGATGGAGTCCACTAGTACCATCTCCATTGAACCCACTATGACCAGGCATACCGTTGTGGAAGCTACACCGACACTCCCTCCACCCACCACAGTTGCCACCAGAAAGCCAACCAAGAAACCAAAGAGACCGAAGACCACTCCGATGCCAAGGGAGTCCAAGACCACCACAGCCAAACCAGCCAGGCGCACCACCCCTTCGTCCATCGTGCCTGACCCAAGAAACGAGAAGCCAGATCTCCGCAACCCCATCGATCAGGTCAATGCCTTCGTGGGCACATACTTTGAAGTGAAGATCCCATCCGATACATTCTTTGACAAGGAGGACGGTACAACAGACAAACTAAGGTTGACCTTGAGGATGAACCACAACGAAGTTGTCGGGGATGACTCCTGGATACAGTTTAATAGCACAAGCCAGCTGCTATACGGTCTTCCAGACTCAAATCACGTTGGGAAGCATGAGTACTTCATGCAGGCCACCGATAAGGGTGGTCTGAACGCGATCGACGCCTTCGAGGTCCGTGTGAACCGCTGGGCATCCAACGATAAGTCCCCGGTCCTGTTCCAGGCCCGCTTACACGGAGAACCGCGCCTGGTGACCAATGACATCCACAAGAAGATTCTGCTCATCAAGAAGCTGGCGTACTCGTTCGGTGACCGCAACAGCAGCACGGTCACCCTGAGGAACATCACCAAGGGATCCATCGTGGTGGAGTGGACCAACAACAGCCTCCAGCAGAACCCTTGTCCCAAGGAGCAGATTCAGACCATGTCCAGGAGGATCTCTGATGCCCAGGGAAGGCCCTCCCAGACCTTCATCTCCGCCATGGAACCGGACTTCATACCCATCAGCATCAAGGTCAAAGGAACGGGTGCCTGCCGGACCTACATGTTTGTCCCGCCTGGTGAAATCACTATCCCTATCCCTCCAGCTGTCACGCCGGCACTGGGCACCGGACGCCAGAGCACAGACGACGTCTACCTCCACACAGTGATTCCGGCCGTGGTGGTGGCGGCCATCTTGCTGATCGCTGGCATCATCGCCATGATCTGCTACCGCAAGAAGCGCAAAGGAAAGCTGACCATTGAGGACCAGGCTACCTTCATCAAGAAGGGTGTGCCCATCATCTTCGCAGACGAGCTTGACGACTCCAAGCCGCCCCCGTCCTCCTCCATGCCGCTCATCCTGCAGGAGGAGAAACCCCCTCTTCCCCCACCGGAGTACCCTAACATGGCCAGTCCAGAGACCACCCCCCTGAACCAGGATCTTCTGGGTGAGTACACGGCTCTGAGGGACGAGGACCCCAACGCGCCCCCCTACCAGCCCCCGCCCCCCTTCACCGCACCCATGGAAGGTAAAGGATCTCGTCCAAAGAACATGACCCCTTACAGATCCCCACCACCTTACGTGCCACCCTAAGGGTTTAGCAGGCTCCTCCAGAGAAGGAGGAGGGAAGCAGGGGGACTTGTAACGGTCTCAATCCAGTGTCTGTTTGGAAATAAGGGGTGGGAGGAGGAGGACAAAGTGGGAACAAACTTTGGATTTTGGGTTGGGAGGGTTATGGGGTGATCTGATTGAATTCAAGTTATTGGAAAGATGGGAGGGAGGGAGAACTAGATGTTAGCCGCGGCGACAGTAGCCACAAAAAGGACACTATTCAGTCTGTCGTCTCATTGGCTACAGCTGAATGGCTAGTTTGGGAAGACCCGCCCCTTTGGTCCCAGCGCTTTTTTTTTCTCTGTTTGAAACTTAATGGGCTTTTGTTTTAATTTAGTTATTTGGTTCTGTTTAGTTAATTTTTTTTGGGGGGGGGGCTGACTTCAAACGACTTGCTTAATAAAACTATTTTTATGTTATTTTATCTTGAATAATACAAGAAGATAATAAACAAACACACTGCAGGCATACAATGTTTTTAATAGAGAGAGAGTTCTATGAATAAAAACAGAAACATCATAATCATGTGGATCTGCACCAGCCCTGCAGCTAGCCCTGCAGCTAGCCCTGAAGCTAACCCTGCAGCTAACCCTGCAGCTAGCCATGCAGCTAACCCTGCAGCTAGCCCTGCAGCTAACCCTGCAGCTAGCCCTGCAGCTAACTCTGCAACTAGCCCTGCAGCTAACCAGACAGACAACACAGTGGCTTGTTGGGCGGTGGGTCAGTGTTTTGAGTCAATAAGGTTTGCCTTTTAACACTAATTGTATATTTGTATCCTTATTCACACAATGTCTAGTCAAGATGATCATAACAAAGTTGGCCTAAAAAATCATTAGAAATGTAAAACGTTCTGTTTGTTTTATTACTTTTATTTTTAAATCCACTCTATATCTGGATGGTTCTGATAGATAGATAGATAGATAGATAGATAGATAGATAGATAGATAGATAGATAGATAGATAGATCTCTCCCTCGATCAGAAAGAAACGGTAAACCCAGCCCAGTCAGGACTAAACAAGCAAACATTACCGTTAGCTAATGTTAGCACGTACGGCAACCATGACAACTGTGATTCTACAACAGCCTGGCCCAGTTATTATCAGATGTGTAGTTTTGACTTGAAGCTCAAGGATTTTTACCTTGACTGGGTATCCCGAAGCCACCCAAAATCATTCAAGAGGGAAATACAATACACTATCCCCTTTTTATTATTATTATTATTTAAAATGGCTCCCTTATCCGAATATGATCATAACATTGACCATTTGAATGCCATGTTGCCTTTATGGTGATGCGATGAGTCTTCTGTATATAGCTATCGATCGGCCTGTTGAAATAATATTAAGTGTATTTATACTTCAAAAAATGTTTGTGTAAATCAGATATGGAAAAAGCCTCCTGCAGTTTATTTTAGACAAGGAGTAATTATTTTTTTATGTAGTGATGATGATGCTCTTGTTCTCACAGTTTATGCGGGAAACAATTCATTTGCTGTTGAGAGTGATTTTGAAGGTCCTGAAAGGGATACAATCTTTATTCACAACTCAAAGTTCATTAAGACGAGGAGAGGAGATGGAGAGGAGAGGAGAGGAGATGGAGAGGAGAGGAGAGGAGAGGAGAGGAGAGGAGAGGAGAGGAGAGATCTGAAGAACAAGATCACCAGAAAACACTGAACAAAATGGTGGATAAAATCTCTATCTAATTTTTTTACAAAGTTTTTGATACAGCCTCAAATTGTTAAAAAAAATAGATAAATAAATAAATAGTGTATTGCAATTCGTTCAATCTTAGCGTAGATAATTGATTCTTCAATATGTACCTTTTCTCATGGGTCACCTATTTCAAGTGATTTTTTTTGTTGTTGACATATTATCAAATGTATTATCATGTTTTTCCCCATTGAGTTTTGACTTTGAAAGTGACCCTTTGCAATAATGTAAGGTAATGTCCGGTGGAGGTGAGTGGTCAATGCAGGTTAGATGAGTGTACTACCAAAATGAGTGGTGATGAGAAAACCCACATAATGATGATGTACACGCATAATGATGATGATGTACACACATAATGATGATGTACACGCATAATGATGATGATGATGTACACACATAATGATGATGATGATGTACACGCTTAATGATGATGATGTACGCGCATAATGATGATGTACACGCATAATGATGATGATGTACCCACATAATGATGATGTACACGGTTAATGATGATGATGTACACGCATAATGATGATGATGTTCCTCCCCCCCAAAATGAGGATGATGATGTATCCATATGTAGTTCGTTTTTTGCAAGATACCAAGTGTTGCTTTTTTAGTGTGCATATATCATGAAAGCCAGTCTCCGTCTATCTACAGTATGTCCAGACAATTCGTCCTTCTTCACACGTTTGAAATTCTAATCCTCTGTACAATTATCGGAGGGGGATCATGATGTGTTACACTGGCACACTGCTGCTGCCATACCTTATAATATATAGCTTTATTTTTAGTGATGAGCTTCGGTTATAATCGGTTTTCTAATGCTTTCACTTACCCCTTGATGAGTCTACATGTCAATGTCAACAGAGGTTTCCGTAAAGATGTGTATCCATCATAGAGTTAGTTAGAGGACTCATCTTTGTATCTGTCCAATTACGGCATCTATGATAGCACAATTTTCATGCAAAAAAATGGGTTATATCCATGATGAGTTCTCTAACCATCTCTATGGGGTCCATCTGTCAGGTCTGACTGTCAGCCCTTTGAGACAATGACTCCTGTCACTACAGCTGGATAATAGTCGACTATACTGGTTTTATTAATCTGACTAGATAAACATTTCATCTGGAACCATGTTGTAAATCTCCTTTCCATCACACTCAGCACCATGAAATACAGATACAGTATCTTATTGGGTTAATATGTAAATAACTGGCTGACACCTCCTCTGCGTCTCCACACATCATCTAGTCACTTCTGCTGTTTGATTTTAGAAGGAAAACTGGTAGGTTTATATTGGTAGGTCCCAATTAGAGTTGGTAGTTACTAAAAGACAGAAAGGCGTAGTTTCTGATGACAGTTACAGACACTGATGCAGATTTTTGATTGAGATTCATAGATATGTAGACACCACAAGGACATTTTCTTTCAGGCCTTTGTTTGTTTGTTTGTTTGTTTATATATATATATATATATATATATATATATATATATATATGTGTGTGTGTGTGTGTGTGTGTGTGTGGCGTAGTCCTTCAGCATTAAGGTCACTAGACTAGCAAAGAATCAGGTTTAGTTATACTGAGTGAAATCTTAAATTACATATCCGTAACACAATTAAGCGTACATCTCCATTTGATTCCACAAGTAAGAGGATAACGATGGCGTGATGTATGTGAAAGCTTAACGGAGAAAACAACCAAAGATGTAAAAAGGTGAAATTTAGCAGTCATTCACTACAACTTGTTCAAATGCCTTGTTGACAGAATATCTTGTAAACTGTCGGTTACATTTCAGTATTTCAGATACATTTCAGATGTTAGCAACAGTATTGCAAAGGATATGGATTCAACAAAAACACATTGTTCTTTTAAATTAGAACCCGATAGCTGTCTCGAGGGACACGTTTTGTTTAAGCCGAGGGAGGAGTACACTCCAACCAATTAGGTTCGATAACGATTACAGATTAGCTGCCTTTCGGTTTAGGTACGGTTCTCGGACTGTAGAAAGGAATGATCATATCATAATGTCATCTGTATTATACCATTGTTCTGTTGATCTTTCATCGGCTTCCATTTTGGATTCTACTTTTGTCAGCTTCTATTTCTGCCAATTGGAAATTGAGGGATTGGCGTGTCAAATCAAATCAGCCTTAAATGCAGTTCTTATTCATACACAGCACTGACTGAAAGCTTCCTATGCTCTGAGGGGCAGATTGTACTATATTTTGTTGATCGCTGAAGAGAATATGTAGTCTTGATTTAGTTTTTACATTCATGAGTAAATGAGTCCTTACAACTGGAATGGTAATGGTAATAATAATTAGTAAAAGTATTGATGATGATTGTAATAATATGTTTATCATAATGGTTTCAGGGGGAACTTCTCTACTGTGTTTTGTCCTTCATTTTTATATGTCATTTTGTTAATGAAATACTTGTTTTCCCACCAACCAATGTGGTTCGCTAAACAAAATGGTTGCCAAACTACAGCGCAGTGAAAAGCAATGGGTTTGACTTAAAAACAAGTTGGCATATAATCAGACACACATTCAATTAACATGCTTCAAAACAAGAGGGAAGATGGACTGATAAGTCATAAATACACAGAGATGAAATGCAAAGAGAGTCAGAAAACCTGACCATTGTCCTTGACCGCAGCGAACTCACAACCTAGAAAAGAGGGTCGTTCTTACGTATGAATACTTGAGTAAAGAATGCATGGTTAAAAAAATAAATAATTTTTGTATTATTCTGTGTTTTAATAGCATTGTATTGTTTATGACACTAGACACTGTATGTTGAAATGTTGTATTAAAAAAATTTACCAAAAAAAACCAAGTGTTTCCATTCAACTCGTTACTGTGACTTTCCATCTCGTCGGTTGCTCTTCTACCGTAATGTTTCATCCTTGACAGACACTCTTCTCTGAACAGCCGTTCGGTACAAGGCTCACGACACGCATGTATATTAACTGCATGCAGGGTAGCTGGGGCAACAGGTGGCCCAGTGTTTAGAGTGGTGGACTAGTAACCGGAAGGTTGCAAGTTCAAATCCCCAAGCTGACAAGGTATACATCTGTCATTCTGCCCCTGAACAAGGCAGTTAACCCACTGTTCCTAGGCCGTTTCCTAGTTAAATAAAGGTAAAAAAAAAAAAGCTTTTGATACTCGGGAACTATCAGTCCATCCTTTACTAACCAATACCCATTATTGAATCCAAGACACTGTAGATGCAGCAGTATTTGTCGGGTTTTCGTGTTGTCCAGACATCCCTCTAAGCTACCTTTGTATAGCTAACATATTAGGAATTAGAAGGATTCATGTTCTCTGGCACAGAGGGTTGTGTGGGCAAGGTGATGGTGTCTTTCAACCTGAAAAGACTAGGAATATGTATGAAGATAAAGGCTGAGGGCTATGCCGTCTCTAACTGACAGTAAACCTTGACATTGATTTTGACAGCATTGTCTAGCAGCATAGAATAATGTTTATTTTTTAACAATGTTTTTTGTTCTGCTCTTGAGTGGTACCCTATCAACACTATTCTATACCCTTGTAGTGATCCCCTATCAACACTATTCTATACCCTTGTAGTGGTACCCTATCAACACTATTCTATACCCTTGTAGTGGTCTCCTATCAACACTATTCTATACCCTTGTAGTGATCCCCTATCAACACTATTCTATAGCCTTGTAGTGGTCCCCTATCAACACTATTCTATACCCTTGTAGTGGTCCCCTAACAACACTATTCTATACCCTTGTAGTGGTCTCCTATCAACACTATTCTATACCCTTGTAGTCATCTCCTATCAACACTATTCTATACCCTTGTAGTGGTCCCCTATCAACACTATTCTATACCCTTGTAGTGGTCCCCTATCAACACTATTCTATACCCATGTAGTCATCTCCTATCAACACTATTCTATACCCTTGTATGGTCTCCTATCAACCTTTTAGTGGTTTCCTATCAACACTATTCTATACCCTTGTAGTCATCTCCTATCAACACTATTCTATACCCTTGTAGTGGTACCCCATTAACACTATTCTATACCCTTGTAGTCATCTCCTATCAACACTATTCTATACCCTTGTAGTGGTCCCCTATCAACACTATTCTATACCCTTGTAGTGGTCCCCTATCAACACTATTCTATACCCTTGTAGTGGTCCCCTATCAACACTATTCTATACCCTTGTAGTGGTCTCCTATCAACACTATTCTATACCCTTGTAGTGGTACCCCATTAACACTATTCTATACCCTTGTAGTCATATCCTATCAACACTATTCTATACCCTTGTAGTGATCCCCTATCAACACTATTCTATACCCTTGTAGTGGTCCCCTATCAACACTATTCTATACCCTTGTAGTGGTCCCCTATCAACACTATTCTATACCCATGTAGTCATCTCCTATCAACACTATTCTATACCCTTTTAGTGGTTTCCTATCAACACTATTCTATACCCTTGTAGTCATCTCCTATCAACACTATTCTATACCCTTGTAGTGGTCTCCTATCAACACTATTCTATACCCTTGTAGTGGTCCCCTATCAACACTATTCTATACCCTTGTAGTCATATCCTATCAACACTATTCTATAACCTTGTAGTCATCTCCTATCAACACTATTCTATACCCTTGTAGTGATCTCCTATCAACACTATTCTATACCCTTGTAGTGATCCCCTAACAACACTATTCTATACCCTTGTAGTGGTCTCCTATCAACACTATTCTATACCCTTGTAGTCATCTCCTATCAACACTATTCTATACCCTTGTAGTCATCTCCTATCAACACTATTCTATACCCTTGTAGTGGTCTCCTATCAACACTATTCTATACCCTTGTAGTGGTCCCCTAACAACACTATTCTATACCTTTGTAGTGGTCCCCTATCAACACTATTCTATACCCTTGTAGTGGTCTCCTATCAACACTATTCTATACCCTTGTAGTGGTCCCCTAACAACACTATTCTATACCCTTGTAGTGGTCTCCTATCAACACTATTCTATACCCATGTAGTGGTCTCCTATCAACACTATTCTATACCCATGTAGTGGTCTCCTATCAACACTATTCTATACCCTTGTAGTGGTCCCCCATCAACACTATTCTATACCCATGTAGTGGTCTCCTATCAACAGTATTCTATACCCATGTAGTGGTCTCCTATCAACACTATTCTATACCCTTGTAGTGATCCCCTATCAACAATATTCTATACCCTTGTAGTGGTCTCCTATCAACACTATTCTATACCCTTGTAGTCATCTCCTATCAACACTATTCTATACCCTTGTAGTGGTCTCCTATCAACACTATTCTATACCCTTGTAGTGGTCTCCTATCAACACTATTCTATACCCTTGTAGTCATCTCCTATCAACACTATTCTATACCCTTGTAGTGGTCTTCTATCAACACTATTCTATACCCTTGTAGTCATCTCCTATCAACACTATTCTATACCCTTGTAGTGGTCTCCTATCAACACTATTCTATAGCCTTGTAGTGGTCCCCTATCAACACTATTCTATACCCTTGTAGTGGTACCCTATCAACAATATTCTATACCCTTGTAGTGGTCTCCTATCAACACTATTCTATACCCTTGTAGTGGTCTCCTATCAACACTATTCTGTACCCTTGTAGTCATCTCCTATCAACACTATTCTATACCCTTGTAGTGGTCTCCTATCAACACTATTCTATACCCTTGTAGTGGTCTCCTATCAACACTATTCTATACCCTTGTAGTGGTCTCCTATCAACACTATTCTATACCCTTGTAGTGGTCTCCTAACAACACTATTCTATACCCTTGTAGTGGTCTCCTATCAACACTATTCTATACCCTTGTAGTCATCTCCTATCAACACTATTCTATACCCTTGTAGTGGTCTCCTATCAACACTATTCTATAGCCTTGTAGTGGTCCCCTATCAACACTATTCTATACCCTTGTAGTGGTACCCTAACAACACTATTCTATACCCTTGTAGTGGTCTCCTATCAACACTATTCTATACCCTTGTAGTCATCTCCTATCAACACTATTCTATACCCTTGTAGTGGTACCCTAACAACACTATTCTATACCCTTGTAGTGATCCCCTAACAACACTATTCTATACCCTTGTAGTGATCCCCTATCAACACTATTCTATACCCTTGTAGTGGTACCCTAACAACACTATTCTATACCCTTGTAGTGGTCCCCTATCAACACTATTCTATACCCTTGTAGTGGTCCCCTAACAACACTATTCTATACCCTTGTAGTGGTCCCCTAACAACACTCTATATTAACTATGTCTTTCCGTGAATCCTTGATTCCCATCTCCTCGCCTCCTTCGCCATCATATTGGTGGAGGAAGTCCAAGGTCCCTCCCTTCTGGACTTCTCCAATGCGTTTTGAGAGGGCGACAGGGAGTAAGGGATGTGTGGAATCGGAGAAAGATGAATTTACTGTATAAATAGCCAGGGATCCTGGCTAACCAATATTCTACATCACACTGACAGATAATATGTCTTGCATCCCAAATGGCACCCTATTCCCTATATTACATTACATTTTGTCTAAGGGCTCTGGTCTAAAGTAGTGCTCTGTATAGGGAGTAGGGTGTCATTTATTGTTCATCCAGAATAGACTGAGAACCGAAGACGTCCCCTGGAGTGTAACGATGCTATGTGTATCTTATCAATTCACACCTTAAACACACACACCTCCCAGACACCTCACACACACACACATACACACACACACACACACACACACACCTCACACACACACCTCCCAGACACCTCACACATACACACACACCTCCCAGACACCTCACACACACACACATACACACACGCACACCTCCCAGACACCTCACACACACACACATACACACACACACACACACACACACACACACACACACACACACACACACACACATACACACCTCCCAGATACCTCACACACACACCTCCCAGACACATACACACACCTCCCAGACACACCTCCCAGACATCTCACACACATACACACACGCACATCTCCCAGGCATCTCACACACACACCAAACACAATCCTCAAACACTTCACAGACACATCATACACACACACCTCATACACACACACATGACTCACACAAGCTTCAAGTTCCTTGATGTCCACATCACCAACAAACTAACATGGTCTAAGCATACCAAGACAGTTGTGAAGAGGGCACGACAAAACATATTGCCCCTCAGGAGACTGAAAAGATTTGGCATGGGTCCTCAGATCCTCAAAAGGTTATACAGCTGCACCATCGAGAGCATCCTGACTGGTTGCATCACTGCTTGGTATGGCAACTGCTCGGCCTCTGACCGCAAGGCACTACAGAGGGTAGTGCGTACGGCCCAGTACATCACTGTGGCCAAGCTTCCTGCCACCCAGAACCTCTATACCAAGCGGTGTCAGGGGTAAGCCCTAAAAATAGTCAAAGACACCAGCCACCCCAGTCATAGACTGTTCTCTCTGCTACTGCACGGCAAGCAGTACCGGAGCGCCAAGTCTAGGACCAAGAGGCTTCTAAACAGCTTCTACCCCCAAGACTCCTGAACAGCTAATCAAATGGCTACCCAGACTATTTGCATTGCTCTTTTACACTGCTGCTACTCTCTGTCATTATCAATGCATAGTCACTTCAATAACTCGACCTACATGTACATATTGCCTCAATGACCTTGACTCACCGGTGCCCCCTCACATTGACTCTGTATATAGCCTCGCTATTGTTATTTTACTGCTGCTCTTTAATTATTTGTTACTTTTATTTCTTATACATACATTTAATTAAAAAAATTAAAAAACTGCATTGTTGGTTAAGGGCTTGTAAGTAAGCATTTCACTGTAAGGTCTACTACACCTGTTGGTTAAGGGCTTGTAAATCAGCATTTCACAGTAAGGTCTACTACACCTGTTGGTTAAGGGCTTGTAAATCAGCATTTCACTGTAAGGTCTACTACATCTGTTGGTTAAGGGCTTGTAAATCAGCATTTCACAGTAAGGTCTACTACACCTGTTGGTTAAGGGCTTGTAAATCAGCATTTCACAGTAAGGTCTACTACACCTGTTGGTTAAGGCCTAGAAAGTAAGCATTTCACAGTAAGGTCTACTACACCTGTTGGTTAAGGGCTTGTAAATCAGCATTTCACTGTAAGGTCTACTACACCTGTTGGTTAACCTCTTGGGTCGACCCGGGACGCATGCGTCCCATCTAGACATCTGGAAATGCAAATGCGCTACGCTAAATGCTAATTGCACTCGTTAAAACTCAAACGTTCATTAAAACACACATGCAGGGTACTGAATTAAAGCTACACTCGTTGTGAATCCAGCCAACAAGTCAGATTTTTAAAATGCTTTTCGGCGAAAGTATGAGAAGCTATTATCTGATAGCATGCAACACCCCAAAAGACCCGCAGGGGACGTAAACAAAATAATTAGCATAGTCGGCGCTACACAAAACGCAGAAATGAAATATAAAACTTCATTACCTTTGACAATCTTCTTTGTTGGCACTCCTAGATGTCCCATAAACATCACTATTGGGTCTTTTTTTCGATTAAATCGGTCCATATATAGCCTAGATATTGATCTATGAAGACTGTGTGATCAAGGAAAAAAATAGCGTTTTATAACGCAACGTAATTTTTTAAAATAAAAAAAGTCGACGATAAACTTTCACAAAACACTTCGAAATACTTTTGTAATGCAACTTTAGGTATTAGTAAACGTTAATAATCTATCAAATTGATCACGAGGCGATGTATATTCAATAGCTCGACGTCTTCAAATCATGTTCAGACATTTCTACTCCAAAACATCCTGTCGGAGACAGGAGGAAATGGGCTGTCTCTTCTTCGTTTGACCAAGAAACAAAGCCTAGGCAATTGACAAGACTGGTGACATCGTGTGGAAGCTGTAGGAATTGCAATCTCGGCTCCAGGTAATGTGGTTTCCATTCAACAATACATACAAGTGGCGCATTGATATATTTTCCAATTTTCAGTGATCAGATTTTCCTGCGCTTTTCGATGAAACGCACGTTCTGTTATAGTCACAGCCGTGATTCAACCAGTTTTAAAAACGTCTGAGTGTTTTCTATCCACACATACTAATCATATGCATATACTATATTCCTGGCATTAGTAGCAGGGCGCTGAAATGTTGCGCAATTTTTAACAGAATGTTTGAAAGAGTAGGGGGTAGGAGTAACAGGTTTTAAGGGCTTCTAAGTCAGCATTTCACTGTAAGTTCTACTACACCTGTTGGTTAAGGACTTGTGAGTCAGCATTTCACTGTAAGGTCTACTACACCTGTTGTATTCGACACATGTGACTAATGAAGTTTGATTTAATTTATAATAAAATAGAGACTTCACAGGTGCATTGCACTTGGTAACGTCCCAAATGACACCCTAATCCCTTTATAGTGCACAACTTTCGACCAGGGCCTATAGAGGGCCCATAGAGCTCTGGTCAAAAGTATTGCACTACCTATGGGATTCCCTATTGGCCCTGGTCAATAGTATTGCACTACCTATGGTATTCCCTATTGGCCCTGATCAAAAGTAGTGCACTACCTATGGGATTCCCTATTGGCCCTGGTCAAAAGTAGTGCACTACCTATGGGATTCCCTATTGGTCCTGGTCAAAAGTAGTGCACTACCTATGGGATTCCCTATTGGCCCTGGTCAAAAGTAGTGCACTACCTATGGGATTCCCTATTGGCCCTGGTCAAAAGTAGTGCACTACCTATGGGGTTCCCTATTGGTCCTGGTCAAAAGTAGTGCACTACCTATGGGATTCCCTATTGGCCCTGGTCTAAAGTAGTGCACTACCTATGGGATTCCCTATTGGCCCTGGTCAAAAGTAGTGCACTACCTATGGGATTCCCTATTGGCCCTGGTCAAAAGTAGTGCACTACCTATGGGATTCCCTATTGGCCCTGGTCAAAAGTAGTGCACTACCTATTGGATTCCCTATTGGCCCTGGTCAAAAGTAGTGCACAACCTATGGGATTCCCTATTGGTCCTGGTCAAAAGTAGCGCACTATAAAGGGAATAGGGTGTCATTTGGGACGTACTCCCTGTCTTCTATTTTTTTTAAAATGTGTAAACAACAATAACAGTTTTTTTTTCATGATATGTTTGCCACATTCTCCCTATACTGGGATGAGTTTACTATGCTCTACTATGCCCTGTTTCAAACCCAGTTGACTTTGGTTCTAAGAGGTAGGTGTCACGTTCTGACCTTTATTTTGTATTTTGTTGTTTGTTTGTTTGTTTTGTATTTATTTAGGATGGTCAGAGCGTGAGTTGGGTGGGCAGTCTATCTTTGTTTTGTATTTATTTAGGATGGTCAGAGCGTGAGTTGGGTGGGCAGTCTATGATTGTTTTGTATTTATTTAGTATGGTCAGAGCGTGAGTTGGGTGGGCAGTCTATGTTTGTTTTTCTATGATTTGGGGATTTCTATGTTTCGGCCTAGTATGGTTCTCAATCAGAGGCAGGTGTCATTAGTTGTCTCTGATTGAGAATCATACTTAGGTAGCCTGGGTTGCACTGTTTGTTTGTGGGTGATTGTCAATGTTAGTGGCTTGTGTCAGCACAGGTCTCATTTGTAGTTTCACGGTCATTTTTGTTACTCTTTTGTATAGTGTTGCAGTGTTCAGTTTTCTCTTTATTAAAATTCACTATGAACACATACCACGCCGCGTATTGGTCCTCTGATCCTACCTCTCCTCTTCAGATGAAGAGGAGGAAGACCGTGACAGTAGGTCTAGCCTACAGATGTCAGATATTTATTTCAGACAGTTTGCTTCAGCAGGAAAATAATCCTGCAGCAACAGGAAACGTGAATTATTGTGACGGATTATAATGATACATTTTTCATGAAGGGGAAAAAAATGTGGAAATGACGATCCTTTATAAACTTCACACACTACAAGTTTTACAGTTCCTGCATTGCGAAACAGTTCTGCAACATGGTGATCAAATTAAGATTCTACATCTGTAGTAGGAGGTATTACAACGTGAAAAGTACTACAGCAATACAGATATCCCTTTCCTGTTCTGCATCTATGCTGTCAATAAAGCTTGATTCGCTGTGAAAAAAAAGATGAACAATAAAATGGTTAATATATTTGGCATTGGTGCAGTAAGCCATTTTGCTCTCATTTGTAAACTATATTCAATATACCGTATGTTAAATTATCAGTATTAGGTTGTGGTGGTGACGAATTCTCAAATACGTATTTTTTTATTGCCTCGCCTAGACTGACACACACACACACACACACACGTCACAGACTAATTATTATGATTGAGCTGTGTGTCTAAGCATTTCAATTTGAATTGTATGTGAGCAGAATGTCTATACTGACTATAATGTGCATTGGCTTTCTGTCCCTCCTTAGACACTGTCTCTGTGTAGCTAGACTGAGAGCCCCGAAGAAAGGCACTGCTATTTGTTTAGATAACATTGTATGTTTCTTTCACACCTAAATGGAGATGCAGTGAAAATCATGTCGAGAACGTGACAAGGATTTTGCATGTAAAATTATTACATTTTCACTTCTCATCTCTTTCCTTTCATGCCACTTTAATAACATGAGAATAGGCTACCGCAGAGGTTGGTGAAATGTGTACAGGGAAAGTCATTGACAGTGCTCAAAATGTTAGAGAGAGAGAGAGCACTGTCATCACCCGATCTCTCTCAAGCTCTTTTCAGCATATCCTGTTTCACCTTGGCTCTCATAAAGGACAATATCGTGTCGTCAGTCAGTGAAACAGTCATCCGGTCAATGAAACAGTCATTCAGTCAGCGAAACAGTCATCCAGTCAATGAAACAGTCAGTCAGTCAGTGAAACAGTCAGTCAGTCAGTGAAACAGTCATTCAGTCAGTGAAACAGTCAGTCAGTCAGTGAAACAGTCAGTCAGTCAGTGAAACAGTCATTCAGTCAGTGAAACAGTCATCCGGTCAATGAAACGGTCATTCGGTCAGTGAAACAGTCAGTCAGTCCGCAAAACAGTCATTTGGTCAGTGAAACAGTCAGTCAGTCAGTGAAACAGTCATTCAGTCAATAAAACAGTCATTCAGTCAATAAAACAGTCATTCGGTCATTGAAATAATAGGTCAGTGAAACAGTCAGTCAGTGAAACAGTCAGTCACACTGAGATGTCCTTGACCTAGGGCAGTCTTGAAACAGTCGGTCAGAGTGAAACAGTCAGTCACACAGATGTCCTTGACCTAGGGCAGTCTTAAGAGAGAGAGAGAGTGGGAGGGAAGTGGTTTTCATCAGTCTGTCCATCAGTAACTCACTGGACAGGAGAGTGTCTGTGACGGCTGGGGGTCCTATGTGCTAAAATGAGAGAGAGAAAAAAAGATTCCCATGCTAATAAAGCCCCTTAAATTGAAATTGAATTGAAGGAGTGAGAGGCAACAGGCCACAGAAAGTTTCCACATTGTGCTTGTCTTTCCTTCAAAGAGAGAGTGGTATAAAGAAGTCATTGTAGACTTGGCAGATATTATCTTCAAGGTCTTGACACCTCCCTGTTGTTCCCATGTTCCGGTCCCCCTCCCATCTCCTCCTCCTTCCTCCTTTTGAACTAACTTACATTGTTCATATACAATCCCAGCATCCCAAATGGCACCCTCTTCCCTATTTATAGAGGAAATAGTATGGAGGACCATTTAGGAAGCAGCTATTATCATCCCCGGCTTCCCATCAGCTGATTAATCCTGTCTCTCCTCCCAGGTACATTTTCCCCAGGTCCTTGTTATTATTAAAATATAATGTGTTCTTAGTTAGTTACCAAATAAATAAAGGGTTCATAATGGATACCATTCTTTTTCAAATACACTGAACAAAAATATAAACTCAACATGTAAAGTGTTGGTCCCATGTTTCATGAGCTGAAATAAAAGATCCCAGAAATGTTCCGTACGCACAAAAAGCCTATTTGTTTCTAATGTTGTGCACACGTTTGTTTACATCCCTGTTAGTGAGAATTTCTCCCTTGCCAATGATAATCCATCCACCTGACAGGTGTGGCATATCAAGAAGCTGACTAAACAGCAGGGTCATTACACAGGTGCACCTTGTGCTGGGGACAATAAAAGGCCACTCTAAAATGAGCAGTTTTGTAACACAACACAATGCCACAGATGTCTCAAGTTTTGAGGGTGCATGCAATTGGCATGCTGACAGCAGGAATGTCCACCAGAGCTCTTTCTCTACCATAAGCCGCCTCCAATGTCATTCTGGAGAATATGGCAGTACTTCCAACCGGCCTCACAACCACAGACCACAGACCACGTGTATGGTGTTGTGTTGGCGAGCGGTTTGCTAATGTCAACGTTGTGAACAGAGTGCCCCATGGTGGCGGTGGGGTCATAGTATGAGAAGGCATATGCTACGGACATTGAACACAATTGCATTTTATTGATGGCAATTTGAATGCACAAAAAACCCATGATGAGATCCTGAGGCCCACTCTGACCAACATCTGTATTTACAGAAATCCATAGATTAGGGCCTAATGCATTTATAGTGAGCTAATGCATGTACACACTACATGATCAAGAGTATGTGGACACGTGCTCGTATAACATCTCATTCCAAAATCATGGAAATTTGGATTTGTTCCCCTCTTTGCTGCTATAACAGCCTCCCCTCTTCTGGGAAGACTTTCCACTAGATGTTGGAACATTGCTGCAGGGACTTGGTTCCATTCAGCCACAAGAGCATTAGTGAGGTCGGGCATTGATGTTGGGGGATTAGGCCTGGCTCGCAGTCGGCATTCCAATTAATCCCAAAGGTGTTCGATGGGGTTGAGGTCAGGGCTCTGGGCAGGCCAGTCAAGTTCTTCCACACTGACCTCGACAAACCATTTCTGTATGGACCTTGCTTTGTGTATGTGGGCATTGTCATGCTGAAATAGGATAGGGCCTTCCCCAAATTTTTGCCACAAAGTTGGAATCACAGAATCGTCTAGAATGACATGTTGGAGCGTTAAGCATTAAGATTTCACTGGAACTAAGGGGCCTAGCCCGAACAATGAAAAACAGCCCCAGACCAATATTCCTCCTCCACCAAACTTTATAGTTGACACTAAGCATTGGGTCAGGTAGCGTTCTCCTGGTATCCGCCAAACCCAGATTCGTCCGTCGAACTGCCAGACGGTGAACCACCGTGATTCATCACTCCAGAGAACGCGTTTCCACTGCTCCAGAGTCCAATGGCAGCAAGCTTTACACCCCTCCAGTCGACGCGTGTCATTGCGCATGGTGATCTTAGGCTTGTGTGCGGCTGCTCGGCCATGGAAACCCATTTCACGAAGCTCCTGACAAACAGTCATTGTGCTGATGTTGCTTCCAGAGGCATTTTTGAACTTTTTAGTGAATGTTGCAACCGAGGACAGACAATGTTTACATGCTTCAGCACTCAGCGGTCCCATTCGGTGAGCTTGTGTGGCCTACCACTGCGCAGCTGAGCCGTTGTTGCTCCTAGACGTTTCCACTTACAGTTGACCACAGCAAATGTAGCAGCGCAGACATTTGACAAACTGACTTGTTGGAAAGGTGGCATCCTATGACGGTGCCACGTTGAAAGTCATTGAGCTTGTCAGTAAGGCCATTCTACTCCCATTATACTTTGTCTATGGAGTTTGCATGGCCGCTTGCTCTATTTTAAACACCTGTCAGCAACGGGTTTGGTTGAAATAGCCGAATCCACTAATTTGAAAGGATGTCCACATACTTTTGTACATACAGTGTACCTTTCATAATATTTATCCTTAATGTTATTAGCCTTCCTCCTCTTTCTCTCTCAAGATTGCAGCATGTCAAGTTGTTTGTCTGTGACCAGTAGTTTTTAACCTATTCATTTACGTTGGAGAAAATCTATACTTTCCTTGTTAGGGCAACAACCTCTCCCTCAACATGATCAAGACAAAGCAGATGATGGTGGACTACAGGAAAAAGAGGACAGAGCATTCCCCCATTCTCATCGAGGGGGCTGCAGTGGAGCAGGTCGAGAACTTCAACTTCCTAACTAACATGGTCCAAGCACACCAAGACAGTCGTGAAGAGGGCTTGACAAAACCTATTCCCCCTCAGGAGACTGAAAAGATTTACCATGGGTGCTCAGATCCTCAAAAGGTTCTACTGCTGCACCATCGAGAGCATCTGGTTGCTTCACTGCCTGGTATAGCAACTGCTCGGCCTCTGACCGCAAGGCACTACAGAGGATAGTGCGAACGGCCCAGTACATCACTGAGGTCAAGCTTCCTGCCATCCAGGACCTCTATCCCAGGCGGTGTCAGAGGAAGGTCATAACAATTGTCAAAGACTCCAGCCACCCCAGTCTTAGACTGTTCTCTTTGCTACCGCAAGCGATACCGGAGCACCAAGTCAAGGTCCAAGAGGCTTCTAAACAGCTTCTACCCCCAAGCCATAAGACTCCTGAACATTTAGTCAAATAGCTACCCAGACTATTTGCAGTGACACATTGACTCTATACCGGTACCCCCCCTGTATATAGTCTCGTTATTGTTATTTCACTGCTGCTCTTTAATTACTTGTTATTTCTTCGCTTATTCTTATCTCATTTTTTTAAACTGCTTTGTTGGTTAAGGGCTTGTGAGTCAGCATTTCACTGTAAGGTCTACTACACCTGTTGGTTAAGGGCTTGTAAGTAAGCATTTCACTGTAAGGTCTACTACACCTGTTGGTTAGGGGCTTGTAAGTAAGCATTTCACTGTAAGGTTTTATTTGGCGCATGTGACCAATAAAAGTTGATTTGATTTAGTGCAAACTATTTCATTTTACTAGTGTAAAGATCGTGGGTCTCCCTCAACTCAGGTAAAAAAATATATGTATATATTGCTATTTTCACTTCCCTACTGAAAGTTGACCAATGTAACCCTCTTAGGTCTCTCTTTATATAACGTTGTGGTGTCTCTCTTGCCGTGATGTGTGTTTTGTCCTATATTTAAATATTTTTAAATCCCAGTCCCCGTCCCCACAGGAGGCCTTTTACCTTTTGGTAGGCCGTCATTATAAATCATATATAATCATTTGTTCTTAACTGACTCCGCTAGTTAAATAAAGGTTCAATCAAACAAAACCATTTTAAAACTTCTCTCTTTGGCTGACCTGGGCTCTATCCTCTGCTTTCCCTCCGTGGCGTCATGTCCAAGCTGTTGCTCTTCACCTGGCTGTCAGCTCCAATCCCCAACCAGTTCTCTCAATCAACCCACATCTCCAATCTACTCATAAAAAAAACACTCACGTACAGACTCATACATACACACAGTCCATCTCTCCCCTTACCTTTACTTGGCCTCTATTACTTACATCTTCTCAGAAAAAAAAGACAATTTTCGTGGTATTGTTTTGCGCACCGACTTTACTGAACTCTGGAGAAAACTAACATTGTTGCTGGGTGAGTACATCTGACAATGTGCTCTGACCTCCATTAGACATTGTGTCTGCGGGAACTAGCTTTTTTTCTCCACTCGAGTCCACTCGTCCAAGTGCCGATGCATTTGTGTCATGATGTGAAAAGTACACACTTGTGTCACTAACAAAGTCTAATGGTTTTAAATTATTGTTTTGTATTGTCTGGAAACTCACTTGTAGAATTCGCTTGCAGTAGGTCTCTTAAAAAAGAGAAGCCGTGCAAGGTTATTAAACAGAGGTGCCTAGTTCTTCTTCTTTTGTTTTAGATCAGGTAACGTGCAACCTAACCCTGGCCCTGATATGCAGTGTCTCCAAACCCCCTCGGATTTTAAATCTAGATCTGGTTTTGGTATTTTTCATTTAAATGTACGCAGCTTTTGTGTGTAAAATTGATGGGGTTTAGGATTTGGGCTAAATAAACTGATGCTGATGTAATTGTGTTGTCTGAAACCTGGCTCAAGCGAGTCTGTTCTTAATAAGGATATTTGTTGTGTATTGCGCTCGTTGTGTATTGTGCTCGATGAACTCGATTGCACATTGCAACTAATGCACTGATCGAGTTTAGAAAGGTGGGGTTGTGGCTATAAATGTAAAGACTAAATTCCTTGCAAAGTCTGAAACTATTTGTAAACAGTTGGAATTTCTTGCTTTGAATCTTGCGGTTTCAAAGGGTCTCTCTATAACTGTGATTGGCTGTTATAGACCCCCCTCTGCTCTCTATAACTGTGACTGGCTGTTATAGACCCCCCTCTGCTCTCTATAACTGTGATTGGCTGTTATAGACCCCCCTCTGCTCTCTATAACTGTGATTGGCTGTTATAGACCCCCCTCTGCTCTCTATAACTGTGATTGGCTGTTATAGACCCCCTCTGCTCTCTATAACTGTGATTGGTTGTTATAGACACCCCCTCTGCTCTCTATAACTGTGATTGGCTGTTATAGACACCCCTCTGCTCTCTATAACTGTGATTGGTTGTTATAGACCCCCTCTGCTCTCTATAACTGTGATTGGCTGTTATAGACCCCCTCTGCTCTCTATAACTGTGATTGGCTGTTATAGACCCCCTCTGCTCTCTATAACTGTGATTGGCTGTTATAGACCCCCTCTGCTCTCTATAACTGTGATTGGCTGTTATAGACCCCCTCTGCTCTCTATAACTGTGATTGGCTGTTATAGACCCCCTCTGCTCTCTATAACTGTGATTGGCTGTTATAGACCCCCTCTGCTCTCTATAACTGTGATTGGCTGTTATAGACCCCCTCTGCTCTCTATAACTGTGATTGGCTGTTATAGACCCCCTCTGCTCTCTATAACTGTGATTGGCTGTTATAGACCCCCTCTGCTCTCTATAACTGTGATTGGCTGTTATAGACCCCCTCTGCTCTCTATAACTGTGACTGGCTGTTATAGACCCCCCTCTGCTCTCTATAACTGTGACTGGCTGTTATAGACCCCCCTCTGCTCTCTATAACTGTGATTGGCTGTTATAGACCCCCTCTGCTCTCTATAACTGTGATTGGCTGTTATAGACCCCCTCTGCTCTCTATAACTGTGATTGGCTGTTATAGACCCCCCTCTGCTCTCTATAACTGTGATTGGCTGTTATAGACCCCCCTCTGCTCTCTATAACTGTGATTGGCTGTTATAGACCCCCCTCTGCTCTCTATAACTGTGATTGGCTGTTATAGACCCCCTCTGCTCTCTATAACTGTGATTGGCTGTTATAGACCCCCTCTGTCTCTCTATAACTGTGATTGGCTGTTATAGACCCCCTCTGACTCTCTATAACTGTGATTGGCTGTTATAAACACCCCCATCTGTTCTCTATAACTGTGATTGGCTGTTATAGACACCCCCTCTGCTCTCTATAACTGTGATTGGTTGTTATAGACACCCCCCTCTGCTCTCTATAACTGTGATTGGTTGTTATAGACACCCCCCTCTGCTCTCTATAACTGTGATTGGCTGTTAAATAGACACCCCCCACATCTGTTCTCTATAACTGTGATTGGTTGTTATAGACACCCCCCTCTGCTCTCTATAACTGTGATTGGTTGTTATAGACACCCCCCTCTGCTCTCTATAACTGTGATTGGTTGTTATAGACACCCCCCTCTGCTCTCTATAACTGTGATTGGTCGTTATAGACACCCCCCTCTGCTCTCTATAACTGTGATTGGTTGTTATAGACACCCCCCTCTGCTCTCTATAACTGTGATTGGTCGTTATAGACACCCCCCTCTGCTCTCTATAACTGTGATTGGTCGTTATAGACACCCCCCTCTGCTCTCTATAACTGTGATTGGTCGTTATAGACACCCCCCTCTGCTCTCTATAACTGTGATTGGTCTTTATAGACACCCCCCTCTGCTCTCTAAAGCTGTGATTGGCTGTTATATACCCCCCTGTACATTTTCTTCTTCTCTGATGCACCTTATGTCTAAACGTCTTTACAGTGAAATTATCTTGATTGGTGATCTCAACTGGTGTTGGTTAAAGCAGGTGTCTGATGTATTGTAAATCTATGAATCAGTTGATTAACTCACCCACCTGACCAAATCTCAAGCGTCCAGAGAAGTATACCCTTCTTGATTTGCTATTGATACATTTTCCACATAAATATTCTGCGGTTTAATTGACCATTGTGCTGTTGTTGCTGGTAGAAATACTAAGGTTCCTAAGACAAACCAAAGCTTTATTCGTAAGATACATTTTAAGAGTTTTAATTTCTTTCATGAATTGTTTTATTTTGAGTGGAGCAAGATTGAGCTTATTCCTGATGTGGAAACTGACTGGAAATTATTTCGTTATGTTTATTACCCCAAATAGTAGGCAGCAACTACTCTTCCTAAGGTCCAGCGAAATTAAGGCAGTTCTAACATTTAAAAAACTTTACTTTACATTCATGACGGATTTCGCGGCACGCTGTGGGGCGGCGGGTAGCCTAGTGGTTGGGGGATTTGAACTTGCAGCCTTTTAGTTATTAGTCCAACTCTCTAACCACTAGGCTACCCTGTCACCCCAGGCTGTCATTAAAAATGTGTTCTTAACTGACTTGCCTAGTTAAATAAAAGTTTTTAAAAAGTTTGTGCCCTCAAGCCCCTACTCCACTACCACATACATACAACACAGAGGTAAAAGGGCAGGATAATCCATGAGCTGTCTTGCATTATTCACGAACGTAATCTAGCCTGGGCTAAAGCAAGAAAATCATGTTCTGATGCTGATTGGCTTCTTTTTAGGCAGTTACGAAATAACGGTTCTTCTCTTCTCAGGAAGGCCAAGTCTGAATATTTTATGTCTGTTACCACTGATAACCTGAATGATCCTAGAAAGTTTTAGAGGGCTATTAAGTCTGTCTGGTAACAGTAATGTTATTGAAATACCACCATGCATATTGAAGGACTCTTGCTGTATATGACAAAACTGAAATGCTGAATTGTTTCAATGAGCAATTTGTATCATCTGGTAGGCTGTTTGATACAGTGTCCTCTGTTTCTGTGCAACCCTGTGTGGATGAACCAGTGAGAGCTGGTCAAACTTTTAGCCGTTTACCATTCTCAGTGTAGCAGGGAATAATGCACTGAAATCCTTAGATCAGAAAAAGGCTGCAGGTCCTGCAATTTCTGTAACGGTTTTCGTCTGCTGAAGGAGAAGAGGACCAAGGTGCAGCGTGGTAAGTGTTCATTTTAATAAACAAAATAAACTGAACACTGAAGTGACAAAAAAATTATAAATAGCGAAAACGAAACAGTTCTGTAAGAAATACGCACAAAACAGAAAATAATCACCCACAACCAAAATGGGGAAAACAGGCTGCCTAAGTATGATTCTCAATCAGAGACAACCAGGCTGCCTAAGTATGATTCTCAATCAGAGACAACCAGGCTGCCTAAGTATGATTCTCAATCAGAGACAACCAGGCTGCCTAAGTATGATTCTCAATCAGAGACAACCAGGCTGCCTAAGTATGATTCTCAATCAGAGACAACCAGGCTGCCTAAGTATGATTCTCAATCAGAGACAACCAGGCTGCCTAAGTATGATTCTCAATCAGAGACAACCAGGCTGCCTAAGTATGATTCTCAATCAGAGACAACCAGGCTGCCTAAGTATGATTCTCAATCAGAGACAACCAGGCTGCCTAAGTATGATTCTCAATCAGAGACAACCAGGCTGCCTAAGTATGATTCTCAATCAGAGACAACCAGGCTGCCTAAGTATGATTCTCAATCAGAGACAACCAGGCTGCCTAAGTATGATTCTCAATCAGAGACAACCAGGCTGCCTAAGTATGATTCTCAATCAGAGACAACCAGGCTGCCTAAGTATGATTCTCAATCAGAGACAACCAGGCTGCCTAAGTATGATTCTCAATCAGAGACAACCAGGCTGCCTAAGTATGATTCTCAATCAGAGACAACCAGGCTGCCTAAGTATGATTCTCAATCAGAGACAACCAGGCTGCCTAAGTATGATTCTCAATCAGAGACAACCAGGCTGCCTAAGTATGATTCTCAGAGACAACCAGGCTGCCTAGTAGACAATCAGAGACAGGCTGCCTAAGTATGATTCTCAATCAGAGACAACCAGGCTGCCTAAGTATGATTCTCAATCAGAGACAACCAGGCTGCCTAAGTATGATTCTCAATCAGAGACAACCAGGCTGCCTAAGTATGATTCTCAATCAGAGACAACCAGGCTGCCTAAGTATGATTCTCAATCAGAGACAACCAGGCTGCCTAAGTATGATTCTCAATCAGAGACAACCAGGCTGCCTAAGTATGATTCTCAATCAGAGACAACCAGGCTGCCTAAGTATGATTCTCAATCAGAGACAACCAGGCTGCCTAAGTATGATTCTCAATCAGAGACAACCAGGCTGCCTAAGTATGATTCTCAATCAGAGACAACCAGGCTGCCTAAGTATGATTCTCAATCAGAGACAACCAGGCTGCCTAAGTATGATTCTCAATCAGAGACAACCAGGCTGCCTAAGTATGATTCTCAATCAGAGACAACCAGGCTGCCTAAGTATGATTCTCAATCAGAGATTCTCAATCAGACCAGGCTGCCTAAGTATGATTCTCAATCAGAGACAACCAGGCTGCCCAAGTATTATTCTCAATCAGAGACAACCAGGCTGCCCAAGTATGATTCTCAATCAGAGACAACCAGGCTGCCCAAGTATGATTCTCAATCAGAGACAACCAGGCTGCCTAAGTATGATTCTCAATCAGAGACAACCAGGCTGCCCAAGTATGATTCTCAATCAGAGACAACCAGGCTGCCTAAGTATGATTCTCAATCAGAGACAACCAGGCTGCCTAAGTATGATTCTCAATCAGAGACAACCAGGCTGCCTAAGTATGATTCTCAATCAGAGACAACCAGGCTGCCCAAGTATGATTCTCAATCAGAGACAACCAGGCTGCCTAAGTATGATTCTCAATCAGAGACAACCAGGCTGCCTAAGTATGATTCTCAATCAGAGACAACCAGGCTGCCTAAGTATGATTCTCAATCAGAGACAACCAGGCTGCCTAAGTATGATTCTCAATCAGAGACAACCAGGCTGCCTAAGTATGATTCTCAATCAGAGACAACCAGGCTGCCTAAGTATGATTCTCAATCAGAGACAACCAGGCTGCCTAAGTATGATTCTCAATCAGAGACAACCAGGCTGCCTAAGTATGATTCTCAATCAGAGACAACCAGGCTGCCTAAGTATGATTCTCAATCAGAGACAACCAGGCTGCCCAAGTATGATTCTCAATCAGAGACAACCAGGCTACCTAAGTATGATTCTCAATCAGAGACAACCAGGCTGCCTAAGTATGATTCTCAATCAGGCTAGACAATCAGAGACAACAGGCTGCCTAAGTATGATTCTCAATCAGAGACAACCAGGCTGCCTAAGTATGATTCTCAATCAGAGACAACCAGGCTGCCTAATTATGATTCTCAATCAGAGACAACCAGGCTGCCTAAGTATGATTCTCAATCAGAGACAACCAGGCTGCCTAAGTATGATTCTCAATCAGAGACAACCAGGCTGCCCAAGTAAGATTCTCAATCAGAGACAACCAGGCTGCCCAAGTATGATTCTCAATCAGAGACAACCAGGCTGCCTAAGTATGATTCTCAATCAGAGACAACCAGGCTGCCTAAGTATGATTCTCAATCAGAGACAACCAGGCTGCCTAAGTATGATTCTCAATCAGAGACAACCAGGCTGCCTAAGTATGATTCTCAATCAGAGACAACCAGGCTGCCTAAGTATGATTCTCAATCAGAGACAACCAGGCTGCCTAAGTATGATTCTCAATCAGAGACAACCAGGCTGCCTAAGTATAATTCTCAATCAGAGACAACGATCGACAGCTGTCTCTGATTGAGAACCATACCAGGCCAAACACAGAGATACAACATAGAAAAAAAATAACATAGACTACCCACCCCAACTCACGCCCTGACCAAACTAACACTAAGACATAAAAAAGGAACTAAGGTCAGAACGTGACAATTTCCTGATCACTGCTTCTTAAAACTGCCAACTGATTTCATAGCTGAACCACTTACATATCTGTTCAATCTAACCCCGGGGTGTAATGAAATTCCAAGGATCTTGAAATCACCATTTGTCCTACCACTTTTAAATGGGTGAGATCCAACTCTTATAAATCATTATAGGCCAATCTCAAAGCTATATCTCATGGTGAAAATACTTGAAACCCTTCTTAGTAAAAAACTAAAATACCAACTCTATTTCATCAATGTACCAATGGGTCTTCAGCAAGAAGCATATCACAATTACAACAGCCATGAAGGTTTTAAATTATATCACCTGAGCCATTGACAAAAAAAACAGCACTGTCTCACTTTTTATTGATCTCTCTAAGGCTTTTATACAGTTGATCACACAGTACTGAGGCAGAGATTATTGAGCATAGTTCTTTCAGAGCGTGCAGTTGCATGTTGTTTTTTGCACTATTGGTTAGAGCCTGTAAGTAAACATTTCACCTGTTGTATTCGGCGCACGTGACAAATAAACTTTGATTGGATTTGATTTGCTAACTATCTGTCTGATAGAACTCAGTGCACTCAATTTGATGGGCTCATGTCTGTTAAATTGTCTGTTTGTAATTCTGTGCCCCAGGGCTCTGTACTTGGTCCCCTCTTATTCACGATTCATGTAAATAATTTAGTCAAAAATGCGTAACTTCCCTTTTATGCTGATAATACTGTTATGCATTTCACGGTAAGGTCTACACTTGTTGTATTCGGCGCATGTGACAAATATACGTTGATTTGATGTATTGTTGTGCCTCGTCTCTCACAAAAGCTTTCCAGAACTTGCAAACTGCTTTTTATACTGTTCAACATACCTTGTGTCAATTGAAAATCATCCACAATGCTGACAAAACTAAACTAATATGGTTTTCTAAAGCAAGAAATAGACCTATGAACCTTTCACCTTAGGGCAATGACATTGAGGTTGTAACCTCATATACATATCTTGGAATTTTAATTATTGACGGCCTCTTCAATTGCATATTCAACAACTTACAAAAAAATGTAAGCTGAAGTTGGAATTTTATTTGAGGAATATTTTGGGAAGGCATGTTTTTTCTTTTGAAGCCAGAAGAAGGCTAGTAATCAGCTACATTTATGCCTTTACTAGACTATGGGGATATGTTATATATGAATGCTTCTGTTCAGTGTTTGTGATCAATTGACACCATTTTCCAATATTCATTGAAATTTATTTAAGACTGCAAAACCCTTACGCACCACTGCACTTTGTATAACAGGGTTGGCTGGCCTTCTCTAGTCACTCGTAGGCTCAGTCACTGGTATACTTTTATTTACAAAACCATTTTGTGTTAACTACCATTTTATTTGGGCATTTTTATTGTTCAGAAATGTGGTGGGTACTCTCTTCGTTCGCTGGACTTTATCCTGCTAACTGTTCCAAATGTCCGAACTGAATTTGGTAAAAGGGCTTTTATTTACTCTGCGCCATCGTCTTGGAACACCTTACAAAATACTTTTAAACTGGAAGAATTTGTCCTGATTGGTGTTTTTAAATCACTGATGAAGGATTTTTAGACTGATTCCTTGACTTGTCAATGTTTTTAATTCACGTTTTATACTCCTGTGATTTCTATGGTTTTTACTAGATGACTTGTAAGTTTTTCATGTTGTCTGTCTGTAATTGTGTAATGACTTGGTGCTGCCTATCTTGGCTGGCCAGGACGCTCTTGAAAAATAGATTTCAAATCTCAATGAGCACTTCCTGGTGAAATAAAGGTTAAAAAAATTAAGTAATAATAATAATTCGTTCCTCGCTTTCAACCGTTAAATGAAATACGTTTAGTTGTCCTTATCTTCATCATTCTAATGACATCCATTCATAATATAGCACTAGAATTAGATGCAGAAGGCTTTCTTCGCCAAGATGAAATGGTCATGGATCTTAATAAATAACTGCTGTAACCTAACGCCATCACGTGTTCACTCTTCTTTCAAACTACCCGTGAGTTCTATTGGCTGCTGTATTTCATAACATTCAGCATAAAATAATGTCCAGCAAGCTATTCTAGTCTAGCTTTTCCTGCATAGGATTCCAAAAGCCAAAGGGTGTTTTCTGAGGAGAGGCCAGCGGAGCACAGGTGCGTGCGTGCATATTGCGCAAGAGACAGAGGTTTATTATGCATAACCCATCATCAATTAGCTAATATAAGGCTAATACTCAATTGAATGTATTACCTGAAAGAGGTAGACGAGGATATATATACTATACTATAGGGCTAGATATCAATCTAGAACAGGATTATCTATTTTGGATGAAATTGAAATGGATTTGGTAGAGAGAGAGACTGCGAGAGACACGACACCAGTAAACAAAAATATCTGGTCCATTGCATTACTCAGACCTGTTGACCCAACTCAATAAGTGGCCTGTTACCAACCTGTGTCTTATGTTCTGGTTGAGGTGTTCTCCTCATTAAACTACTGGCTGGTTGAGGTGTTCTCCTCATAATACTACTGGCTGGTTGAGGTGTTCTCCTCATTAAACTACTGGCTGGTTGAGGTGTTCTCCTCATTAAACTACTGGCTGGTTGAGGTGTTCTCCTCATTAAACTACTGGCTGGTTGAGGTGTTCTCCTCATAATACTACTGGCTGGTTGAGGTGTTCTCCTCATAATACTACTGTCTGGTTGAGGTGTTCTCCTCATAATACTACTGGCTGGTTGAGGTGTTCTCCTCATTAAACTACTGTCTGGTTGAGGTGTTCTCCTCATAATACTACTGGCTGGTTGAGGTGTTCTCCTCATAATACTACTGTCTGGTTGAGGTGTTCTCCTCATTAAACTACTGTCTGGTTGAGGTGTTCCTCTCATTAAACAGTAACTAGTGTATTCTGGTAGTTGTGCCATTTTAGCTAACCCTAGCCGGCAGGTGTTACTACAATATGCTACAGTCATGTCCGCAAAACACTGCAGTGTAAACTACAGTCATTTATGCAAAAACACTACAGTGAATACTATATTATACCACAGTCATGTCCAAAAATCACTACATTGAATACCATAGTATATAAATATAGAAATACTGCAGTATTTAGACCATAGTATATAGTATATATTATAGTCAATGAACTAATCACTGATCATAATCTTGATGTGATTGGCCTGACTGAAACATGGCTTAAGCCTGATGAATTTACTGTTTTAAATGAGGCCTCACCTCCTGGCTACACTAGTGACCATATCCCCGTGCATCCCGCAAAGGCAGAGGTGTTGCTAACATTTACGATAGCAAATGTCAATTTACAAAAAAAAAAAAATGACGTTTTCGTCTTTTGAGCTTCTAGTCATGAAATCTATGCAGCCTACTCAATCACTTTTTATAGCTACTGTTTACAGGCCTCCTGGGCCATATACAGCGTTTCTCACTGAGTTCCCTGAATTCCTATCGGACCTTGTAGTCATAGCAGATAATATTCTAATCTTTGGTGACTTTAATATTCACATGGAAAAGTCCACAGACCCACTCAAAAGGCTTTCGGAGCCATCATCGACTCAGTGGGTTTTGTCCAACATGTCTCTGGACCCACTCACTGTCACAGTCATACGCTGGACCTAGTTTTGTCCCATGGAATAAATGTTGTGGATCTTAATGTTTTCCTCATAATCCTGGACTATCGGACCACCATTTTATTACGTTTGCAATTGCAACAAATAATCTGCTCAGACCCCAACCAAGGACCATCAAAAGTCGTGCTATAAATTCACAGACAACACAAAGATTCCTTGATGCCCTTCCAGACTCCCTCTGCCTACCCAAGGACGCCAGAGGACAAAAATCAGTTAACCACCTAACTGAGGATCTCAATTTAATCTTGCGCAATACCATAGATGCAGTTGCACCCCTAAAAACTAAAAACATTTCTCATAAGAAACTAGCTCCCTGGTACACAGAAAATACCCGAGCTCTGAAGCAAGCTTCCAGAAAATTGGAACGGAAATGGCGCCACACTAAACTGGAAGTCTTCCGACTAGCTTGGAAAGACGGTACCATGCAGTACCGAAGAGCCCTTACTGCTGCTCGATCATCCTATTTTTCTAACTTAATTGAGGAAAATAAGAACAATCCGAAATTCCTTTTTGATACTGTCGCAAAGCTAACTAAAAAGCAGCATTCCCCAAGAGAGGATGACTTTCACTTTAGCAGTGATAAATTCATGAACTTCTTTGAGGAAAATATTATGATTATTAGAAAGCAAATTACGGACTCCTCTTTAAACCTGCGTATTCCTCCAAACCTCAGTTGGCCTGAGTCTGCACAACTCTGCCAGGACCTAGGATCAAGAGAGACGCTCAAGTGTTTTAGTACTATATCTCTTGACACAATGATGAAAATAATCATGGCCTCTAAACCTTCAAGCTGCATACTGGACCCTATTCCAACTAAACTACTGAAAGAGCTGCTTCCTGTGCTTGGCCCTCCTATGTTGAACATAATAAATGGCTCTCTATCCACTGGATGTGTACCAAACTCACTAAAAGTGGCAGTAATAAAGCCTCTCTTGAAAAAGCCAAACCTTGACCCAGAAAATATAAAAAACTATCGGCCTATATCGAATCTTCCATTCCTCTCAAAATTTTTAGAGAAGGCTGTTGCGCAGCAACTCACTGCTTTCCTGAAGACAAACAATGTATACGAAATGCTTCAGTCTGGTTTTAGACCCCATCATAGCACTGAGACGGCACTTGTGACGGTGGTAAATTACATTTTAATGGCATCGGACCGAGGCTCTGCATCTGTCCTTGTGCTCCTAGACCTTAGTGCTGCTTTTGATACCATCGATCACCACATTCTTTTGGAGAGATTGGAAACCCAAATTGGTCTACACGGACATGTTCTCGCCTGGTTTAGATCTTATATGTCGGAAAGATATCAGTTTGTCTCTGTGAATGGTTTGTCCTCTGACAAATCAACTGTACATTTCGGTGTTCCTCAAGGTTCCGTTTTAGGACCACTATTGTTTTCACTATACATTTTACCTCTTGGGGATGTTATTCGAAAACATAATGTTAACTTTCACTGCTATGCGGATGACACACAGCTGTACATTTCAATGAAACATGGTGAAGCCCCAAAATTGCCCTCGCTAGAAGCATGTGTTTCAGACATAAGGAAGTGGATGGCTGCAAACTTTCTACTATTAAACTCGGACAAAACAGAGATGCTTGTTCTAGGTCCCAAGAAACAAAGAGATCTTCTGTTGAATCTGACAATTAATCTTAATGGTTGTACAGTCGTCTCAAATAAAACTGTGAAGGACCTCGGCGTTACTCTGGACCCTGATCTCTCTTTTGAAGAACATATCAAGTCCATTTCGAGGACAGCTTTTTTCCATCTACGTAATATTGCAAAAATCAGAAACTTTCTGTCCAAAAATGATGCAGAAAAATTTATCCATGCTTTTGTCACTTCTAGGTTAGACTACTGCAATGCTCTACTTTCCGGCTACCCGGATAAAGCACTAAATAAACTTCAGTTAGTGCTAAATACGGCTGCTAGAATCCTGACTAGAACCAAAAAATTTGATCATATTACTCCAGTGCTAGCCTCTCTACACTGGCTTCCTGTCAAAGCAAGGGCTGATTTTAAGGTTTTACTGCTAACCTACAAAGCATTATATGGGCTTGCTCCTACCTATCTCTCTGATTTGGTCCTGCCGTACATACCTACACGTACGCTACGGTCACAAGACGCAGGCCTCCTAATTGTCCCTAGAATTTCTAAGCAAACAGCTGGAGGCAGGGCTTTCTCCTATAGAGCTCCATTTTTATAATATAATAATATATATATAATATATGTTATGGAACGGTCTGCCTACCCATGTCAGAGACGCAAACTCGGTCTCAACCTTTAAGTCTTTACTGAAGACTCATCTCTTCAGTGGGTCATATGATTGAGTGTAGTCTGGCCCAGGAGTGGGAAGGTGAACGGAAAGGCTCTGGAGCAACGAACCGCCCTTGCTGTCTCTGCCTGGCTGGTTCCCCTCTTTCCACTGGGATTCGCTGCCTCTAACCCTATTACAGGGGCTGAGTCACTGGCTTACTGGGGCTCTCTCATGCCGTCCCTGCAGGGGGTGCGTCACCTGAGTGGGTTGATTCACTGTTGTGGTCATCCTGTCTGGGTTGGCTACACCCCCCTTGGGCTGTGCCGTGGCGGAGATCTTTGTGGGCTATACTCAGCCTTGTCTCAGGATGGTAAGTTGGTGGTTGAAGATATCCCTCTAGTGGTGTGGGGGCTGTGCTTTGGCAGAGTGGGTGGGGTTATATCCTTCCTGTTTGGCCCTGTCCGGGGTGTCCTCGGATGGGGCCACAGTGTCTCCTGTCCCCTCCTGTCTCAGCCTCCAGTATTTATGCTGCAGTACTTTGTGTCGGGGGGCTAGGGTCAGTTTGTTATATCTGGAGTACTTCTCCTGTCCTATTCGGTGTCCTGTGTGAATTTAAGTGTGCGTTCTCTAATTCTCTCCTTCTTTCTTTCTCTCTCTCGGAGGACCTGAGCTCTAGGACCATGCCCCAGGACTACCTGACATGACGACTCCTTGCTGTCCCCAGTCCACCTGGCCATGCTGCTGTTCCAGTTTCAACTGACCTGAGCCCTAGGAACATGCCCCAGGACTACCTGACATGATGACTCCTTGCTGTCCCCAGTCCACCTGGCCATGCTGCTGCTCCAGTTTCAACTGTTCTGCCTTACTATTATTCGACCATGCTGGTCATTTATGAACATTTGAACATCTTGGCCATGTTCTGTTATAATCTCCACCCGGCACAGCCAGAACAGGACGGGCCACCCCACATAGCCTGGTTCCTCTCTAGGTTTCTTCCTAGGTTTTGGCCTTTCTAGGGAGTTTTTCCTAGCCACCGTGCTTCTACACCTGCATTGCTTGCTGTTTGGGGTTTTAGGCTGGGTTTCTTTACAGCACTTTGAGATATCAGCTGATGTACGAAGGGCTATATAAATCAATTTGATTTGATTTGATTTAGTATACTAAAGTATTTTTTCACGTGTGTAAACTTTACAACAACGCTATGTCACATTCCATTTACGTCAAATTATGTAAACTTTACGTGCTGTGTACATTATGTTCTGTGTATGTTCCATTCTGTGTGTGTGTTCCATTCTGTGTGTGTTCCATTCTTCATGTGTTCCATTCATTCAAATTCTGTGTGCTTTACGTTCTTGGTCAGTAGCCGTGAACTATGAAATTGACTACAGTCCTATACAGTGGCTAGCGAAAGTATTCACCCCCTTGGCATTTTACCTATTTTGTTGCCTTACATCATGGAATTAAAATTGATTGTTGGGGGGTTTGTATCACTTGATTTACACAACATGCCTACCACTTTGAAGATGCAAAATATTTTTTTATTGTGAAACAAAAAGAATTAAGACAAAAAACAGAGTACTTGAACGTGCATAACTATTCACCACCCCCCCTCCCGAGACATTGAAATGTTTCCCCTTAAACCACTCGAGTGTTGCTTTAGCAGTATGCTTAGAGCCATTGTCCTGCTGGAAGGTGAACCTCCATCCCATTCTCAAATCTCTGGAAGACTGAAAAAGGTTACCCTTGAGATTTTCTCAGTATTTCGTGCCATCCATCATTCTTTCAATTCTGACCAGTTTCCCAGTCCCTGCCAATGAAGAAAATCCCCACAGCATGATGCTGCCACCACCATGCTTTACTGTGGGGATGGTATTCTCGGGGTGATGAGAGGTGTTGGGTTTGCACCAGACATAGCATTTTCCTTGATGGCCAAAAAGCTCAATTTTAGTCTCATCTGACCAGAGTATCTACTTTCATATGTTTGGGGAGTCTCCCACATGCCTTTTGGTGAACACCAAATGTGTTTGCTTATTTTTTTCTTTAAGCAATGGATTTTCCCAGGCCACGCTTCTGTAAAGCCCAGCTCTGTGGAGTGTAGGGCTTAAAGTGGTCCGATGGACAAATGCTCCAGCTTTGTAGCTCCTTCAGGGTTATCTCTGGTACCTTTGTTACCTCTCTGATTAATGCCCTCCTTGACCGATCCATGAGTTTTGGTGAGCGACCCTCTCATTGGCAGGTTTGTTGTGGTGCCATATTCTTTCAAATTTTGAACAATGGTTTTAATGGTGCTCCGTGGGGGGTTCTAAGTTTTGCATATTTTTTTTTTATAACCCAACCCTGATCTGTACTTATCCACAACTTTGTCCCTGACCTGTATGGAGAGCTCCTTGGTCTTTGAAGTGCTGCTTGCTTGGTGGTGCACCTTTGCTTAGTTAGGGGTGTTGCAGACTCTGGGGGCCTTTTCAGAACAGGTGTATATATACTGAGATTATGTGACAGATCATGCGACACTTAGATTGCACACAATTTTAAATTACATATGTAATGCAACAAAATACGGAAAAAACGCTAAGGGAGATGAATTATGTTGCATATTTTTTTTACATATTTTTCCTCGCATATCTTTTAAAACATTTTGCTAAACCTCAACTTCTAAATACTCTCCTGCAACCCGCCTCACCCAATATAGCGCGGATCAGCTTTTTCTTCTAAAGTATTTATGTTTACTTCGGATCCGGAACCCCTCAACTGAAGCTCGCCAGCTAACTACCAGCTATCAGTCAGCAAACCATTGCTAGTGGTCTTCAGCTAACCGGTCATCAGCTAACCTTTAGCTCGGAAAGCTCTCGCCAGTTCGAACAACGCGACTCTAACCAGAGCATAACTGACCTATTATTTTTTTACCCCCGGATTCCCACCAGATTCCCACCGCAAACGGAACATTTTCAGCTGGATCTTCACAACTAGCTAACTAGCTAACTGCAACCCCGGATGATTACTCCTGGCTAGCGTTTCCACCCACTTAGCCTGAAGCTAGCCCGGCCAGAGCTCCTGTGCTACCACCGAAGCATACTCCTGGGCTACAATATCCGGACCCACGACCGGTCTATGGATGTCACCGCATGAAGAGGCATAAACAGACTCACCCCATTGCGACGTCTAACTTTCTAGCCCTTGCTTTTCGATTTTTAATTTGTTTATACCTTCCGGTAACCTGCCTCACCCAATGTGATACGGAATCGCTATTATTTTAAATTTTTAGAACACACTCAAGAACCTCCAGAAGCTAACCAGCTATTTAGTCATTGTTAGCCACTAGGGCTTTTACATTTTACCTTCTGCACAGCCAGCCAGTTTTTTTTACCTGGATAATACTCGCCAGTCCCATCCACCGCTGCCCCCTGGACACTGATCACTTGGCTACATAACTGATGCATGCTGGACTGTCCATTAATCACGGTACTCCATTCTGCTTGTTTATGTTTTATCTGTCAGCCCCAGCCACACTCAGGCTCTGTGTGTAGTTAATCCGACCCTCCCTGCCTAGTCAATGCCATTTTACCTGCTGTTGTTGTGCTGGCTGATTTGCTGTTGTTGGCTCACCTACTGTTTTAGCTACTGTTTTAGCTAGCTCTCCCAATTCAACACCTGTGATTACTGTATGTCTAGCTGTATGTCTCTCTCAAAAATGTCATTATGCCTTGTATACTGTTGTTCAGGTTAGTTATCATTGTTTTAGTTTACAATGGAGCCCCTAGTTCCACTCTTCATACCCCTGATACCTCCTTTGTCCCACCTCCCACACATGCGGTGACCTCACCCATTACAACCAGCATGTCCAGTGATACAACCTCTCTCATCATCACCCAGTGCCTGGACTTACCTCCACTGTACCCGCACGCCACCATACCCCTGTCTGCGCATTATGCCCTGAATATATTCTACCATGCCCAGAAATCTGCTCCTTTTATTCTCTGTCCCCAACGCTCTAGGCGACCAGTTTTGATAGCCTATAGCCGCACCCTCATTCTACTCCTCCTCTGTTCCGCGGGTGATGTGGAGGTAAACCCAGGCCCTGCATGTCCCCAGGCACCCTCATTTGTTGACTTCTGTGATCGAAAAAGCCTTGGTTTCATGAATGTCAACATCAGAAGCATCCTCCCTAAGTTTGTTTTACTCACTGCTTTAGCACACTCTGCTAACCCTGATGTCCTTGCCGTGTCTGAATCCTGGCTCAGGAAGGCCACCAAAAATTCTGAGATTTCCATACCCAACTATAACATTTTCCGTCAAGATAGAACTGCCAAAGGGGGAGGAGTTGCAGTCTACTGCAGAGAGCCTGCAAAGTAATGTCATACTTTCCAGGTCCATACCCAAACAGTTCGAACTACTAATTTTGAAAATTACTCTCTCCAGAAATAAGTCTCTCACTGTTGCCGCCTGCTACCGACCCCCCTCAGCTCCCAGCTGTGCCCTGGACACCATTTGTGAATTGATCGCCCCCCATCTAGCTTCAGAGTTTGTTCTGTTAGGTGACCTAAACTGGGATATGCTTAACACCCCGGCAGTCCTACAATCTAAGCTAGATGCCCTCAATCTCACACAAATCATCAAGGAACCCACCAGGTACAACCCTAAATCTGCAAACAAGGGCACCCTCATAGACGTCATCCTGACCAACTGGCCCTCCAAATACTCCTCCGCTGTCTTCAACCAGGATCTCAGCGATCACTGCCTCATTGCCTGTATCCGCTACGGAGCCGCATTCAAACGACCACCCCTCATCACTGTCAAACGCTCCCTAAAATACTTCTGTGAGCAGGCCTTTCTAATCGACCTGGCCCGGGTATCCTGGAAGGACATTGGCCTCATCCCGTCAGTTGAGGATGCCTGGTCATTCTTTAAAAGTAACTTCCTCACCATTTTAGATAAGCATGCTCCGTTCAAAAAATGCAGAACTAAGAACAGATATAGCCCTTGGTTCACTCCAGACCTGACTGCCCTCGACCAGCACAAAAACATCATGTGGCGGACTGCAATAGCATCGAATAGTCCCCGCGATATGCAACTGTTCAGGGAAGTCAGGAACCAATACACGCAGTCAGTCAGGGAAGCTAAGGCCAGCTTCTTCAGGCAGAAATTTGCATCCTGTAGCTCCAACTCCAAAAAGTTCTGGGATACTGTGAAGTCCATGGAGAACAAGAGCACCTCCTCCCAGCTGCCCACTGCACTGAGGCAAGGTAACACGGTCACCACCGATAAATCCATGATTATCGAAAACTTCAACAAGCATTTCTCAACAGCTGGCCATGCCTTCCTCCTGGCTACTCCAACCTAGGCCAACAGCTCCGCCCCTCCCGCAGCTACTCGCCCAAGCCTCTCAGGTTCTCCTTTACCCAAATCCAGATAGCAGATGTTCTGAAAGAGCTGCAAAACCTGGACCCGTACAAATCAGCTGGGCTTGACAATCTGGACCCTCTATTTCTGAAACTATCCGCCGCCATTGTCGCAACCCCTATTACCAGCCTGTTCAACCTCTCTTTCATATCGTCTGAGATCCCCAAGGATTGAAAAGCTGCCGCAGTCATCCCCCTCTTCAAAGGGGGAGACACCCTGGACCCAAACTGTTACAGACCTATATCCATCCTGCCCTGCCTATCTAAGGTCTTCGAAAGCCAAGTCAACAAACAGGTCACTGACCATCTCGAATCCCACAGTACCTTCTCCGCTGTGCAATCTGGTTTACGAGCCGGTCACGGGTGCACCTCAGCCACGCTTAAGGGACTAAACGATATCATAACCGCCATCGATAAAAGACAGTACTGTGCAGCCGTCTTCATCGACCTTGCCAAGGCTTTCGACTCTGTCAATCACCAGATTCTTATCGGCAGACTCAGTAGCCTCGGTTTTTCGGATGACTGCCTTGCCTGGTTCACCAACTACTTTGCAGACAAGAGTTCAGTGTGTCAAATCGGAGGGCATGCTGTCCGGTCCTCTGGCAGTCTCTATGGGGGTGCCACAGGGTTCAATCCTCGGGCCGACTCTTTTCTCTGTATATATCAATGATGTTGCTCTTGCTGCGGGCGATTCCCTGATCCACCTCTACGCAGACGACACCATTCTATATACATCCGGCCCGTCCTTGGACACTGTGCTATCTAACCTCCAAACGAGCTTCAATGCCATACAACACTCCTTCCGTGGCTTCCAACTGCTCTTAAGCGCTAGTAAAACCAAATGCATGCTTTTCAACCGTTCGCTGCATGCACCCGCACGCCTGACCAGCATCACCACCCTGGATGGTTCCGACCTTGAATATGTGGACATCTATAAGTACCTAGGTGACTGGCTAGACTGTAAACTCTCCTTCCAGACTCATATCAAACATCTCCAATCGAAAATTAAATCTAGAGTTGTCTTTCTATTCCGCAACAAAGCCTCCTTCACTCACGCCTCCAAACTTACCCTAGTAAAACTGACTATCCTACCGATCCTCGACTTCGGCGATGTCATCTACAAAATTGCTTCCAACACTCTACTCAGCAAACTGGTGAGTCACAGTGCCATCCGTTTTGTCACTAAAGCACCTTATACCACCCACCACTGCGACCTGTATGCTCTAGTCGGCTGGCCCTCGCTACATATTCGTCGCCAGACCCACTGGCTCCAGGTCATCTACAAGTCCATGCTAGGTAAAGCTCCGCCTTATCTCAGTTCACTGGTCACGATGGCAACACCCATCTGTAGCACGCGCTCCAGCAGGTGTATCTCATTGATCATCCCTAAAGCTGACACCTCATTTGGCCGCCTTTTGTTCCAGTTCTCTGCTGCCTGTGACTGGAACGAATTGCAAAAATCGCTGAAGTTGGAGACTTCTCCCTCACCAACTTCAAACATCTGCTATCTGAGCAGCTAACCGATCGCTGCAGCTGTACATAGTCTATCGGTAAAAGCCCACCCATTTTTACCTACCTCATCCCCATACTGTTTTTATTTATTTATTTTTCTGCTCTTTTGCACACCAATATCTCTACCTGTACATGACCATCTGGTCATTTATCACTCCAGTGTTAATCTGCAAAATTATAATTATTCGCCTACCTCCTCATGCCTTTTACACCCTTTTTTTTTATTTTTTTCCTACTGTGTTATTAACTTGTTAATTGTTTACTCCATGTGTAACTCTGTGTTGTCTGTTCACACTGCTATGCTTTATCTTGGCCAGGTCGCAGTTGCAAATGAGAACTTGTTCTCAACTAGCCTACCTGGTTAAATAAAGGTGAAATAAAAAAATAAAAAAATTGGCTTTCTCACTAGACTCCTATCATCCCTGACAAAGGCAGCTGCAGAAAGGTCTGCTAGCTGAACTACTGTTTAATGAATTCAATAAATGTAAAGACTAAGCGTGTGTACCCTCTACATCGATGGTCTCTCTTCTGTATATTCACACCTCTTCACACCGTACGGTCTCATCACACCATACAGTCTCATCACACCAGAGGTGGATCCAATATTCTACAGTTCACCTACAGTATATATGATAGACAGGATTATTATTCTACAAACCTGTGCTGTCTTGTATGGAAGGCCATACATATATGTTGATCAAATGTAATCTCTCGGTACCTGACTGTATTTGTAAATGCTATCCCGTTGACATTTCAGAAAGCCAGGCAACATATTGTTTTGCAGCCCTGAAGTGTGTGTGTGTGTGTGTGTGTGTGTGTGTGTGTGTGTGTGTGTGTGTGTGTGTGTGTGTGTGTGTGTGTGTGTGTGTGTGTGTGTGTGTGCTTATATAGTCTGATCAGCAGCTGAAGGAGTGTGTAGAGTTGTGACTGCTTGTAGCATACCAATGCTATCGTCATGTCAGATGTACTAGTCTGTCAATGCAGAGGGTCTGTGGGCACATGGACAGATAAAGCTCTAAAGTTCTAAAACTGAAACGCACTCCAGGTTGGAAATCTAAGAGGAGAATCAAGGTGTTAGTCCCAAATGTCACAATTTCCCCTTTAAAGTACACTACTTTGTATACCAGGGCTCATAGGGTAGTATAAAGGGAAAAGAGTGTTATTTTTTTGCAATTACCCATTTTGTGTGACATTTAGCTGTTGACGCAGATTGGCACTCAAGATTCTATAGCATAGCTAGCGAGATGTCTGAACTGTCAAGAGTACTAAGAGAAACTACTGAAAGGCTAGCTGGTTGTCATTCCACACATTGTTTCAGGAGTGATGTCATACCTATCTATCAACCAGCATGTGTTCCATGGCCCATGGATTATGTGCAGTCATTGCAGCCAAAGTGCGAAAAAAAAACCACTAGCCACCAGCTCCTGTAAAGACATCGATGTAGGGCCATTACAGCCACCAGCTCCTGTAAAGACATCGATGTAGGGCCATTACAGCCACCAGCTCCTGTAAAGACATCGATGTAGGGCCATTACAGCCACCAGCTCCTGTAAAGACATCGATGTAGGGCCATTACAGCCACTAGCTCCTGTAAAGACATCGATGTAGGGCCATTACAGCCACCAGCTCCTGTAAAGACATCGATGTAGGGCCATTACAGCCACCAGCTCCTGTAAAGACATCGATGTAGGGCCATTACAGCCACCAGCTCCTGTAAAGACATCGATGTAGGGCCATTACAGCCACTAGCTCCTGTAAAGACATCGATGTAGGGCCATTACAGCCACCAGCTCCTGTAAAGACATCGATGTAGGGCCATTACAGCCACTAGCTCCTGTAAAGACATCGATGTAGGGCCATTACAGCCACTAGCTCCTGTAAAGACATCGATGTAGGGCCATTACAGCCACTAGCTCCTGTAAAGACATCGATGAAGGGCCATTACAGCCACTAGCTCCTGTAAAGACATCGATGTAGGGCCATTACAGCCACTAGCTCCTGTAAAGACATCGATGTAGGGCCATTACAGCCACTAGCTCCTGTAAAGACATCGATGTAGGGCCATTACAGCCACTAGCTCCTGTAAAGACATCGATGAAGGGCCATTACAGCCACTAGCTCCTGTAAAGACATCGATGTAGGGCCATTACAGCCACTAGCTCCTGTAAAGACATCGATGTAGGGCCATTACAGCCACCAGCTCCTGTAAAGACATCGATGTAGGGCCATTACAGCCACTAGCTCCTGTAAAGACATCGATGTAGGGCCATTACAGCCACTAGCTCCTGTAAAGACATCGATGTAGGGCCATTACAGCCACTAGCTCCTGTAAAGACATCGATGTAGGGCCATTACAGCCACTAGCTCCTGTAAAGACATCGATGTAGGGCCATTACAGCCACCAGCTCCTGTAAAGACATCGATGTAGGGCCATTACAGCCACTAGCTCCTGTAAAGACATCGATGTAGGGCCATTACAGCCACCAGCTCCTGTAAAGACATCGATGTAGGGCCATTACAGCCACTAGCTCCTGTAAAGACATCGATGAAGGGCCATTACAGCCACCAGCTCCTGTAAAGACATCGATGTAGGGCCATTACAGCCACTAGCTCCTGTAAAGACATCGATGTAGGGCCATTACAGCCACCAGCTCCTGTAAAGACATCGATGTAGGGCCATTACAGCCACTAGCTCCTGTAAAGACATTGATGTAGGGCCATTACAGCAACTAGCTCCTGTAAAGACATCGATGTAGGCCATTACAGCCACCAGCTCCTGTAAAGACATCGATGTAGGGCCATTACAGCCACTAGCTCCTGTAAAGACATCGATGTAGGGCCATTACAGCCACTAGCTCCTGTAAAGACATCGATGTAGGGCCATTACAGCCACTAGCTCCTGTAAAGACATCGATGTAGGGCCATTACAGCCACTAGCTCCTGTAAAGACATCGATGTAGGGCCATTACAGCCACCAGCTCCTGTAAAGACATCGATGTAGGGCCATTACAGCCACTAGCTCCTGTAAAGACATCGATGTAGGGCCATTACAGCCACCAGCTCCTGTAAAGATATCGATGTAGGGCCATTACAGCCACTAGCTCCTGTAAAGACATCGATGAAGGGCCATTACAGCCACTAGCTCCTGTAAAGACATCGATGTAGGGCCATTACAGCCACTAGCTCCTGTAAAAACATCGATGTAGGGCCATTACAGCCACTAGCTCCTGTAAAAACATCGATGTAGCGCCATTACAGCCACTAGCTCCTGTAAAAACATTGATGTAGGGCCATTACAGCCACCAGCTCCTGTAAAAACATCAATGTAGGGCCATTACAGCCACTAGCTCCTGTAAAGACATCGATGTAGGGCCAGTAGTAACCATGGCGCCGGAGAAGAAGGCTAACATTTTACGCGTCCCCAAACGATTGTGTTTTTGTGTGTTTTTTATTTGTGTTGTTTGTAACTTATTTTTGAACTTATTTTGTACATAATGTATTTTGTAGCGTTTCGTATGACCAAAAATAACTTCTGGACATCAGGACTGCGATTACTCACCACGGACTGGCAGAATCCTTTTTTTCCTTTAAAGAGTCCGACGAGCCTGACGCAAACGACATACTGCTTTCTCAGGAACAGGCCCAGATCCCCGTGATTCTGAGAATTTGTAGGCGATCCAATAAACCCCCACTTCCTTCCATTCTGCTAGCAAACGTGCAATCTTTGGAGAATAATATCGGTGACCTACGCGGAAGATTAATCTACCAACGGGACATTCAAAACTGTAATATCTTATGCTTCACGGAGTCGTGGCTGAACGGTGACACTATCAACATGGTTATACTCTGTACCGGCAGGATAGAACAGCAGCGTCTGGTAAGACAAGGGGAGGAGGACTATGAATTTTTGTAAATAACAGCTGGTGCACGATATCTAAAGAAGTCTCGAGCTATTGTTCGCCTGAGGTAGAGTATCTCATGATAAGTTGTAGACCACACTATTTACCGAGAGAGTTTTCATCTGAATTCTTTGTAGCTGTTTACATACCACCACAGTCAAATCAAATCAAAAGTATTTGTCACATACACATGGTTAGCAGATGTTAATGCGAGTGTAGCGAAATGCTTGTGCTTCTAGTTCCGACAATGCAGTAATAACCAACAACTAATCCAGCTAACAATTCCAAAACTACTACCTTATAGACACAAGTGTAAGGGGATAAAGAATATGTACATAAATATACATGAATGAGTGATGGTACAGAGCGGCATAGGCAAGATACAGTAGATGGTATTGAGTTCAGTATATACATATGAGATGAGTATGTAAACAAAGTGGCATAGTTAAAGTGGCTAATGATACATGTATTACATAAGGATGCAGTCGATGATATAGAGTACAGTATATACGTATGCATATGAGATGAATAATGTAGGGTATGTAACATTATATTAGGTAGCATTGTTTAAAGTGGCTAGTGATATATTTTACATCATTTCCCATCAATTCCCATTATTAAAGTGGCTGGAGTTGAGTCAGTGTGTTGGCAGCAGCCACTCAATGTTAGTGGTGGCTGTTTAACAGTCTGATGGCCTTGAGATAGAAGCTGTTTTTCAGTCTCTCGGTCCCAGCTTTGATGCACCTGTACTGACCTCGCCTTCTGGATGATAGCGGGGTGAACAGGCAGTGGCTCGGGTGGTTGTTGTCCTTGATGATCTTTATGGCCTTCCTGTGACATCGGGTGGTGTAGGTGTCCTGGAGGGCAGGTAGTTTGCCCCCGGTGATGCGTTGTGCAGACGTCACTACCCTCTGGAGAGCCTTACGGTTGTGGGCGGAGCAGTTGCCGTACCAGGCGGTGAGACAGCCCGACAGGATGCTCTCGATTGTGCATCTGTAGAAGTTTGTGAGTGCTTTTGGTGACAAGCCAAATTTTTTCAGCCTCCTGAGGTTGAAGAGGCGCTGCTGCGCCTTCTTCACGACGCTGTCAGTGTGAAAAACAGTTTCTATCTCAAGGCCATCAGACTGTTAAACAGCCACCACTAACATTGAGTGGCTGCTGCCAACACACTGTCATTGACACTGACCCAACTCCAGCCACTTTAATAATGGGAATTGATGGGAAATTATGTAAATATATCACTAGCCATTTTAAACAATGCTACCTTATATAATGTTACTTACCCTACATTATTCATCTCATATGCATACGTATATACTGTACTCTATATCATCGACTGCATCCTTATGTAATACATGTATCACTAGCCACTTTAACTATGCCACTTTGTTTACTTTGTCTACATACTCCTCTCATATGTATATACTGTACTCGATACCATCTACTGTATGCTGCCCTGTACCATCACTCATTCATATATCCTTATGTACATATTCTTTATCCCCTTACACTGTGTATAAGACAGTAGTTTTGGAATTGTTAGTTAGATTACTTGTTGGTTATCACTGCATTGTCGGAACTAGAAGCACAAGCATTTCGCTACACTCGCATTAACATCTGCTAACCATGTGTATGTGACAAATAAAATTTGATTTGATTTGAAGGTTGCAAGTTCAAACACCCCGAGCTGACAAGGTACAAATCTGTCGTTCTTTCCCTGAACAGGCAGTTAACCCACTGTTCCTAGGCCGTCATTGAAAATAAGAATGTGTTCTTAACTGACTTGCCTAGTTAAATAAAGGTTAAAAAAATAAATAAAAAATAAGCAAACAAGAAAACGCTCACCCGGAAGGTGCGCTCCTAGTAGTAGGGGACTTTAATGCAGGGAAACTTAAATTACTTTTACAAAATGTCTTATCAGCATGTTAAATGTGCAACCAGAGGGGGAAAATACTCTAGACCACCTTTAAAAAGTGGTTAGATAAAGCAGATGCTAAGCTACAGGACTGTTTTTCTAGTACAGACTGGAATATGTTCCAGGATTCCTCCGATGGCATTGAGGAGTACAACACATCAGTCACTGGCTTCCTCAATAAGTACATTGAAGACGTTGTCCCTACAATGACCGTACGTACATACCCCAACCAGAAGCCATGGATTACAGGCAACGTCCGTGCTGAGCTAAAGGCTAGAGCTGCCTCATTCAAGGAGCGGGACTCTAACCCGGAAGCTTATAAAATCCCTCCGACGACCCATCAAACAAGCAAAGCATCAATACAGGACTGAGATCCAATCGTACTACTCCGGCTCTGACGCTTGTCGGATGTGGCAGGGCTTGCAAACCATTACAGAGGGAAGCACAGCCGAGAGCTGGCCAGTGACATGAGCCTGCCAGATGAGCTAAACTACTATGCTCGTTTCGAGGCAAATAACACTGAAACATGCATGAGAGCATCAGCTGTTCCAAAGACTGTGTGATCACGTTCTCCGCAGCCGATGTGAGTAAGATCTTTAAACAGGTTAACATTCACAAGTCCGCAGGGCCATACGGATTACCAGGACGTGTACTGCGAGCATGCTCTGAACAAATGGCAAGTGTCTTCACTGACATTTTCAACCTCTCCCTGTCCAAGTCTGTAATACCAACATGTTTTAAACAGACCCCCATAGTGCCTGTGACCAAGAACACTAAGGTAACCTGCCTAAATGACTACCGACCCGTAACACTCACATCTGTGCCCATGAAGTGCTTTGAAAGGCTGGTCATGTTTCACATCAACACCATTATCCCAGAAACCCTGGACCCACTCCAATTTGCATACCGCCCCAAATGATCCACAGATGATGCAATCTCTAATGCACTCCACACTGCCCTTTCCCACCTGGACAAAAGGAACACCTATGTGAGAAAGCTATTCATTGACTACACCTCAGTGTTCAACACCATAGTGCCCTCAAAGCACATCACTAATCTAAGGACCCTGAGACTAAACACCTCCCTCTGCAACTGGGGCTGCCTCCAGGTGGTAAGGGTATGTAACAACACATCTGACACACTGATCATCAACACTGGGGCCCCTCAGGGGTGCGTGCTCAGTCCCCTCTTGTACTCCCTGTTCACCCATGACTGCACAGCCAGGCACTACTCCAACACCGTCATTAAATGTGCCGATGACACAATAGTGGTAGACCTGATCACCGACAACGACGAGACAGCCTATAGGGAGGAGGTCAGACACCTCGCCGTTTGGTGCCAGGGCAACAACCTCTCCCTCAACATGATCAAGACAAAGCAGATGACGGTGGACTACAGGAAAAAGAGGACAGAACATTCCCCCATTCTCATCGACGGGGCTGCAATGGAGCAGGTTGAGAGCTTCAAGTTCCTTGGTGTCCACATCACCAACAAACTAACAAGGTCTAAGAACACCAAGACAGTCGTGAAGAGGGCACGACAAAACATATTGCCCCTCAGGAGACTGAAAAGATTTGGTATCCTCAAATCCTCAAAAGGTTCTACTGCTGCACCATTGAGAGCATCATGACTGGTTGCATCACTGCCTGGTATGGCAACTGCTCAGCCTCCAACCGCAAGGCACTACGGAGGGTAGTGCAAACGGCCCAGTACATCACTGGGACCAAGTTTCCTGCGTTCCAGGATCGCTATACCAGGCGGTGTCAGAGTAATACTCCAGCCACCCTAGTTATAGACCGTTCTCTCTGCTACCACACGACAAGCAGTACCGAAGCACCAAGTCTATGCCCACGAGTCTTCTGAACAGCTTCTACCCCCAACCCCCAACATCTAATCAAATTGCTACCCAGACTATTTGCATTGTCCCCCCCTCTCTTTACACCGCTGCTACTCTCTTATCATCTATGCATAGTCACTTTAAAAACTCTACCTACATGTACATATTACCTAAACTAACTGGTGCCCCCTGCACATTGACTCTATACCGGTACCCCCCTGTATATAGTCTCATTTTGTTATTTTATTGCTGCTCTTTAATTACTTGTTACTTTAATTTCTTGTTCTTATCCATATTTTTTTTAAACTGCGTTGTTGGTTAGGGGCTCGTAACTAAGCATTTCACTGTAAGGTCTACCTCACCTGTTGTCGTCGGTGCATGTGACTTATACAATTTGATTTGATTACAGCCACTAGCTCCTGTAAAGACATTGATGTTCGGCCATTCAGCTACTGGTGAATAAAAAAGACAACATCAGCTGTCCTATCCTAAAGACATTGATGTGACGTTACATGGTAGATCACCCTACTACAGTATAGTTCCCCCAGGGGATCTGTGTGAGTCCAAGGCACTGAGATAGATATCAAAGAGACTGCAGTTATCCCCTGATCTCTCCTGCAGCTTTCCAGAGACCAGCTACATGCTGTGACGAGTGACTGCAGTGAAAGCTGAGACAGAGGAAGGTTCTGTCTCTACCTTAAAATGTGTCCTTTCCTCATCTCTCTTATCTGAAAGAACTTGACCAGGACCGATGTGCTTCCACCATATTGTTTTCACCTGTCGCTGTCAAGTACTTTCAAATCAGTGTAGGAGAGGAGAGGAGAGGAGAGGAGGGTGGAGACCAGTTGAAAGTAGCAGGAGCAGTTGCATGCTGTGAAGCTTGACTGCAGTTACAGCTCCCATATGGTGTGTGTTTCAGCTCTAATACACGAGAGTCTTTGACAGTGACAGCACATACAAAGACAGGCTCTACCATAAGCCATCTGTGGACTGGTCTCTCCACGACAGGTAAGAAAGTCTAGACTAGCTCCTATATGGGGAGGTCGGTCAACAGACCTCCAGCAAGTTCATCTATCCGGTTTTGTTTCAGTGCATTTCCCTTTAGCACATTAGAGAGGCAAAGTGTGAACAGAAGTGTTAACCTTTTACGGCATTGGGCTAAACCAGGGTCACACTGAGTGTTTCTGGGTAGTCTGAATACTTTGAAACCAAAGTATACAGCTCCCACACATGGTTACACATGTACCATTTCAGAGAAATCGTTGAAATGTATTCAATTTTGAGTTATCATCCCAATATTACACTTTATATACATCACAGAAGACTGGAATATAACAAAACTGTTTGACAAAGAAACACCGGATTTTCAGCGTTTTATTTTTTTATTGATGTTAATTAATTATGAAATGATTAGAAATATTAATAATATTGCACCCATGAGGCCACTAGGTCATTTGACTGCAGGAAATGGCTACAGAGTTCGAAACAGACTACACATTGGAGCCAATGATTAAAGCTGGAGTGACTGGAGTCCCTACTAAAATCTCTGTATAGATGTAGGATCTTAATTTGATCAACCGGTTGCATGAGAACTTTCCTGCAATGCAGGATTATTTTTTTAAACTTTTGAGGTTTAAAAAGGTTTCTGAAGTTTGACATTTCCACTAAAATTTCAGACTTGATTTTCCCTTATGAACAATGTATCAACCCCTACAAAAATGTTATTTAATTATAATACACATGTCCTGTTGCTTCAGGATTATTTTCTTGCTGTAGCAAACTGGCTCAAATGAAGATCATACATCTGTATGTGTCTGCAGACATAAAACTTAAAATAGACACAGTCTCAAATAGTAGCGTGTTCCTTCTAATAGTTTTTATCGTCAGTATGAAACTGCTAGCCTTTGGCTGCCAACAGCTGATAACTGGGAAAACACAGTCAATAACTTTGGGAGTACAGACCCCAAGAAATTGTCCGATCACCCTCTAGTGGCGAAAGATATGACGAAAATGCACAGTCAAAGAGGAAAATAATTATTCTGTCTAGGAAGTTTTTTGGGGGGTTTGAAATTGAGGCAGATTAAGACAAAATCAGCATGGCAGAGTGTGTAATGATAACACAGGATATGAAGAAATTGATTCAAATGCTGGAATTAAACAAACTACGCAAATGAGCAAAAGCTCTATTTGAGGCCTGGCTCAAATAGAAGTTTGTCTCCAATAAGCGCCTGTTACTGTACATCCTGGGGTGACAGGTAGCCTAGTGGTTAGAGCATTGGACTTGTATCCGAAATCTCATAAGATCGAATCCCCGAGCTGACAAGGTAAAAATCTGTTGTTCTGCCCCTGAACAAGGCAGTTAGTCCACTGTTCCTAGACCAGTTAACCCACTGTTCCTAGACCAGTTAACCCACTGTTCTTAGGCCTTCAGTGAAAATAAGAGTTTTTTCTTAACTGACTTGCCTTGTTAAATAAAACTGTCCAGTGATTTAAGCAAATAAACACCTGGGCTATTAAATGAAATCTTACATAATATGAAAAGAGTCTTAGTTCTACTACTCTTCACTCTTCAAGTGATAATTTACTCTGAAAACTGAAGGTTCACTATCTCCAGTACATGGCTAGACCGGTGATGTTGTGCTGTTCAGACGTCTATATTAAGAGAGAGCCTCAGAGATACAACCAATTAGATGAAGTTGTCCTGATATGAACATCGTAGTAGTACATGGTCAGACTGATGGCAGTGATGTTGTGTCCCATCCAGTGCTTCTGTTGCATGGAGAGAAGGTAAATAGTAAGAACACTCTCCTCCGAGTCTATCAATGCCCTGATCATCCCCTGTTGTGCTGTCAACCTGTGGTAAAATATAAATAAATAAATAAATATTAAAAGACTATAAAATATCCCAAAACTAGAAATGTTGGTTTAGGTAAGTGTCTACGAAGTGATAAGTTACTCTGAAAACAAAGTCGGAAGACTAAAAGATAAAAAAAAAAATATCCTGTCGTATCAACATGTTGAGGATTTTGATGGTGAAGTGATTTGCTGTTGCGTTTATCTTTGTAAGATGGAGAGAAGGAGGGTGATAATTGCAACAACAACCAACCAAGAAGACTCTCCGGGTCAACAGTTAAAACGACCCAGATCTCTCCACCGCCCTTCCTTCCAGCAATATTGAACATTCCTTTGCTTCTACATTTCAGTGGTCAATTGGTCGCCATGGCAGTGTGGTGGACCGACGTGGGCCAGTTCACTGGGAATCCAGGATGGATCAATATCTCTGCTTGTGTCAAGCAGACATGATGTTGGAGAAGTGGGAGTTAGGAGACATATTGACACCTGTCTTTATCACTCTGTGTATAACTGACTCCTCAATGTGGTATGCACACACACACACACACACACACACACACACACACACACACACACACACACACACACACACACACACACACACACACACACACACACACACACACACACACACACACACACACACACACACACACACACACACACACGAAGAGAGACACACATACGCAGGCACACACACATGTAACAGTATAATGTTAGACCGTCCCCCCGCCCATACCCGGGCGCGAACCAGGGACCCTCTGCGCACATCAACAACAGTCACCCTCGAAGCGTCGTTAGCCATCGCTCCACAAAAACCGCATCCCATGCAGAGCAAAGGGGAACTACTACTTCAAGGTCTCAGAGCAAGTGACGTCACCGATTGAAACGCTATTTAGCACGCACCGCTAACTAAGCTAGCCGTATCACATCCGTTACACACACACACAGAGAGAGACACACACACACACGCAGGCACACACGCAGGCACACACACACACACACACACACACACACACAGAAACATGCACACATGCAGGCACACACACACAGGCACAGACACACACACACGTGTGCACGTGCACACACGCACCATTTTAATTGTGTCATTTAGATTCCCCATTGTTGATAAGAAGTGCTGTAGCTATCTCTTATCTCATATATACACTGAGTATACAAAACATTAGGAACACCGGCTCTTCCATGACATAGACTGACCAGGGGATGTCATGGAGCGAGCGGTCGCATCCGCACTTCGGTCCGCAGCTAGTATAACTTTTCATTACATTTCATTATAGTACAACGGTTTGATTTGTCTAATCTTAGCAATTTCTTCTTAGCTAGCTACATAGCCGTCTTTGTATCAAAGATAATTGCGTAATTATCGTATTTCGTCGTCCTAACGTAGTCTACACTGCTATCTGCCCAGCAGCTAGCCAGCTAGCAAACGTCCACCGTCTACCGAATAGCAGCACTGTAGAAACTATTACACTCAACTGAACGACTTGATTAGTGTAGTGTTAGCTAGCTACATAGTTGTCTTTGCTGTCTTCGTATCCAAGATAATTGTGTAGTTTAGAGTGTGTAGTCTTAGAGTGATTATCTTAATTTACCGAGGTTAGCTAGCCAGCTATTTGTCGTCCTTAACGTAGGAGACACTGCTAGCTAGCCAACAGCTAGCCAACGTCTACCGAATAGAACTTCCGCACTCAACAACCCGGTCGCATTCCGCTTCGCTCCACAGGTAGTATCACATTTTCATTTCATCTCATTACAGCACAACGGTTTGATTTGTTTGATCGTAGCTAGCTACATAGCTAGCTACATAGCCGTCTTTGTATCAAAGATAATTGTGTAGTCTAGAGCGATTTTCTAGGTTAGCTAGCCAGCTATTGTCGTTCTTTTAACGCAACGTAACGTAATCAACACTGCTAGCTAGCCAGCTAGCCCCCGAATAGCAGCACTGTAGAAACTATTACACTCAACGGAACGACTTGATTAGTGTAGTGTCAACAACGCAGCCACTGCCAGCTAGCCTACAAAGTCAACAACGCAGCCACTGCCAGCTAGCCTACTTCAGCAGTACTGTATCATTTTAATCATTTTAGTCAATAAGATTCTTGCTACGTAAGCTTAACTTTCTGAACATTCAAGACGTGTAGTCCACTTGTCATTCCAATCTCCTTGCATTAGCGTAGCCTCTTCTGTACCCTGTCAACTATGTGTCTGTCTATCCCTGTTCTCTCCTCTCTGCACAGACCATACAAACGCTCCACACCGCGTGGCCGCGCCACCCTAATCTGGTGGTCCCAGCGCGCACGACCCACGTGGAGTTCCAGGTCTCCGGTAGCCTCTGGAACTGCCGATCTGCGGCCAACAAGGCAGAGTTCATCTCAGCCTATGCCTCCCTCCAGTACCTCGACTTCTTGGCACTGACGGAAACATGGATCACCACAGATAACACTGCTACTCCTACTGCTCTCTCTTCGTCCGCCCACGTGTTCTCGCACACCCCGAGAGCTTCTGGTCAGCGGGGTGGTGGCACCGGGATCCTCATCTCTCCCAAGTGGTCATTCTCTCTTTCTCCCCTTACCCATCTGTCTATCACCTCCTTTGAATTCCATGCTGTCACAGTTACCAGCCCTTTCAAGCTTAACATCCTTATCATTTATCGCCCTCCAGGTCCCCTCGGAGAGTTCATCAATGAGCTTGATGCCTTGATAAGCTCCTTTCCTGAGGACGGCTCACCTCTCACAGTTCTGGGCGACTTTAACCTCCCCACGTCTACCTTTGACTCATTCCTCTCTGCCTCCTTCTTTCCACTCCTCTCCTCTTTTGACCTCACCCTTTCACCTCCCCCCTACTCACAAGGCAGGCAATACGCTCAACCTCATCTTTACTAGATGCTGTTCTTCCACTAACCTCATTGCAACTCCCTCCAAGTCTCCGACCACTACCTTGTATCCTTTTCCCTCTCGCTCTCATCCAACACTTCCCACACTGCCCCTACTCGGATGGTATCGCGCCGTCCCAACCTTCGCTCTCTCTCCCCGCTACTCTCTCCTCTTCCATCCTATCATCTCTTCCCTCTGCTCAAACCTTCTCCAACCTATCTCCTGATTCTGCCTCCTCAACCCTCCTCTCCTCCCTTTCTGCATCCTTTGACTCTCTATGTCCCCTATCCTCCAGGCCGGCTCGGTCCTCCCCTCCCGCTCCGTGGCTCGACGACTCATTGCGAGCTCACAGAACAGGGCTCCGGGCAGCCGAGCGGAAATGGAGGAAAACTCGCCTCCCTGCGGACCTGGCATCCTTTCACTCCCTCCTCTCTACATTTTCCTCCTCTGTCTCTGCTGCTAAAGCCACTTTCTACCACGCTAAATTCCAAGCATCTGCCTCTAACCCTAGGAAGCTCTTTGCCACCTTCTCCTCCCTCCTGAATCCTCCTCCCCCTCCCCCCTCCTCCCTCTCTGCAGATGACTTCGTCAACCATTTTGATGGTTGACGACATCCGAAGGTCGACGACATCCGATCCTCGTTTGCTAAGTCAAACGACACCGCTGGTTCTGCTCACACTGCCCTACCCTGTGCTCTGACCTCTTTCTCCCCTCTCTCTCCAGATGAAATCTCGCGTCTTGTGACGGCCGGCCGCCCAACAACCCGCCCGCTTGACCCTATCCCCTCCTCTCTTCTCCAGACCATTTCCGGAGACCTTCTCCCTTACCTCACCTCGCTCATCAACTCATCCCTGACCGCTGGCTACGTCCCTTCCGTCTTCAAGAGAGCGAGAGTTGCACCCCTTCTGAAAAAACCTACACTCGATCCCTCCGATGTCAACAACTACAGACCAGTATCCCTTCTTTCTTTTCTCTCCAAAACTCTTGAACGTGCCGTCCTTGGCCAGCTCTCCCGCTATCTCTCTCAGAATGACCTTCTTGATCCAAATCAGTCAGGTTTCAAGACTAGTCATTCAACTGAGACTGCTCTTCTCTGTATCACGGGGGCGCTCCGCACTGCTAAAGCTAACTCTCTCTCCTCTGCTCTCATCCTTCTAGACCTATCGGCTGCCTTCGATACTGTGAACCATCAGATCCTCCTCTCCACCCTCTCCGAGTTGGGCATCTCCGGCGCGGCCCACGCTTGGATTGCGTCCTACCTGACAGGTCGCTCCTACCAGGTGGCGTGGCGAGAATCTGTCTCCTCACCACGCGCTCTCACCACTGGTGTCCCCCAGGGCTCTGTTCTAGGCCCTCTCCTATTCTCGCTATACACCAAGTCACTTGGCTCTGTCATAACCTCACATGGTCTCTCCTATCATTGCTATGCAGACGACACACAATTAATCTTCTCTTTTCCCCCTTCTGATGACCAGGTGGCGAATCGCATCTCTGCATGTCTGGCAGACATATCAGTGTGGATGACGGATCACCACCTCAAGCTGAACCTCGGCAAGACAGAGCTGCTCTTCCTCCCGGGGAAGGACTGCCCGTTCCATGATCTCGCCATCACGGTTGACAACTCCATTGTGTCCTCCTCCCAGAGCGCTAAGAACCTTGGCGTGATCCTGGACAACACCCTGTCGTTCTCAACTAACATCAAGGCGGTGGCCCGTTCCTGTAGGTTCATGCTCTACAACATCCGCAGAGTACGACCCTGCCTCACACAGGAAGCGGCGCAGGTCCTAATCCAGGCACTTGTCATCTCCCGTCTGGATTACTGCAACTCGCTGTTGGCTGGGCTCCCTGCCTGTGCCATTAAACCCCTACAACTCATCCAGAACGCCGCAGCCCGTCTGGTGTTCAACCTTCCCAAGTTCTCTCACGTCACCCCGCTCCTCCGCTCTCTCCACTGGCTTCCAGTTGAAGCTCGCATCCGCTACAAGACCATGGTGCTTGCCTACGGAGCTGTGAGGGGAACGGCACCTCAGTACCTCCAGGCTCTGATCAGGCCCTACACCCAAACAAGGGCAATGCGTTCATCCACCTCTGGCCTGCTCGCCTCCCTACCACTGAGGAAGTACAGTTCCCGCTCAGCCCAGTCAAAACTGTTCGCTGCTCTGGCCCCCAGTGGTGGAACAAACTCCCTCACGACGCCAGGACAGCGGAGTCAACCACCACCTTCCGGAGACACCTGAAACCCCACCTCTTTAAGGAATACCTAGGATAGGATAAAGTAATCCTTCTCACCCCCCCCCGCTTAAAAGATTTAGATGCACTATTGTAAAGTGGCTGTTCCACTGGATGTCATAAGGTGAATGCACCAATTTGTAAGTCGCTCTGGATAAGAGCGTCTGCTAAATGACTTCAATGTAAATGTAAATGTGATATGATCCCTTATTGAGGTCACCTGTTAAATCCACTTTATGGTAGATTGAGGGGAAGAGACAGGTTAAAGAAGGATTTTTAAGCCTTAAAACGTTTTGGGGAATGGGGGGGAAGTATTGAGTAGCTTGACTCTGGGCACCTGACAAATCAGGTGCCCAGAGTAAACTGCCTGCTGCTCAGGCCCAGAAGCTAGAATATGCAAATAATTAGTAGATTTGGATAGAAAGCACTCTAAAGTTTCCAAAACTGTTAAAATAATATCTGTGAGTATAACAGAACTCATATGGAACTCATATGAGAGAAATCCAACCAGGAAGTGGGAAATCTGAGGTTTGTAGTTTTTTTAAGTGATTGCCTATCCAATATACCGTGTCTATGGGGTCAGATTGCACTTCCTAAGGCTTCCAGTAGATGTCATTCTTTAGAACGTTGTTTCAGGCTTCTACTGTGAAAGGGGAGCGAAAAAGAGCTGTGTGACTCAGCGGTCTGGCAGAATGCCTTTAGCTAAGTCTCGCGTGCGGCCGTGAGCGCGAGCTCCGTTCCCTTTCATTTCTAAAGACAAAGGAATTGTCCGGTTGGAATATTATTGAAGATTAATGATAAAAACATCCTAAAGATTGATTATATACATCGTTTGACATGTTTCTATCAACTGCAATTAAACTTTTTTGACTTTTCGTCTGGACTTAGTGCCCGCGCCTTGTGCATTTGGAATACTGGACTAAACGAGTGAACAAAAAGGAGGTATTTGGACATAAAGTTGAACTTTATTGAACAAAAAAAACATTTTTTGTCTAACATGGAGACCTGGGAGTGCCATCAGATGAAGATCATCAAAGGTAAGTGATTAATTTTAATGCTATTTCTGTCTTTTGTGACACCTCTCTTAGGTTGGAAAATGGCTGTATGGCTGTAAGGTCTATTGTAAATGTGTGTTATTGTAGCTTCACAATTTTTTTGTGCAAAAATATATACAAAAACACACAACTTTAAGCTACATTTTCATTTAACAGAGGTAATAAACCATCCATTGTTTAGCACAGTAATTGATAAAACAGGACCATGTTTGCAAAACAAGCATGTTTCTGAGTGTCAATATTACACAGGTAAGAGAATAGTTACAGAAGTCAGGAATGGAGACAGGCTCTATATACAGTTGAAGTCGGAAGTTTACATACTCTTAGGTTGGAGTCATTAAAACTTGTTTTTCAACTACTCCACAAATTTCATGTTAGCAAACTATAGTTTTGGCAAGTCGGTTAGGACATCTACTTTGTGTATGACACAAGTCATTTTTATAACAATTGTTTACAGACAGATTATTTCACTTATCATTCACTGTATCACAATTCCAGTGGGTCAGAAGTTTACATACAGTAAGTTGACTGTGCCTTTAAACAGCTTGGAAAATTCCAGAAAATTATGTCATGGCTTTAGAAGCTTCTGATAGGCTAATTGACATCATTTAAGTCAATTGGAGGTGTACCTGTGGATGTATTTCAAGGCCAACCTTCAAACTCAGTGCCTCTTTGATTGAAAATCAAAAGAAATCAGAAAAACAATTGTACAACTCCACGTGTCTGGTTCATCCTTGGGAGTTTCCAAACACCTGAAGGTACCACGTTCATCTGTATAAACAATAGTATGCAAGTATAAACACCATGTGACCATACAGCTGTCTCCCAGAGATGAACGTACTTTGGTGCGAAAAGTGCAAATCAATCCCAGAACAACAGCAAAGGACCTTGTGAAGATGTTGGAGGAAACAGGTACAAAAGTATCTATATCCGCAGTAAAACGAGTCATATATCGACATAACCTGAAAGGCCGCTCAGCAAGGAAGAAGCCACTGCTCCAAACCACCATAAAAAAGCCAGATTACGGTTTGCAACTGCACATGGGGACAAAGATTGTACTTTTTGGAGAAATGTCCGCTGGTCTGATGAAACAAAATGGAAATGTTTGGCCATAATGACCATCGTTATGTTTGGAGGAAAAAGGGGATACTTGCAAGCCGAAGAACACCATCCTAACCGTGAAGCAAGGGGTGGCAGCCTCATGTTGTGGGGGTGCTTTGCTGCAGGAGGGACTGGTGCACTTCACAGAATAGATGGCGTCATGAGGATGGGAAAATTACGTGGATATATTGAAGCAACATCTCAAGACATCAGTCAGGAAGTTAAAGCTTGGTCGCAAATGGGTCTTCCAAATGGACAATGACCCCAAGCATACTTCCAAAGTTGTGGCAAAATGGCTCAAGGACAACAAAGTCAATGTATTGGAGTGGCCATCACAAAGCCCTCACCTCAATCCTATAGCTCAATTGTGGGCAGAACTGAAAAAGTGTGTGCGAGCAAGGAGACCTACAAACCTGACTCAGTTACACCAGCTCTGTCAGGAGGAATGGGCCAAAATTCAATCTAACCTATTGTAGGAAGCTTGTGGAAGGCTTCCCGAAACGTTTGACTTAAGTTGAACAATTTAAAGGCAATGCTACTAATTACTAATTGAGTGTATGTACACTTCTGACCAACTGGGAATGTGATGAAACAAATAAAAGCTGAAATAAATCATTTTCTCAACTATTATTCTGACATTTCACATTCTTAAAATAAAGTAGTAATCATAACGGACCTAAGACAGGGATTTTGAGTTTACATTTATTTGATTAAGGTGTATGTAAACTTCCGACTTCAACTGTACCTCTAACCTCTATAGATGAGTGACTTTGTCCAACACACCACTACCTACTGACCAACAAAATGACATGTATTGCTAAATAAAAAGGTTTAAAGAAATACAGACATGCACCACATTACTACAATAAAAAACATCTCGCTCAATCAAGTTTGATTGCCTTGTAAAAATAAAAGCAAAGCAAGTTTTAATGTAATTAGAACAAACTTATGGTATGGGAATAGGATTAGTGTGGTGTGTGAAGAACCCAATACTTTAACTTCAATGTGGTACAAATCACATTATTGTGGAAGCACCTCCTCTAAGAGTGTGAATGAGGATGTTTGACAAGGTTTGTACAATAGACCAACATAGCTACTCTGGTAGGTTAAAGATGTGTGCTGGAAAACCTTGGTAGAGCGTGGGTGGAGAAAGCACTGTGGACATCATGTGAATTTCCTTTCTTTTTAAGATTCGTTCCAACGTATATTTCTGACTTAAAAACAATGTTTTTTGTTTGAAATAAGAGTCAAGAGGCGCCAGCTCTGGCTGGTGGTCTGAAACCTTTAATCTGGTTGTCTAATTATAGTATTTAGTCCCACTCAAATCACCTAAGGCTGCTGCCATGAAGTTTTATATGAAAAAACACCTTCAACGAAGGCAGAGATGAACACAGAACACGAGTTAGTGTCTCAATGCAGTGACAGAGGCTGCTTATTTATTTCTAGTTGGTTGTATTTTAAAATGTTAGACAGTGGAATGACGTGATGGTGGCAAGGATAAAACTGAGAGGTCATGTTCTCAGAATATAAGATAGTAATGGTGTATACACATTTCATGGGGACGTTGTCGGAACATTGTCCAGTTTTGTGTTTGGTTGAAAGTTGTTGGAATGTTCTCCTAAAGGAATTTTCTCCAAACTTTAACAACAAATTATGATAAAAAAAAAAAAATAAGGTTAGACAGTTAATGATGTGATGAGGGCAGGAATAAAACGGTGCTTCGTCCCAATTGGCACCATGTTCCCTAACATGGGACACTACTTTTGACCAGAGCCATAGGGTGCTGATAAAAAGTAGTGCACTACATAGGAAATAGGGAGCCATTTGGGGCGTAAGCTGTCTGTCAGCTACAATAGATATGCTTATTGTAACTCCAAACTAATGAGGAGAGACAGTAGAGACACTAATTAGTAATAATTTGAAACACCACCTTGAGGAATGAGTCTAAATCTAAATGTTGCCTATAGTCCTCTCTGCCTTCAAGGAACCGGTCGAGCTAACCGATGGTGGCAGAGCATCAAGTTGGGCTGGCATGTGACTTTGTGCAAATGCTGCAGCGAGAAACCCCCCAAGGTACGTACAATGCTATACCAGCTCTTTACAGATGAAAACTTTTGGGCCAGAATTAGGTTCTGTAACTTTTTTTATGACCTTGTCGTTGGGGAAAATGTGGAATTGATTGTGTAAGTGAGTTAATATTTTCTGTTAACCTAGGACCATAATACCTATACTGGAGGTTCTCTGCAGACCTAGAAGTAGTAAGATCTACATGTATACTGGAGGTTCTCTGCAGACCTAGAAGTAGTAAGATCTACATGTATACTGGAGGTTCTCTGCAGACCTAGAAGTAGTAAGATCTACATGTATACTGGAGGTTCTCTGCAGACCTAGAAGTAGTAAGATCTACATGTATACTGGAGGTTCTCTGCAGACCTAGAAGTAGTAAGATCTACATGTATACTGGAGGTTCTCTGCAGACCTAGAAGTAGTAAGATCTACATGTATACTGGAGGTTCTCTGCAGACCTAGAAGTAGTAAGATCTACATGTATACTGGAGGTTCTCTGCAGACCTAGAAGTAGTAAGATCTACATGTATACTGGAGGTTCTCTGCAGACCTAGAAGTAGTAAGATCTACATGTATACTGGAGGTTCTCTGCAGACCTAGAAGTAGTAAGATCTACAATACAAGTCAAAAGTTTGGACACACCTACTAATTCAAGGGGTTTTATTTGTACTATTTTCTACATTGTAGAATAATAGTGAAGACATCAAAACTACAAAACGCATTAAGGAAATAATTTGCACAAATGAACTTTTAACAAGACACCCCTGTTAATTGAAATGCAGTCCAGGTGACGACCTAATGAAGCTGGTTGAGAGAATGCCAATATTTTGCAAAGCTGACATCATGGCTACTTTAAAGGATCTCAAATATATTTTGATTTCTTTAACACTTTTCTGGTAAATACATGATTCTATACATGTGAAATAGTATTTGCCCCCGTTCTGATTTCTTATTTTATTTGCAAATGTGTATGTTTAAGATGAAACAAATTTAAATATTACACAAAGATAACGCATGAACCTCCCTTTTGAAGGTCACGCCCCAGCATCTCAATCGGATTCAAGTCCGGACTTTGACTAGGCCACTCCAAAACCTTCATTTGTTTTTTTTTAAGCCATTCAGAGGTAAACTTGCTGGTGTGTTTTGGATCATTGTCCTGCTGCAGATCTGAAGTGCACTTCAGCTTGAGTTCACAAACTGAAGGCCGGAATTTCTCCTTCAGGATTTTTTGGTAGAGAGCAGAATCCATGGTTCCATCAATCACAGCCAGTCGTTCAGGTCCTGAAGCAACAAAGCAGCCCCAGACCATCACACTACCACCACCATGCTGACCCCAGACCATCACACTACCACCACCATGCTGACCCCAGACCATCACACCACCACCACCATGCTGACCCCAGACCATCACACTACCACCACCATGCCCCAGACCATCACACTACCACCACCATGCTGACCCCATCCCATCACACCACCACCACCATGCTGACCCCAGACCATCACACCACCACCACCATGCTGACCCCAGACCATCACACTACCACCACCATGCTGACCCCAGACCATCACACCACCACCACCATGCTGACCCCAGACCATCACACCACCACCACCATGCTGACCCCAGACCATCACACCACCACCACCATGCTGACCCCAGACCATCACACTACCACCACCATGCTGACCCCAGACCATCACACCACCACCACCATGCTGACCCCAGACCATCACACTACCACCACCATGCTGACCCCAGACCATCACACCACCACCACCATGCTGACCCCAGACCATCACACCACCACCACCATGCTGACCCCAGACCATCACACCACCACCACCATGCTGACCCCAGACCATCACACCACCACCACCATGCTGACCCCAGACCATCACACCACCACCACCATGCTGACCCCAGACCATCACACCACCACCACCATGCTGACCCCAGACCATCACACCACCACCACCATGCTGACCCCAGACCATCACACTACCACCACCATGCTGACCCCAGACCATCACACCACCACCATGCTGACCCCAGACCATCACACCACCACCACCATGCTGACCCCAGACCATCACACCACCACCACCATGCTGACCCCAGACCATCACACCACCACCACCATGCTGACCCCAGACCATCACACCACCACCACCATGCTGACCCCAGACCATCACACCACCACCACCATGCTGACCCCAGACCATCACACTACCACCACCATGCTGACCCCAGACCATCACACCACCACCATGCTGACCCCAGACCATCACACCACCACCACCATGCTGACCCCAGACCATCACACTACCACCACCATGCTGACCCCAGACCATCACACCACCACCACCATGCTGACCCCAGACCATCACACTACCACCACCATGCTGACCCCAGACCATCACACTACCACCACCATGCTGACCCCAGACCATCACACTACCACCACCATGCTGACCCCAGACCATCACACCACCACCACCATGCTGACCCCAGACCATCACACCACCACCACCATGCTGACCCCAGACCATCACACTACCACCACCATGCTGACCCCAGACCATCACACTACCACCACCATGCTGACCCCAGACCATCACACCACCACCACCATGCTGACCAGACCATCACACTACCACCACCATGCTGACCCCAGACCATCACACTACCACCACCATGCTGACCCCAGACCATCACACCACCACCACCATGCTGACCCCAGACCATCACACTACCACCACCATGCTGACCCCAGACCATCACACTACCACCACCATGCTGACCCCAGACCATCACACCACCACCACCATGCTGACCCCAGACCATCACACTACCACCACCATGCTGACCCCAGACCATCACACTACCACCACCATGCTGACCCCAGACCATCACACCACCACCACCATGCTGGCCCCAGACCATCACACTACCACCACCATGCTGGCCCCAGACCATCACACTACCACCACCATGCTGACTCCAGACCATCACACTACCACCACCATGCTGACCCCAGACCATCACACTACCACCACCATGCTGACCCCAGACCATCACACCACCACCACCATGCTGACCCCAGACCATCACACACCACCACCATGCTGACCCCAGACCATCACACTACCACCACCATGCTGACCCCAGACCATCACACTACCACCACCATGCTGACCCCAGACCATCACACTACCACCACCATGCTGACCCCAGACCATCACACCACCACCACCATGCTGACCCCAGACCATCACACCACCACCACCATGCTGACCCCAGACCATCACACTACCACCACCATGCTGACCCCAGACCATCACACCACCACCACCATGCTGACCCCAGACCATCACACTACCACCACCATGCTGACCCCAGACCATCACACTACCACCACCATGCTGACCCCAGACCATCACACCACCACCACCATGCTGACCCCAGACCATCACACCACCACCATGCTGACCCCAGACCATCACACTACCACCACCATGCTGACCCCAGACCATCACACCACCACCACCATGCTGACCCCAGACCATCACACTACCACCACCATGCTGACCCCAGACCATCACACTACCACCATGCTGACCCCAGACCATCACACTACCACCATGCTGACCCCAGACCATCACACTACCACCACCATGCTGACCCCAGACCATCACACCACCACCATGCTGACCCCAGACCATCACACTACCACCACCATGCTGACCCCAGACCATCACACCACCACCATGCTGACCCCAGACCATCACACCACCACCATGCTGACCCCAGACCATCACACCACCACCATGCTGACCCCAGACCATCACACCACCACCATGCTGACCCCAGACCATCACACCACCACCATGCTGACCCCAGACCATCACACCACCACCATGCTGACCCCAGACCATCACACTACCACCACCATGCTGACCCCAGACCATCACACCACCACCACCATGCTGACCCCAGACCATCACACCACCACCACCATATTTGACTGTTGGTATGATGTTCTTTTTTCTGAAATGCTGTGTTACTTTTAAACCAGATGTAATGGGATGCACACCTTACAAAAAGTCAAACTTTTGCCTCGTCAGAATATTTTCCCAGAAGTCTTGGGGATCATCAAGATTTTTTTTGTTGCCAAAAGTGAGACGAGCCTTTATGTTATTTTTGGTCAGCAGTGGTTTTCACCTTGGAACTCTGCCATGGATGCCATTTTTGCCCAATCTCTTTCTTATGGTTGAGTGGTTGAGTCATGAACACTGACCTTAACTGAGGCCAGTGAGGCCTGCAGTTCTTTAGATGTTATTGTAGGTTATTTTGTGACTTCTTTGATGAGTCGTCGCTGTGCTCTTGGGGTAATGTTGGTAGGCCGGCCACTCCTGGGAAGGTTCACCACTGATCTAAATGTTCTCCATTTGTGGATAATGTCTCTCACCGTTCGCTGGAGTCCCAAAGCTTTAGAAATGGCTTTGTAACCCTTTCCAGACTGATAGATGTCAATTACTTTATTTCTCATCTGTTCCTGAATTTCTTTGGATCGCGGCATGATGTCTTGCTTTTTGAGATCTTTTGGCCTACTTCACTTTGTCAGACAGGTTCTACTTAAGTGATTTCTTGATTCAACAGGTCTGGCAGTAATCAGGCCTGGGTGTGGCTAGTGAAATTGAACATAAGCTTTCTAAAAAATGTTATTAACCACAGTAAATTAATGATTTAACAAGGGGGAGCAATTACTTTGTCACATAGGGCCATGAAGGTTCAGATAGTTTTTTCCCTTAATAAATATAATTATCACTTAAAAACTGAATTTTGTGTTGACTTGGGTTATCTTTGTGTAATATTACAATTTGTTTGATCTGAAACATTTAAGAGTGACAAATGTGCAAAAAAATAGGTAATCAGGAAGGGGGCAAATACTTTTTCACAGCACTGTGTCACGTTCGTCATAGTGAGGAGACCAAAGCGCAGCGTCATTACAATACATTCTTCTTTAATGAAAACGAAGAACACTTAAACAAACTACACAGAACAAAACAAACGTGAAGCTATATATATATATATATATATATGACTGCTGACATGCAACTAACCATAGACAATAACCCACAAACTATCCAAGGCATATGGCTTCCTGAATATGGTCCCCAATCAGAGACAACGATAAACAGCTGCCTCTGATTGAGAACCACTCCAGACAGCCATAAACATAATAACACCTAGACTGGAAAAAACCCATAAACATACAAAAACCCTAGACATGACAAAAACACATATCACCCTCGTCACACCCTGACCTAACCAAAATGATAAGGAAAACAAACTAAGGTCAGGGCGTGACACACTGTATGTGTTATTTCATAGTTTTGGTGTCTTCAGTATTATTCTGCAATGTAGAAAATAGTAAAAATAAAGAAAACCCTTGAATGAGTAGGTGTGTCCAAACTTTTGACTGGTACTGTATGTGTATAATTGATGTTCTCTGTGGGGGGGTAGTAAGACCTATACTGGGTGTTGATTATTTAATTGTAAGTCACTCTTGATAAGAGCATCTGCTAAATGACTAAAATGCAAATGTGAAGTAAGATAATATCATATCTGCATCTTTCCCAGACGTATAAACGCCATCTTTATTTTAATTTTTGTTGTAATCATCATCTTCATGGTCGTGTGTTGTGTAACTGAGTTGACTAATCCACAATTAAACCTTTCAGAAATGCCAATAAAAATGTATTTTATAGAGTCATAACTTTTAAATCAGTGACAGGAAGACTTGTTATGCAAAATGGAGGTTGGGAAATTCCAATCATTTGCTCAAAGGCTTTTAATTAGAAAACAATAAGTCAAAGCCTACTTCTAAATAGAAAACAAAAAATCTAAGGCCCACTTCTTATTCCAAAAACAACGAATCAAAGGCCCACTCCTAATTCTAAAAACAAAAACAACGAATCAAAGGCCCACTCCTAATTCTAAAAACAAAAACAACGAATCAAAGGCCCACTCCTAATTCTAAAAACAAAAACAACGAATCAAAGGCCCACTCCTAATTTTAAAAACAAAAACAACGAATCAAAGGCCCACTCCTAATTCCAAAAACAAAAACAACGAATCAAAGGCCCACTCCTAATTCTAAAAACAAAAACAACGAATCAAAGGCCCACTCCTAATTCTAAAAACAAAAACAACGAATCAAAGGCCCACTCCTAATTCTAAAAACAAAAACAACGAATCAAAGGCCCACTCCTAATTCTAAAAACAAAAACAACGAATCAAAGGCCCACTCCTAATTCTAAAAACAAAAACAACGAATCAAAGGCCCACTCCTAATTCCAAAAAACAACAAAATGGCATCCTCTCCACTTGGTTTACTATGAAGCTGCACACTACTTATGTGAGGTGAGAAGGGGAACATGCACAGCTGATTACATCGCCGTAAAATACAGTATATTCGATACAATTCACAATGCACCCATTGTGCTGCCATAAGTAAGATGGAAATTGCCTTTCTTTTTTGTTATTCTACGGACTTGTGACTCATGCAATGAGCTACAATGAGTCAAACCTATAGCCAGAAGCAAGGCATAGTGCCAATGGAGATGCACCAGCGACTACATTGAGCAGTACAGTAATAATGCTTGGGAGTCCTTAAAGGATCTGGGGATAACTCCGTGCTCCCTCCCTATCTCTGTCACTCTCCCCAGCTAACAACAAATGTCATGACAACTTTAAAGAACGTTCCTTTAAGAGTCTCAATAGGTCATTACTAAACCCGCACGGAATCAACGCAAGCAAACTTTCGATGAAAATCAGCAGAAATTGAAATACAATGCATAGGATTCTAAAGCAAAAGATAAGTGGCCAGGTGATAGCAAAATTAAATCAAATTGAACTGTTGTTGAATTTTACGTTATTTTCACCCATTTTCCATAGATTGTTTTTCAATCCCTGAAAAATGTAGCCAGCGGTTCAGCCCACTCTCCTCACCGTAAGCCCCTCCCCTGTGTGAGTGAGAGATCACGAATGACAGCTCTGTGAACCAACCAATGACAGCTGTCAGAGGAGAATATCTAACAACAACAAAAAATGTCCAGATTTTACAGCAGAGGAGCTGAGGAGTAAACACTTAGCGACCAGAATAACAGTCAGGCACAGGGCCAGGAAGATTCCAGCTATCCAAGGATGGAGGAGTACTTCTCTGCAAAGTCTGTCAGCATTCAATCGACAACATACAGTGGCTTGCGAAAGTATTCACCCCTCTTGGCATTTTTCCTATGTTCTTGCCTTTACAACCTGGATTTAAAATGATTTTTTGGGGGGTTTGTGTCATTTGATTTACACAACATGCCTACCACTTTGAAGTTGCAAAATATGTTTTTATTGTAAAACAATAAACAAACAAGAAATAAGACCAAAAAAAGACAACTTGAGCGTGCATAACTAAAATATTCCTATTCATGAAAATCACAAGTGAAATATATTGAGACACAGTTTAGCCTTTTGTTAATCACCCTGTCATCTCAGATTTTCAAAATATGCTTTACAGACAAAAATAGACAAGCATTTGTGTAAGTTTATTGATAGCCTAGCATAGGCTAGCAGCAGGTAACTTGGTCATGGAAATCAGAAAAGCAATCAAATTAAATTGTTTACCTTTGATGAGCTTCAGATGTTTTCACTCACGAGACTCCCAGTTAGATAGCCAATGTTCCTTTTTTCCAAAAATATTATTTTTGTAGGTGAAATAGCTCTGTTTGTTCTTCACGTTTGATTAGCTCCATAATATCGGCAGAAACATGGCAAACGTTGTTTATAATCAACCTCAAGGTGTTTTTCAAATATCTATTCGATAATATATCAACCGGGACTCGTGACTTCTTAGAGAGAAACAATGGCCGCATTTGTCCTTTACGCACCAAATACTCTGAGAGACTTCAGCTGACCACTGACGCAATGATGACGTTCAGGCTCATTTTTCAAAATAAAAGCCTGAAACGATGTATTGTGACACTAGACACATTAGGGAAGCCATAGAAAATGGAATCTGGTTGATATCCCATTCACTGCTCAATAGGGACGCATAGGAACGCAGAGCTTTCTCAATCAGAGTCCCTTCCTGTTTGGATTTTTCTCAGGCTTTCACCTGCAACATCAGTTCTGTTATACTCACAGACAATATTTTTACAGTTTTGGAAACTTTAGAGTGTTTTCTATCCCAAGCTGTCAATTAAAATCATATTCTAGTATCTTGTCCTGACAAAATATCCCGTCTACTACGGGAACGTTATTTTTCCAAAATTGAAAATACTGCCCCCTAGTCACAAAAGGTTTTAAGTCATACCACAGATTCTAAAGTGGATTGAGGTCTAGGCTTTTAAATGTTTCCCTTTACACCACTCGAGTGTTGCTTTAGCAGTATGCTTTGGGTCATTGTCCTGCTGGAAGGTGAACCTCCGTCCCAGTCTCAAATCTCTGGAAGACCAACAGGTTTCCCTCAAGAATTTCCCTCTATTTAGAGCATTCCATCATTCCTTCAATTCTGACCAGTTTCGCAGTCCCTGCAGTCCCCGCTTCACTGTGGGGATAGTGTTCTTGGGGTGATGAGAGGTGTTGGGTTTGCGCCAGACATAGCGTTTTCCTTGATGGCCAAAAAAGCTCAATTTTAGTCTCATCTGACCAGAGTACATTCTTTCACATGTTTGAGGAGTCTCCCACATGTATTTTGGTGAACACCAAACGTGTTCGCTTATTTGTTTCTTTAAACAATGGCTTTTTTTGGCCACTCTTCTGTAAAGCCCAGCTCTGTGGAGTGTAAGGCTTAAAGTGGTCCTATGGACAGATACTCCAATCTCCGCTGTGGAGCTTTGCAGCTCCTTCAGGGTTATCTTTGGTCTCTTTGTTGTCTCTCTGATTAATGCCCTCCTTGCCTGGTCATTGAGTTTTGGTGGGCAGCCCTCTCTTGGCAGGTTTGTTGTGGTACCATATTCTTTCTATTTTCTAATAATGGATTTAATGGTGCTCTGTCGGATTTTCATAGTTTCTGATATTGTTTTATAACCCAACCCTGATCTGCAATTCTCCACAACTTTTAAAAGCTTGAGATCCAACATAACTACTGCAGTAGGTCAAAGCTGTGTACTGGAAAACCTTGGTAGAGCATGGGTGGAGTAGGCATTGTGGAGTTCATGTGAATTTCCTTTCTTTATCTTTTTAGGATTCAGACCAATGCCTATTTCTGACTTTTAAATATCATTTTTTTGTCAAGAGGCGTTAGCTCTGGCTGTTGGTCTGAAACCTTTAATCTGGTTGTCTTATTATAGTATTTAGTCCCACTCAAATCACCTAAGGCTGCTGCCATGAAGTTTTATATGAAAAAACACCTTCAACGAAGGTAGAGATGAACACAGAACACGAGTTAGTGTCTCAATGCAGTGACAGAGGCTGCTTATTTATTTCTAGTTGGTTGTATTTTAAAATGTTAGACAGTGGAATGACGTGATGGTGGCAAGGATAAAACTGAGCTGTCATGTTCTCAGAATATAAGATATTCATGTTGTACACATTTCATGGGGACGTTGTCAGAACATTGTCCAGTTTTGTGTTTGGTTGAAAGTTGAAGGAATGTTCTCCTAACTAACACCAAAACATGCTTAAAAAAAGGTTCTCAAAAGATTTTTGCTAACATATGTTCTCCTTCTAATGGAAAACTAGACACTCAAACATTCAGGGAACTCTCTCTCTCTCTCTCTCTCTCTCTCTCTCTCTCTCTCTCTCTCTCTCTCTCTCTCAAGGGCTTCATTGGCATGGAAAACATATTTTAACATTGTCAAAGCAAATGAAGTAGATAATAAACAATAAACATGAACAGTTAACATGGTGTTTGTTCTTCACTGGTTGACCTTTTCATGTGGCAACAGGTCACAAATCTTGCTGCTGTGATGGCACTGTGGTATTTCACCCAGTAGATATGGGAGTTTATCAAATTTGGGTTTGTTTTTTAATTCTTCGTGGATCTGTGTAATCTGAGGGAAATCGGTGTCTCTATGGTCATACATTTGGCAGGAGGTTAGGAAGTGCAGCTCAGTTTCCACCTCATTTTGTGGGCAGTGAGCACATAGCCTGTCTTCTCTTGAGAGCCAAGTCTGCCTACGGCGGCCTTTCTCAATATTAAAGCTATGCTCACTGAGTCTGTACATAGTGAAAGCTTTCCTTCAGTTTGGGTCAGTCACAGTGGTCAGGTATTCTGCCACTGTATACTCTCTGTTTAGGGCCAACTAGCATTCTAGTTTGCTCTGTTTATTGGTTAATTATTTCAAATGTGTTAAGTAATTGTCTTTTTGTTTTCTCATGATTTGGTTGGGTCTAATTGTGTTGCTGTCCTTGGGCTCTGTGGGGTGTGTTTGTGTTTGTGAACAGAGCCCCAGGACCAGCTTGCTTAGGAGACTCTTCTCCTGTTTCATCTCTCTGTAGGTGATGGCTTTGTCATGGAAGGTTTGAGAATTGCTTCCTTTTAGGTGGTTGTAGAATTTAACGGCTCTATTCTGGATTTTGATAATTAGCAGGTATCGACCTAATTCTGCTCTGCATGCATTATTTGGTGTTTTACATTGTACACTGAGGATATTTTTGCATAATTCTGTATGCAGAGTCTACATTTGATGTTTGTCCCATTTTGTGAATTATTGCTTGGTGAGCGGACCCCAGACCTCACAACCATAAAGGGCAATGAGTTCTATAACTGATTCAAGTATTTTTTTTTGCTAGTTTTGAAGTTACCTGTGGTGCTGATTTTCAGGCAGAGGTATGTATCGTGTTTTTTGTGTGCTCTAGGGCAACAGAGTCTAGATGTAATTTGTCTGCGTCTCCGTTAACGAAGCATTCGTTATGGCTGGCTGGGGAAAGGAACATGGAGCAGAAGACAAGGAGCAGAATGCTGTTTGAAAACGTCAAGCTGATACCTTGGCCTTCAGCCTTCTGATGATTTTGTTGGGCGACTGGACCATTATTTTATTTTCCACCTCATTGTTGTTTGTGTTACGTGGATTTTATAATGTCGTATGTTTCTCCCCCAACACCACTTTTCAGACCCTCAAGCCAAATTGAGCCAAATACTTTTTTGAAATTGGCAAAGCATGAGAAGACTTTGCCTTTGTTTTGGTTGTTTGTCAATTAGGTTGTGCAGGGTGAATACATGGTCTGTCGTACGGTAATGTGTTTTACTGAGGAAATCTACGAGTCTTCTGTTAATGACAATGCAGATGATTTTCCCAAGGTTGCTGTTGACTCCCATCTCTCTCTCTCTCTCTGTCCCTCTCTCTCAGCCTCACACTCTCTTTCGCCCCCTCTCTTGCTCCCCCTCTCTCTTCCTCCTTCTCCCTCTACTGAATACCTCACCGTAGCATAATGAGAGGAGTGACGGGTAATCTAATATGGAAATTAATATTCATGAGCTCAATCACATGACTACCTCACTGATACGGCGGTAGGCTAGAGTAAATGTATATTTATACTTCCTGATATATCACCTCTTACTCTTGATCCCTCCCATGCTTCCTGATACACCACCTCTTACTCTTGGTCCCTCCCATGCTTCCTGATACACCACCTCTTACTCTTGGTCCCTCCCATACTTCCTGATACACCACCTCTTACTCTTGGTCCCTCCCATACTTCCTGATACACCACCTCTTACTCTTGGTCCCTCCCATACTTCCTGATACAACACCTCTTACTCTTGGTCCCTCCCATACACCACCTCTCACTCTTGGTCCCTCCCATACTCCCTGATACACCACCTCTTACTCTTGGTCCCTCCCATACACCACCTCTTACTCTTGGTCCCATCCCATACTTCCTGATACACCACCTCTTACTCTTGGTCTCTCCCATACTTCCTGATACACCACCTCTTACTCTTGGTCCCTCCCATACATCACCTCTTACTCTTGGTCCCTACCATACTTCCTGATACATCACCTCTTACTCTTGGTCCCTCCCATACTTCCTGATACACCACCTCTTACTCTTGGTCCCTCCCATACTTCCTGATACACCACCTCTTACTCTTGGTCCCTACCATACATCACCTCTTACTCTTGGTCCCTCCCATACATCACCTCTTACTCTTGGTCCCTCCCATACTTCCTGATACACCACCTCTTACTCTTGGTCCCTCCCATACTTCCTGATACATCACCTCTTACTCTTGGTCCTCCCATACTCCCTGATACACCACCTCTTACTCTTGGTCCCTCAACTTACTTCCTGATAAACCACCTCTTACTCTTGGTCCCTCCCATACTTCCTGATACATCACCTCTTACTCTTGGTCCCTCCCATACTTCCTGATACACCACCTCTTACTCTTGGTCCCTCACATACTTCCTGATACACCACCTCTTACTCTTGGTCCCTACCATACATCACTTCTTACTCTTGGTCCCTCCCATACTTCCTGATACACCACCTCTTACTCTTGGTCCCTCCCATACTTGCTGATACACCACCTCTTACTCTTGGTCCCTCCCATACTTCCTGATACATCAGCTCTTACTCTTGGTCCCTCCCATACATCACCTCTTACTCTTGGTCCCTACCATACTTCCTGATACATCACCTCTTACTCTTGGTCCCTCCCATACTTCCTGATACACCACCTCTTACTCTTGGTCCCTCCCATACTTCCTGATACACCACCTCTTACTCTTGGTCCCTCCCATACTTCCTGATACACCACCTCTTACTCTTGGTCCCTACCATACATAACCTCTTACTCTTGGTCCCTCCCATACATCACCTCTTACTCTTGGTCCCTCCCATACTTCCTGATACACCACCTCTTACTCTTGGTCCCTCCCATACTTCCTGATACACCACCTCTTACTCTTGGTCCCTCCCATACTTCCTGATACACCACCTCTTACTCTTGGTCCCTCCCATACATCACCTCTTACTCTTGGTCCCTCCCATACATCACCTCTTACTCTTGGTCCCTCCCATGCTTCCTGATACACCACCTCTTACTCTTGGTCCCTCCTGTACATCACCTCTTACTCTTGGTCCCTCCCATACACCACCTCTTACTCTTGGTCTCTCCCATACTTCCTGATACATCACCTCTTACTCTTGGTCTCTCCCATACTTCCTGATACATCACCTCTTACTCTTGGTCTCTCCCATACTTCCTGATACATCACCTCTTACTCTTGGTCCCTCCCATACATCACCTCGTACTCTTGGTCCCTCCCATAAATCACCTCTTACTCTTGGTCCCTCCCATACTTCCTGATACACCACCTTTTACTCTTGGTCTCTCCCATACTTCCTGATACACCACCTCTTACTCTTGGTCCCTCCCATACTTCCTGATACACCACCTTTTACTCTTGGTCCCTCCCATGCTTCCTGATACACCACCTCTTACTCTTGGTCCCTCCCATGCTTCCTGATACACCACCTCTTACTCTTGGTCCCTCCCATACTTCCTGATACACCACCTCTTACTCTTGGTCCCTCCCATACTTCCTGATACACCACCTCTTACTCTTGGTCCCTCCCATACTTCCTGATACACCACCTCTTACTCTTGGTCCCTCCCATACTTCCTGTTTGTAATGCAGATAGGGTAGGAGTTGAGATGTGGGTGTATTGTAGATTGTTTTCTCTGTTACATAGGACAGGAAGGGTCTTGACCTTTTTTTATCCAATTAAAAGTCCCTTTCTCACTTTTCCTCTTCTCTCTAACCTTCATTCTCTTCTTGTCCGCTAACCTTCATTCTCATCTTGTCCTCTAACCTTCATTCTCTTCTTGTCCTCTAACCTTCATTCTCTTCTTGTCCTCTAACCTTCATTCTCATCTTGTCCTCTATCCTTCATTCTCATCTTGTCCTCTAACCTTCATTCTCATCTTGTCCTCTAACCTTCATTCTCATCTTGTCCTCTAACCTTCATTCTCATCTTGTCCTCTAACCTTCATTCTCTTCTTGTCCTCTAACCTTCATTCTCTTCTTCTTCTCCTCTAACATTCATTCTCTTCTTCTTCTCCTCTCTAACATTCATTCTCTTCTTCTTCTCCTCTCTAACATTCATTCTCTTCTTCTTCTCCTCTAACATTCATTCTCTTCTTCTTCTCCTCTCTAACATTCATTCTCTTCTTCTTCTCTAACATTCATTCTCTTCTTCTTCTCCTCTCTAACATTCATTCTCTTCTTCTTCTCCTCTAACATTCATTATCTTCCTTCTCTCCTCTCTAACATTCATCTTCTTCTTCTCTCTAACATTCATTCTCTTCTTCTCCTTTCTAACATTCATTGTCTTCTTCTCCTCTCTAACATTCATTCTCTTCTTCTTCTCCTCTCTAACATTCATTCTCTTCTTCTCCTCTAACATTCATTCTTCTCTTCTTCTTCTTCCTCTCTAACATTCATTCTCTTCTTCTTCTCCTCTAACATTCATTATCTTCTTCTCCTCTCTAACATTCATTCTCTTTCTTTCATTCTCTTCTTCTCTAAACATTCATCCTCTTCTTCTTCTCCTCTAACATTCATTATCTTCCTTCTCTCCTCTCTAACATTCATCCTCTTCTTCTTCTCCTCTAACATTCATTATCTTCCTTCTCTCCTCTCTAACATTCATCCTCTTCTTCTTCTTCTCCTCTAACCTTCATTCTCTTCTTCTTTCTCCAGCTCTAGTTTTTTTGTGGCCTCTCTCAACTTCTTATCTTTTTGGGCCTCCTGCCCACTCCACTCCTCCTCTCCTTCTCCTCCCTTCTTCTCCTCCCCTCCCAATCCATTAGCTTGTTCGTCACTAGAAGAGTCTGCCGAATTGCTGGAAAATCTTTAATTAACTTTCCAGCTCCAGAGATTTCTCACCCACTCCCTCATGTTCTCTCATTCTCAACAGAGACGCATCACATTCTTCCCACACTTTCCCACTCTCTATTCCGTGCTGAACATTTGTGCTCTAAAATGGCGCTTGGCACATGTTGGCACCGTAGCATATGCTTATCAGCTGTTAGAGAAGATTTTTTTTCTTCTTTCCCACAGCCAATCAGATCCCTCCTTTACTACACACAAGGCCCTTGTGGAGGTGTGTCTGCTTCCCATGATGTACTACTGAGTTGTACTGTCTTCCCGAACAAACTTTGTCTGCAGATAAGATATGTCTTGGAATCCTCCTAACCCCTGGTATGTTCTGTTATTGGCACGTTCTTCACAACCTCAAATCTTTTTTGTTTTTCTTTAGACGGGGCTGTCTTTACAAACTTCATTTTTTTGGACAGATTGAAAATAAAGCTATTTTCTGGAATCTTAACCCGATTTAAGCCGTTGTTCTGTCTCAGCCTGTATATCTCTGTACTCTTCTCCTATAGCCTACAGAGAGATGGTATCTATGGGACACACCTATGAACATTCATAACTGCCTTATGAGCTTATGCATATTGTATTATAATGCACGGCACAGGCTGTAATACACGCAGCTCCTCTGTGTCCTCCAGAGAGACGGCCTCAGATCGCTCCGTTTCCACCAAAGTCCTCAGCACTCTGCTACATTAAGATATATATTTGAATAATTGATTGTGTGTTCGTTGCTATATACATTTATTACATGGATAAGTAGCCTAATGCTAAGTGTTCATTAAGATTTTATTGGTTCAGCTTTTCATTTATATATTTTTTTAAACGAAGGAGAAGCATAGAAAGTGTTAAGGTCATGGTTAACTGTATCTAAATATACTCTGTCACAATTATGTTTTGGTGTCTCTGCGATTTCCCTGTCAAACGGATTATTTCTGTAGCAGAGGTTCAAAAGGGCTGACAGGACACATTCAGGGAGGCAGACCAGTGGCGTTAACTGATTTGTACGGTTGATTTTAAAAAGATGAATTTTCCCATGGCACGCCGTTGATCTCTTAATACATTTTGACCATCCGTTTGGCCCATATTCTTAATCTGCGAAATGTCTATCTGCTGAACTGACATTTGCTGAATCTATTCTTGTGATTTTCTTATTGCTCAATTTGATGAGGATAGAACTCCTAGATCTTATGACCATATTGTATGAGTTGTCCCTGTGATAAAAACAATCATCCATTAATAATAATGTCGTTGCTTTTTTAAATAACATTTCAGAATCTTCTTCTCGGTTACATTTGGATTTACTGTAAAAATACACTGTTTTACTACCACACTGGGATCACAACCACACTGGGATCACAACAACACTGGATCACTACCACACTGGGATCACTACCACACTGGGATCACTACATCACTACCACACTGGGATCACTACCACACTGGGATCACAACCACACTGGGATCACTACCACACTGTGATCACTACCACACTGGGATCACAACCACACTGGGATCACAACCACACTGGGATCACTACCACACTGGGATCACTACCACACTGGGATCACAACCACACTGGGATCACTACCACACTGGGATCACTACCACACTGGGATCACTACCACACTGGGATCACAACCACACTGGGATCACTACCACACTGGGATCACTACCACACTGGGATCACTACCACACTGTGATTACTGCCACACTGGGATCACTACCACACTGGGATCACTACCACACTGGGATCACTACCACACTGGGATCACTACCACACTGTGATTACTGCCACACTGGGCTCACTACCACACTGGGATCACTACCACACTGTGATTACTGCCCCACTGGGATCAGTGTCAGACTGGGATCAATGCCCGACTGGGATCAGTGTCAGACTGGGATCACTGCCCGACTGGGATCACTGCCCGACTGGGATCACTGTCAGACTGGGATCACTGCCCGACTGGGATCACTGTCAGACTGGGATCACTGCCTGACTGGGATCACTGCCCGACTGGGATCACTGTCAGACTGGGATCACTGTCAGACTGGGATCACTGTCAGACTGGGATCACTGCCCGACTGGGATCACTGCCCGACTGGGATCACTGTCAGACTGGGATCACTGCCCGACTGGGATCACTGTCAGACTGGGATCACTGCCCGACTGGGATCACTGCCGGACTGGGATCACTGCCGGACTGGGATCACTGTCAGACTGGGATCACTGTCAGACTGGGATCACTGCCAGACTGGGATCACTACCCGACTGGGATCAGTGTCGGACTGGGATCACTGCCCGACTGGGATCAGTGTAAGACTGGGATCACTGCCCGACTGGGATCACTGTCCGACTGGGATCACTGTCAGACTGGGATCACTGCCCGACTGGGATCACTGTCAGACTGGGATCACTGCCCGACTGGGATCAGTGTCGGACTGGGATCACTGCCCGACTGGGATCAGTGTCAGACTGGGATCACTGCCCGACTGGGATCACTGCCCGACTGGGATCACTGTCAGACTGGGATCACTGTCAGACTGGGATCACTGCCCGACTGGGATCACTGTCAGACTGGGATCACTGTCAGACTGGGATCACTGCCCGACTGGGATCAGTGTCAGACTGGGATCACTGCCCGACTGGGATCACTGTCAGACTGGGATCACTGCCCGACTGGGATCACTGTCAGACTGGGATCACTGTCAGACTGGGATCACTGCCCGACTGGGATCACTGTCAGACTGGGATCACTGCCCGACTGGGATCACTGTCAGACTGGGATCACTGCCCGACTGGGATCACTGTCAGACTGGGATCACTGCCCGACTGGGATCACTGCCCGACTGGGATCACTGTCAGACTGGGATCACTGCCCGACTGGGATCACTGTCAGACTGGGATCACTGGGATCACTGCCCGACTGGGATCACTGCCGGACTGGGATCACTGCCAGACTGGGATCACTGTCAGACTGGGATCACTGTCAGACTGGGATCACTGTCAGACTGGGATCACTGCCCGACTGGGATCACTGTCAGACTGGGATCACTGCCCGACTGGGATCACTGTCAGACTGGGATCACTGCCCGACTGGGATCAGTGTCGGACTGGGATCACTGCCCGACTGGGATCAGTGTCAGACTGGGATCACTGCCCGACTGGGATCACTGCCCGACTGGGATCACTGTCAGACTGTGATCACTGTCAGACTGGGATCACTGCCCGACTGGGATCACTGTCAGACTGGGATCACTGTCAGACTGGGATCACTGCCCGACTGGGATCAGTGTCAGACTGGGATCACTGCCCGACTGGGATCACTGTCAGACTGGGATCACTGCCCGACTGGGATCACTGTCAGACTGGGATCACTGTCAGACTGGGATCACTGCCCGACTGGGATCACTGTCAGACTGGGATCACTGCCCGACTGGGATCACTGTCAGACTGGGATCACTGGGATCACTGCCCGACTGGGATCACTGCCGGACTGGGATCACTGCCAGACTGGGATCACTGCCAGACTGGGATCACTGTCAGACTGGGATCACTGCCAGACTGGGATCACTGCCCGACTGGGATCAGTGTCGGACTGGGATCACTGCCCGACTGGGATCAGTGTCAGACTGGGATCACTGCCCGACTGGGATCACTGTCCGACTGGGATCACTGTCAGACTGGGATCACTGCCCGACTGGGATCACTGTCAGACTGGGATCACTGCCCGACTGGGATCAGTGTCGGACTGGGATCACTGCCCGACTGGGATCAGTGTCAGACTGGGATCACTGCCCGACTGGGATCACTGCCCGACTGGGATCACTGTCAGACTGGGATCACTGTCAGACTGGGATCACTGCCCGACTGGGATCACTGTCAGACTGGGATCACTGTCAGACTGGGATCACTGCCCGACTGGGATCCGTGTCAGACTGGGATCACTGCCCGACTGGGATCACTGTCAGACTGGGATCACTGCCCGACTGGGATCAGTGTCAGACTGGGATCACTGTCAGACTGGGATCACTGTCAGACTGGGATCACTGCCCGACTGGGATCACTGTCAGACTGGGATCACTAGGATCACTGCCCGACTGGGATCACTGCCGGACTGGGATCACTGTCAGACTGGGATCACTGTCAGACTGGGATCACTGCCCGACTGGGATCACTGTCAGACTGGGATCACTGCCAGACTGGGATCACTGTCAGACTGGGATCACTGCCCGACTGGGATCACTGCCCGACTGGGATCACTGTCAGACTGGGATCACTGTCAGCCTGCGATCACTGTCAGACTGGGATCACTGCCCGACTGGGATCACTGCCCGACTGGGATCACTGTCAGACTGGGATCACTGCCCGACTGGGATCACTGTCAGACTGGGATCACTGGGATCACTGCCCAACTGGGATCACTGCCGGACTGGGATCACTGTCAGACTGGGATCACTGCCCGACTGGGATCACATTTTACATTTACATTTAAGTCATTTAGCAGACGCTCTTATCCAGAGCGACTTACAAATTGGTGCATTCACCTTATGACATCCAGTGGAACAGCCACTTTACAATAGTGCATCTAAATCTTTTAGGGGGGGGGGGGTGAGAAGGATTACTTATCCTATCCTAGGTATTCCTTAAAGAGGTGGGGTTTCAGGTGTCTCCGGAAGGTGGTGATTGACTCCGCTGTCCTGGCATCGTGAGGAGTTTGTTCCACCATTGGGGGCCAGAGCAGCGAACAGTTTTGACTGGGCTGAGCGGGAACTGTACTTCCTCAGTGGTAGGGAGGCGAGCAGGCCAGAGGTGGATGAACGCAGTGCCCTTGTTTGGGTGTAGGGCCTGATCAGAGCCTGGAGGTACTGAGGTGCCGTTCCCCTCACAGCTCCGTAGGCAAGCACCATGGTCTTGTAGCGGATGCGAGCTTCAACTGGAAGCCAGTGGAGAGAGCGGAGGAGCGGGGTGACGTGAGAGAACTTGGGAAGGTTGAACACCAGACGGGCTGCGGCGTTCTGGATGAGTTGTAGGAGTTTAATGGCATAGGCAGGGAGCCCAGCCAACAGCGAGTTGCAGTAATCCAGACGGGAGACAAGTGCCTGGATTAGGACCTGCGCCGCTTCCTGTGTGAGGCAGGGTCGTACTCTGCGGATGTTGTAGAGCATGAACCTACAGGAACGGGCCACCGCCTTGATGTTAGTTGAGAACGACAGGGTGTTGTCCAGGATCACGCCAAGGTTCTTAGCGCTCTGGGAGGAGGACACAATGGAGTTGTCAACCGTGATGGCGAGATCATGGAACGGGCAGTCCTTCCCGGGAGGAAGAGGAGCTCCGTCTTGCCGAGGTTCAGCTTGAGGTGGTGATCCGTCATCCACACTGATATGTCTGCCAGACATGCAGAGATGCGATTCGCCACCTGGTCATCAGAAGGGGAAAGGAGAAGATTAATTGTGTGTCGTCTGCATAGCAATGATAGGAGAGACCACGTGAGGTTATGACAGAGCCAAGTGACTTGGTGTATAGCGAGAATAGGAGAGGGCCTAGAACAGAGCCCTGGGGGACACCAGTGGTGAGAGCGCGTGGTGAGGAGACAGATTCTCGCCACGCCACCTGGTAGGAGCGACCTGTCAGGTAGGACGCAATCCAAGCGTGGGCCGCGCCGGAGATGCCCAACTCGGAGAGGGTGGAGAGGAGGATCTGATGGTTCACAGTATCGAAGGCAGCCGATAGGTCTAGAAGGATGAGAGCAGAGGAGAGAGAGTTAGCTTTAGCAGTGCGGAGCGCCTCCGTGATACAGAGAAGAGCAGTCTCAGTTGAATGACTAGTCTTGAAACCTGACTGATTTGGATCAAGAAGGTCATTCTGAGAGAGATAGCGGTAGAGCTGGCCAAGGACGGCACGCTCAAGAGTTTTGGAGAGAAAAGAAAGAAGGGATACTGGTCTGTAGTTGTTGACATCGGAAGGATCGAGTGTAGGTTTTTCAGAAGGGGTGCAACTCTCGCTCTCTTGAAGACGGAAGGGACGTAGCCAGCGGTCAGGGATGAGTTGATGAGCGAGGTGAGGTAAGGGAGAAGGTCTCCGGAAATGGTCTGGAGAAGAGAGGAGGGGATAGGGTCAAGCGGGCAGGTTGTTGGGCGGCCGGCCGTCACAAGACGCGAGATTTCATCTGGAGAGAGAGGGGAGAAAGAGGTCAGAGCATAGGGTAGGGCAGTGTGAGCAGAACCAGCGGTGTCGTTTGACTTAGCAAACGAGGATCGGATGTCATCGACCTTCTTTTCAAAATGGTTGACGAAGTCATCTGCAGAGAGGGAGGAGGGGGGAGGGGGGAGGATTCAGGAGGGAGGAGAAGGTGGCAAAGAGCTTCCTAGGGTTAGAGGCAGATGCTTGGAATTTAGAGTGGTAGAAAGTGGCTTTAGCAGCAGAGACAGAGGAGGAAAATGTAGAGAGGAGGGAGTGAAAGGATGCCAGGTCCGCAGGGAGGCGAGTTTTCCTCCATTTCCGCTCGGCTGCCCGGAGCCCTGTTCTGTGAGCTCGCAATGAGTCGTCGAGCCACGGAGCGGGGAGGGAGGACCGAGCCGGCCTGGAGAATAGGGGACATAGAGAGTCAAAGGATGCAGAAAGGGAGGAGAGGAGGGTTGAGGAGGCAGAATCAGGAGATAGGTTGGAGAAGGTTTGAGCAGAGGGAAGAGGTGATAGGATGGAAGAGGAGAGAGTAGCGGGGGAGAGAGAGCGAAGGTTGGGACGGCGCGATACCATCCGAGTAGGGGCAGTGTGGGAAGTGTTGGATGAGAGCGAGAGGGAAAAGGATACAAGGTAGTGGTCGGAGACTTGGAGGGGAGTTGCAATGAGGTTAGTGGAAGAACAGCATCTAGTAAAGATGAGGTTGTGGGTCAAGGTAGGCGTGGGGGAGGTTAAAGTCGCCAGAACTGTGAGAGTGAGCCGTCCTCAGGAAAGGAGCTTATCAAGGCATCAAGCTCATTGATGAACTCTCGAGGAACCTGGAGGGCGATAAATGATAAGGATGTTAAACGCTTACTGAAAGGGCTGGTAACTGTGACAGCATGGAATTCAAAGGAGGCGATAGACAGATGGGTAAGGGAAGAGAGAATGACCACTTGGGAGAGATGAGGATCCCGGTGCCACCACCCGCTGACCAGAAGCTCTCGGATTGTGCGGGAACACGTGGGCGGACGAGAGAGAGCAGTAGGAGTAGCAGTGTTATCTGTGGTGATCCATGTTTCCGTCAGTGCCAAGAAGTCGAGGGACTGGAGGGAGGCATAGGCTGAGATGAACTCTGCCTTGTTGGCCGCAGATCGGCAGTTCCAGAGGCTACCGGAGACCTGGAACTCCATGTGGGTCGTGCGCGCTGGGACCACCAGATTAGGGTGGCCGCGGCCACGCGGTGTGGAGCATTTGTATGGTCTGTGCAGAGAGGAGAGAACAGGGATAGACAGACACATAGTTGACAGGCTGCAGAAGAGGCTACGCTAATGCAAGGAGATTGGAATGACAAGTGGACTACACGTCTCGAATGTTCAGAAAGTTAAGCTTACGTAGCAAGAATCTTATTGACTAAAAGGATCACTGCCCGACTGGGATCACTGTCAGTCTGGGATCACTGCCCGACTGGGATCACTGTCAGACTGGGATCACTGCCCGACTGGGATCACTGTCAGTCTGGGATCACTGCCCGACTGGGATTGATTATTACCAGACAGTGGAGTCTGCTGAGGGGAGAACGGCTCATAAAAATGGCTGGAACAAAATAAAAGTGATGCCTCTAAGGGCTTTGGTTTCTTTTGATAAGAGGCAACCAGCCGATTTCATGAGTTACACAAACTACTGTGTTAGTACATTTGGGATGTATGCGTGTGTCCGTATGGCCTGTGTGTGTGTGAGAGAGAGATCAGGGACCCCATGGTTAGTTAATAATCATGTACAATCTGATTAGCATACTAATCCTTTAGAGGGGATTATCCCGGTATGAACAGCAGGACCTGATCCTTTAGAGGGGATTATCCCAGTATGAACAGCATGACCTGATCCTTTAGAGGGCATTATCCCAGTATGAACAGCAGGACCTGATCCTTTAGAGGGGATTATCCCAGTATGAACAGCAGAACCTGATCCTTTAGAGGGCATTATCCCAGTATGAACAGCAGGACCTGATCCTTTAGAGGGGATTATCCCAGTATGAACAGCAGGACCTGATCCTTTAGAGGGGATTATCCCAGTATGAACAGCAGGACCTGATCCTTTAGAGGGGATTATCCCGGTATGAACAGCAGGACCTGATCCTTTAGAGGGGATTATCCTAGTATGAACAGCAGGACCTGATCCTTTAGAGGGGATTATCCCGGTATGAACAGCATGACCTGATCCTTTAGAGGGGATTATCCCAGTATGAACAGCAGGACCTGATCCTTTAGAGGGGATTATCCCAGTATGAACAGCAGAACCTGATCCTTTAGAGGGGATTATCCCAGTATGAACAGCAGGACCTGATCCTTTAGAGGGGATTATCCCAGTATGAAC
>NC_068441.1:51138043-51155543 GCF_023373465.1 Oncorhynchus keta
CATACATATACATACATACATTGCATACATACATACATACATACATACATACATACATACATACATACATACATACATACATACATACATACATACATACATACATACATACATACATACATACATACATACATACATACATACATACACATACATACATACATACATACATACATACATACATACATACATACATACATACATACATACATACATACATACATACATACATACATACATACATACTGTACATACATACAGTGAGGGAAAAAAACTATTTGAACCCCTGCTGATTTTGTACGTTTGCCCACGGACAAAGACATGAACACTCTATAATTTAAACGGTAGGTTTATTTGAACAGTGAGAGACAGAATAACAACAACAAAAAAATCCAGAAAAATGTTAGAAATGGATTTGCATTTTAATGAGGAAAATAAGTATTTGACCCCCTCTCAACCAGAAAGATTTCTGGCTCCCAGGTGTCTTTTATACAGGTAACGAGCTGGGATTAGGAGCACACTCTTAAAGGGAGTGCTCCTAATCTCAGTTTGTTACCTGTATAAAAGACACCTGTCCACCGAAGCAATCAATTAATCAAGCAGATTCCAAACTCTCCACCATGGCCAAGACCAAAGAGCTCTCCAAGGATGTCAGGGACAAGATTGTAGACCTACACAAGGCTGGAATGGGCTACAAGACCATCGCCAAGCAGCTTGATGAGAAGGTGAGAAGGTGACAACAGGTGGTGTGATTATTCACAAATGGAAGAAACACAAAAGAACTATCAATCTCCCTTGGCCTGGGGCTCCATGCAAGATCTCACCTCGTGGAGTTGCAATGATCATGAGAACGGTGAGGAATCAGCCCAGAACCACATGGGAGGATCTTGTCAATGATCTCAAGGCAGCTGGGACCATAGTCACCAAGAAAACAATTGGTAACACACTACGCGGTGAAGGACTGAAATCCTGCAGCGCCCACAAGGTCCCCCTGCTCAAGAAAGCACATATACATGCCCGTCTGAAGTTTGCCAATGAACATCTGAATGATTCAGAGGACAACTGGGAGAAAGTGTTGTGGTCAGATGAGACCAAAATGGAGCTCTTTGGCATCAACTCAACTCGCCGTGTTTGGAGGAGGAGGAATGCTGCCTATGACCCCAAGAACTCCATCCCCACCGTCAAACATGGAGGGGGTGTTTTTCTGCTAAGGGGACAGGACAACTTCACTGCATCAAAGGGAAGATGGACAGGGCCATGTACTGTCAAATCTTGGGTGAGAACCTCCTTCCCTCAGCCAGGGCATTGAAAATGGGTCGTGGATGGGTATTCCTGCATGACAATGACCCAAAATACACGGCCAAGGCAACAAAGGAGTGGCTCAAGAAGAAGCACATTAAGATCCTGGAGTGGCCTAGCCAGTCTCCAGAGCTTAATCCCATAGAAAATCTGTGGAGGGAGCTGAAGGTTCAAGTTGCCAAACGTCGGCCTTGAAACCTTAATGAATTGGAGAAGATCTGCAAAGAGGAGTGTGACAAAATCCCTCCTGAGATGTGTGCAAACCTGGTGGCCAACTACAAGAAACGTCTGACCTCTGTGATTGCCAGCAAGAGTACTAAGTTGTGTTTTGCAGAGGGGTCAAATACTTATTTCCCTCATTAAAATGCAAATCAATTTATAACATTTTTGACATGTGTTTTTCTGGATTTTTTGTTGTTATTCTGTCTCACTGTTCAAATAAACCTACCATTAAAATTATAGACTGATCATTTATTTTTCAGTGGGCAAATGTACACAATCAGCAGGGGATCAAAAACTTTTTGATCACGACCAAATTCACATACAAATGTGAGTTATATCTGGAGTACTTCTCCTGTCTTATCCGGTGTCCTGTGTGAATTTAAGTATGCTCTCTCTAATTCTCTCTTTCGCTCTTTCTTTCTCTCTCTCGGAGGACCTGAGCCCTAGGACCATGCCTCAGGACTACCTGGCATTATGACTCCTTGCTGTCCCCAGTCCACCTGGCCGTGCTGCTGCTCCAGTTTCCACTGTTCTGCCTGTGATTATTATTATTTGACCATGCTGGTCATTTATGAACATTTGAACATCTTGGCCATGTTCTGTTATAATCTCCATCCGGCACAGCCAGAAGAGGACTGGCCACCCGTCATAGCCTGGTTCCTCTCTCGGTTTCTTCCTTGGTTTTGGCCTTTCTAGGGAGTTTTTCCTAGCCACCGTGCTTCTACACCTGCATTGCTTGCTGTTTGGGGTTTTAGGCTGGGTTTCTGTACAGCACTTTGAGATATCGAGATATCAGCTGATGTACGAAGGGCTATATAAATACATTTGATTTGATTTGAGTTATAGCTCTGACATTCGCATTGAACGCAAGTCTAAGAAGCAGAATATCTATCTGGGCTTTTTCTATATCTATGGGCTTTTTCACATTCTTAAATTATACATTTTAATTTTCAGTTTCAAACACCTGAAAATACAATATTTTTGTTTGTGGAAAATATATATCACAGTGGTTTAGATGGTACAAATGGCTCTCTACACTATACTATACTGTTTTGCCACATTACATTTACATTTACATTTAAGTCATTTAGCAGACGCTCTTATCCAGAGCGACTTACAAATTGGTGCATACACCTTATGACATCCAGTGGAACAGCCACTTGCATCTAAATCTTTTTTTTTTGGGGGGAAGGGGGTGAGAAGGATTACTTACCCTTACTTACCCTATCCTAGGTATTCCTTGAAGAGGTGGGGTTTCAGGTGTCTCCGGAAGGTGGTGATTGACTCCGCTGTCCTGGCGTCGTGAGGGAGTTTGTTCCACCATTGGGGGCCAGAGCAGCGAACAGTTTTGACTGGGCTGAGCGGGAACTGTACTTCCTCAGTGGTAGGGAGGCGAGCAGGCCAGAGGTGGATGAACGCAGTGCCCTTGTTTGGGTGTAGGGCCTGATCAGAGCCTGGAGGTACTGAGGTGCCGTTCCCCTCACAGCTCCGTAGGCAAGCACCATGGTCTTGTAGCGGATGCGAGCTTCAACTGGAAGCCAGTGGAGAGAGCGGAGGAGCGGGGTGACGTGAGAGAACTTGGGAAGGTTGAACACCAGACGGGCTGCGGCGTTCTGGATGAGTTGTAGGGGTTTAATGGCACAGGCAGGGAGCCCAGCCAACAGCGAGTTGCAGTAATCAAGACGGGAGATGACAAGTGCCTGGATTAGGACCTGCGCCGCTTCCTGTGTGAGGCAGGGTCTTACTCTGCGGATGTTGTAGAGCATGAACCTACAGGAACGGGACACCGCCTTGATGTTAGTTGAGAACGTCAGGGTGTTGTCCAGGATCACGCCAAGGTTCTTAGCGCTCTGGGAGGAGGACACAATGGAGTTGTCAACCGTGATGGCGAGATCATGGAACGGGCAGTCCTTCCCCCGGGAGGAAGAGGAGCTCCGTCTTGCTGAGGTTCAGCTTGAGGTGGTGATCCGTCATCCACACTGATATGTCTGCCAGACATGCAGAGATGCGATTCGCCACCTGGTCATCAGAAGGGGAAAGGAGAAGATTAATTGTGTGTCGTCTGCATAGCAATGATAGGAGAGACCATGTGAGGTTATGACAGAGCCAAGTGACTTGGTGTATAGCGAGAATAAGAGAGGGCCTAGAACAGAGCCCTGGGGGACACCAGTGGTGAGAGCGCGTGGTGAGGAGACAGATTCTCGCCACGCCACCTGGTAGGAGCGACCTGTCAGGTAGGACGCAATCCAAGCGTGGGCCGCGCCGGAGATGCCCAACTCGGAGAGGGTGGAGAGGAGGATCTGATGGTTCACAGTATCGAAGGCAGCCGATAGGTCTAGAAGGATGAGAGCAGAGGAGAGAGTTAGCTTTAGCAGTGCGGAGCGCCTCCGTGATACAGAGAAGAGCAGTCTCAGTTGAATGACTAGTCTTGAAACCTGACTGATTTGGATCAAGAAGGTCATTCTGAGAGAGATAGCGGTAGAGCTGGCCAAGGACGGCACGCTCAAGAGTTTTGGAGAGAAAAGAGAGAAGGGATACTGGTCTGTAGTTGTTGACATCGGAGGGATCGAGTGTAGGTTTTTTCAGAAGGGGTGCAACTCTCGCTCTCTTGAAGACGGGAGGGACGTAGCCAGCGGTCAGGGATGAGTTGATGAGCGAGGTGAGGTAAGGGAGAAGGTCTCCGGAAATGGTCTGGAGAAGAGAGGAGGGGATAGGGTCAAGCGGGCAGGTTGTTGGGCGGCCGGCCGTCACAAGACACGAGATTTCATCTGGAGAGAGAGGGGAGAAAGAGGTCAGAGCATAGGGTAGGGCAGTGTGAGCAGAACCAGCGGTGTCGTTTGACTTAGCAAACGAGGATCGGATGTCGTCGACCTTCTTTTCAAAATGGTTGACGAAGTCATCTGCAGAGAGGGAGGAGGGGGGAGGATTCAGGAGGGAGGAGAAGGTGGCAAAGAGCTTCCTAGGGTTAGAGGCAGATGCTTGGAATTTAGAATGGTAGAAAGTGGCTTTAGCAGCAGAGACAGAGGAGGAAAATGTAGAGAGGAGGGAGTGAAAGGATGCCAGGTCCGCAGGGAGGCGAGTTTTCCTCCATTTCCGCTCGGCTGCCCGGAGCCCTGTTCGGTGAGCTCGCAAGGAGTCGTCGAGCCACGGAGCGGGAGGGGAGGACCGAGCCGGCCTGGAGGATAGGGGACATAGGGAGTCAAAGGATGCAGTAAGGAAGGAGAGGAGGGTTGAGGAGGCAGAATCAGGAGATAGGTTGGAGAAAGTTTGAGCAGAGGGAAGAGATGATAGGATGGAAGAGGAGAGAGTAGCGGGGAGAGAGAGCGAAGGTTGGGACGGCGCGATACCATCCGAGTAGGGGCAGTGTGGGAAGTGTTGGATGGGAGCGAGAGGGAAAAGGATACAAGGTAGTGGTCGGAGACTTGGAGGGGTTGCAATGAGGTTAGTGGAAGAACAGCATCTAGTAAAGATGAGGTCAAGCGTATTGCCTGCCTTGTGAGTAGGGGGGAAGGTGAGAGGGTGAGGTCAAAAGAGGAGAGGAGTGGAAAGAAGGAGGCAGAGAGGAATGAGTCAAAGGTAGACGTGGGGAGGTTAAAGTCGCCCAGAGCTGTGAGAGGTGAGCCGTCCTCAGGAAAGGAGCTTATCAAGGCATCAAGCTCATTGATGAACTCTCCGAGGGAACCTGGAGGGCGATAAATGATAAGGATGTTAAGCTTGAAAGGGCTGGTAACTGTGACAGCATGGAATTCAAAGGAGGCGATAGACAGATGGGTAAGGGGAGAAAGAGAGAAAGACCACTTGGGAGAGATGAGGATCCCGGTGCCACCACCCCGCTGACCAGAAGCTCTCGGGGTGTGCGAGAACACATGGGCGGACGAGGAGAGAGCAGTAGGAGTAGCAGTGTTATCTGTGGTGATCCATGTTTCCGTCAGTGCCAAGAAGTCAAGGGACTGGAGGGAGGCATAGGCTGAGATGAACTCTGCCTTGTTGGCCGCAGATCGGCAGTTCCAGAGGCTACCGGAGACCTGGAACTCCACGTGTGTCGTACGCGCTGACACCAGATAAGGGTGGTCGCGGCCACGCGGTGTGGAGCGTTTGTATGGTCTGTGCAGAGAGGAGAGAACAGGGATAGACAGACACATAGTTGACAGGCTACAGAAAAGGCTACGCTAATGCAAGGAGATTGGAATGACAAGTTGACTACACGTCTCGAATGTTCAGAAAGTTAAGCTTACGTAGCAAGAGTCTTATTGACTAAAATGATTAAAATGATACAGTACTGCTAAAGTAGGCTAGCTGGCAGTGGCTGCGTTGTTGACACTACACTAATCAAGTCGTTCCGTTGAGTGTAATAGTTTCTACAGTGCTGCTAATCGGGGCTAGCTGGCTAGCTAGCAGTGTTGTTTACGTTACGTTGCGTTAAAAGAACGACAATAGCTGGCTAGCTAACCTAGGAAATCGCTCTAGACTACACAATTATCTTTGAAACAAAGACGGCTATGTAGCTAGCTACGATCAAACAAATCAAACCGTTGTACTGTAATGAAATGAAATGAAAATGTGATACTAACTGTGGAGCGAAGCGGAATGCGACCGGGTTGTTGTTGGCTAGCTGTTAGCTGTTAGCTGTTGGCTAGCTAGCAGAGTCTCCTACGTTAAGGACGACAAATAGCTGGCTAGCGAACCTCAGTGAATTAAGATAATCACTCCAAGGCTACACACACTAAACTACACAATTATCTTGGAAACAAAGACAGCTATGTAGCTAGCTAACACTAGACTAATCAAGTCGTACAGTTGAGTGAATAGCACTACAGTGATGCTAATCTGTGTGCGTTAGCTAGCGCTTGCTAACCTGGAATGAGGTGATCTATTAGAATTTTAGCAGCCAGGAAATGGAGGACTGATTTCTGCATAGTGCACCTTTTAGAGACTGATGTCCAACCTAGCATTTTACACAATCCTCATTCTCTTCCTCTCCTCTCGAACAACTTGTTTCAAATTGACGGACACTAATGAAGACAGTGTATTAGTGTGGTGTGAAAATATAATTATTCGCCTACCTCCTCATGCCTTTTGCACACATTGTATATAGACTCCCCTTTTTTCTCTGTGTTATTGACTTGTTAATTGTTTACTCCATGTGTAACTCTGTGTTGTCTGTTCACACTGCTATGCTTTATCTTGGCCAGGTCGCAGTTGCAAATGAGAACCTGTTCTCAACTAGCCTACCTGGTTAAATAAAGGTGAAATAAAAATAAAAATAAATAAATATGATGACATTTTTTAAAGAAAGCAAATAATTAGTAAGAACACCTTTTGTCGTCATGTTGATGTCACCGTGTTGACAGTATTGCAGTATTACATTAGCTAGCTAAGATTGAGAACAGCGATTTTAGCTAGTTAGCTTTAGCATTGCTATCAATATTTCACAAAATTTGCTAGCTAATGACCATATTGCCATCTGTCTAAATTAATTTTTACAACACAGTAATGAAGTTCTTGTCACGTTCGTCTTAAGAATTATCGGACCAAGGTGCAGTGTGATATGGTCTCCACATATTTATTAACTGAAACGCACAAAAACAATAAAGAATGAACAAAACGTGAAGACAACGGACTGCTAACAGGCACACTACACATAAACAAGATCCCACAAAACACAGGTGGGAAAAATAACTACTTAAATATGATCCCCAATTAGAGACAACGATTACCAGCTACGTCTAATTGGGAATCATACAAAACACCAACATAGAAAAAGAAACTAGAACACTAAATAGACATAGATATACTAGATCACCCCCCTAGTCAAGCCCTGACCTACTACACCATAGATAAACAATGGCTCTCTATGGTCAGGGCGTGACAGTTGTTTCCTACTACACCATAGATAAACAATGGCTCTCTATGGTCAGGGCGTGACAGTTGTTTCCTACTACACCATAGATAAACAATGGCTCTCTATGGTCAGGGCGTGACAGTTGTTTCCTACTACACCATAGATAAACAATGGCTCTCTATGGTCAGGGCGTGACAGTTGTTTCCTACTACACCATAGATAAACAATGGCTCTCTATGGTCAGGGCGTGACAGTTGTTTCCTACTACACCATAGATAAACAATGGCTCTCTATGGTCAGGGCGTGACAGTTGTTTCCTACTACACCATAGATAAACAATGGCTCTCTATGGTCAGGGCGTGACAGTTGTTTCCTACAAAACGTTTGCCTACTTTAGCAATGTCATCGCATTTCCAAGCCCTATAGGGTCATTTAGACTAAACAGTCATTAGACCTCTTTCTACCTTCGACCATCAATAGCACCGTCTGTAGAACATTGATAACAAACGGCAACGGCGCCAACGAGTGATGTGCATTCGGGAAAGTAGTCAGACACCTTTACTTTTTCCACATTTTTCTTCGTTACAGCTTATTCTTAAATTGATTTCCTCATCAATCTACATACAATACCTGATAATGACAAAGTGAAAACAGGTTTTTTAGAAATATTAGCAAATGTATAAAAAATATACTTAATTAAATACCTTATTTACATATTCAGACCCTTTGCTATGAGACTCGAAATTGAGCTCAGGTGCATCTTGTTTCCATTGATAATCCTTGATGTTTCTACAACTTGATTGGAGTCCACCTGTGTTAAATTAAATTGATTAGACATAATTTGGAAAGACTGTCTATATAAGGTCCAACAGTTGATAGTGCATGGCAGAGCAAAAACAAAGCCATGAGGTCGAAGGAATTGTCCATTGAGCTTAGAGACAGGATTGTGTTGAGGCACAGATCTGGGGGAGGGTACCAAAACAGTTCTGTAGCAAAAACACAGTGGCCTCCATCATTCTTAAATTGAAGAAGTTTGGAACCACAAAGACTCTTCCTGGTGGTGGCCTTCCTGCCAAACTGAGCAAATGGGGGAGAAGGGCCTTGGTCAGGGAGGTGACAAAGAACCCAATGGCCACCCTGACAGAGCTCCAGAGTTCCTCTGTGGAGATGGGAGAACCTTCCAGAAGGACAACCATCTCAGCAGGACTCCACCAATCAGGCCTTTATGGTAGAGTGGCCAGACGGAAGCAACTCCTCAGTAAAAGACACATTACAGCCCGCTTGGAGTTTGCCAAAAGACACCTAAAGACTCTGACTATGATAAACAAGATTCTCTGGTCTGATGAAACCAATATTGAACGCTTTGGCCTGAATGCCAAGTGTCACGTCTGTAGGAAACCTGACACCATCCCTACGGTGAAGCATGGTGGTGGCAGCATCGTGCTGTGGGGATGTTTTTCGGCGGCAGGGACTGGGAGACTAGTCAGGATCGAGGGAAAGATGAACAGCGCAAAATACAGAGAGATCCTTGCTGAAAATCTCCTCCAGAGCGCTCAGGACCTCAGACTTGGGTGAAGGTTAACCTTTGAACAGGACAACAACTCTAAGCACAGTCGACACAACTCAGGAGCCAAAAGTGCTTCAACAAAGTGCTGAGTAAAGGGTCTCATATTTCAGGTTTTTATTTTTTAAACATTTGCATAAAATGTCTAAACAGTTTTTGCTTTGTCTTTATGGGGTATTGTGTGTAGATTGATGAGGGAATTTAATCTATTTTTAGAATACGGCTGTAACGTAACAAAATTTAGAAAAGGTCAAGGGGTCTGAATACTTTCTGAACGCCATGAATAGTTTTTTTCTGTCTCGTCCGTCTGTCTCCGCATTATAACATATTATACTGCAGACACACTTAAAGGGGAATGGTCAATCGCTAGCAACGTCCATAGCAACAAGACTGACTAGAGACAAGCGAAACAGATTTATAGAATGACCTAGGTCAGAAACAGATTTATAGAATGACCTAGGTCAGAAACAGATTTATAGAATGACCTAGGTCAGAAACAGATTTATAGAATGACCTAGGTCAGAAACAGATTTATAGAATGACCTAGGACAGAAACAGATTTATAGAATGACCTAGGTCAGAAACAGATTTATAGAATGACCTAGGTCAGAAACAGATTTATAGAATGACCTAGGTCAGAAACAGATTTATAGAATGACCTAGGACAGAAACAGATTTATAGAATGACCTAGGTCAGAAACAGATTTATAGAATGACCTAGGTCAGAAACAGATTTATAGAATGACCTAGGTCAGAAACAGATTTATAGAATGACCTAGGTCAGAAACAGATTTATAGAATGACCTAGGTCAGAAACAGATTTATAGAATGACCGAGGTCAGAAACAGATTTATAGAATGACCTAGGTCAGAAACAGATTTATAGAATGACCTAGGTCAGAAACAGATTTATAGAATGACCTAGGTCAGAAACAGATTTATAGAATGACCTAGGTCAGAAACAGATTTATAGAATGACCTAGGTCAGAAACAGATTTATAGAATGACCTAGGTCAGAAACAGATTTATAGAATGACCTAGGTCAGAAACAGATTTATAGAATGACCTAGGTCAGAAACAGATTTATAGAATGACCTAGGTCAGAAACAGATTTATAGAATGACCTAGGTCAGAAACAGATTTATAGAATGACCTAGGTCAGAAACAGATTTATAGAATGACCTAGGTCAGAAACAGATTTATAGAATGACCTAGGTCAGAAACAGATTTATCGAATGACCTAGGTCAGAAACAGATTTATAGAATGACCTAGGTCAGAAACAGATTTATAGAATGACCGAGGACAGAAACAGATTTATAGAATGACCGAGGTCAGAAACAGATTTATAGAATGACCGAGGTCAGAAACAGATTTATAGAATGACCTAGGTCAGAAACAGATTTATAGAATGACCTTGGTCAGAAACAGATTTATAGAATGACCTAGGTCAGAAACAGATTTATAGAATGACCTAGGTCAGAAACAGATTTATAGAATGACCTAGGTCAGAAACAGATTTATAGAATGACCTAGGTCAGAAACAGATTTATAGAATGACCTAGGTCAGAAACAGATTTATAGAATGACCTAGATCAGAAACAGATTTATAGAATGACCTTGGTCAGAAACAGATTTATAGAATGACCTAGGTCAGAAACAGATTTATAGAATGACCTAGGTCAGAAACAGATTTATAGAATGACCTAGGTCAGAAACAGATTTATAGAATGACCTAGGTCAGAAACAGATTTATAGAATGACCTAGGACAGAAACAGATTTATAGAATGACCTAGGTCAGAAACAGATTTATAGAATGACCGAGGTCAGAAACAGATTTATAGAATGACCGAGGTCAGAAACAGATTTATAGAATGACCTAGGTCAGAAACAGATTTATAGAATGACCTAGGACAGAAACAGATTTATAGAATGACCTAGGTCAGAAACAGATTTATAGAATGACCTAGGTCAGAAACAGATTTATAGAATGACCGAGGTCAGAAACAGATTTATAGAATGACCTAGGTCAGAAACAGATTTATAGAATGACCTAGGTCAGAAACAGATTTATAGAATGACCTAGGTCAGAAACAGATTTATAGAATGACCGAGGTCAGAAACAGATTTATAGAATGACCTAGGTCAGAAACAGATTTATAGAATGACCTAGGTCAGAAACAGATTTATAGAATGACCTTGGTCAGAAACAGATTTATAGAATGACCTAGGTCAGAAACAGATTTATAGAATGACCTAGGTCAGAAACAGATTTATAGAATGACCTAGGTCAGAAACAGATTTATAGAATGACCTAGGTCAGAAACAGATTTATAGAATGACCTAGGACAGAAACAGATTTATAGAATGACCTAGGTCAGAAACAGATTTATAGAATGACCTAGGTCAGAAACAGATTTATAGAATGACCTAGGTCAGAAACAGATTTATAGAATGACCTAGGTCAGAAACAGATTTATAGAATGACCTAGGTCAGAAACAGATTTATAGAATGACCGAGGTCAGAAACAGATTTATAGAATGACCTTGGTCAGAAACAGATTTATAGAATGACCTAGGACAGAAACAGATTTATAGAATGACCTAGGACAGAAACAGATTTATAGAATGACCTAGGTCAGAAACAGATTTATAGAATGACCTAGGTCAGAAACAGATTTATAGAATGACCTAGGACAGAAACAGATTTATAGAATGACCTAGGTCAGAAACAGATTTATAGAATGACCTAGGACAGAAACAGATTTATAGAATGACCTAGGTCAGAAACAGATTTATAGAATGACCTAGGTCAGAAACAGATTTATAGAATGACCTAGGACAGAAACAGATTTATAGAATGACCTAGGTCAGAAACAGATTTATAGAATGACCTAGGTCAGAAACAGATTTATAGAATGACCTAGGTCAGAAACAGATTTATAGAATGACCTAGGTCAGAAACAGATTTATAGAATGACCTAGGTCAGAAACAGATTTATAGAATGACCTAGGTCAGAAACAGATTTATAGAATGACCTAGGTCAGAAACAGATTTATAGAATGACCTAGGTCAGAAACAGATTTATAGAATGACCTAGGACAGAAACAGATTTATAGAATGACCTAGGTCAGAAACAGATTTATAGAATGACCTAGGTCAGAAACAGATTTATAGAATGACCTAGGTCAGAAACAGATTTATAGAATGACCTAGGTCAGAAACAGATTTATAGAATGACCTTGGTCAGAAACAGATTTATAGAATGACCTAGGTCAGAAACAGATTTATAGAATGGCCTAGGACAGAAACAGATTTATAGAATGACCGAGGTCAGAAAGTCAATATCAAATAATATGTCTCCAGCGATCGAGGGAAGAAAAATAAAACGTGATTTATTTATGTTCAAAATATAGACTGAGAATCTGATTGGTTCTCCTTGTCGGTGTATACTACATTGATAGAAAGTAAAAAGGAAAGTTGTTTTGAAAAAGTTTTGGATTCATGATTACCCTGCTATTCTTCAGAAATAAAGACAACTGGAAATGAGTATACAGGACACTGCAATATTTCCATTCAAATTGTTTTTAGTTCTGTGTTAGCAGTTATTACATTGTAATTTCTACAGCAGCCATTTTGCCTCTGTTGAGCTCTTTGTGTACCGAGGAGAGCGCTACAAACACCCAGCAGCTCATTTTAACCTCACAAGCAAGGAGAGACACACACATACCCACCCCCCACGAACACACACACACACACACACACACACACACACACACACACACACACACACACACACACACACACACACACACACACACACACACACACACACACACACACACACACACACACACACACACACACACAATGCCAAGGAGGTGGGCTCAAACAGAACAGTAGGTGGGAGCAAAGTTTGTTGCCACTTTGCTGAGCAAACCAAACCTATTATTTATTTGGGTCAAATGAATCGTACTGAAATGCAGATCTAGAAACATTATTAAAATAAAATCAATGAGATACAAATGAAAAAAACAAACACTGTATCCATATCTCTAACTGCTCCATTTGACTGTAAAACAACTGCCTTTACGCTTAACCTTTCAGGCATTTTGCAATTCTTCTCCAGAGCTGGAAGTGCTTTCAACTACAGTAGGTACACAACCACATCACACTCATTGCAAGTAAAATCTTCTTTAAAAAAAAGAACCCTCTATGCCCTCTTGAACTTTTGGATAATGCACTATGCATTATAAATGTGATTGACTACAAGAGGTAGAGAAAGGCCAATTGCAATATGTGTTATTTTAAGGTAACCTAGTAGTTAAGCATGTTGGGTCAGTAACTGAAACGTTACTGGTTTATGTCACCAAGCTGATAAGGTAAAAAATAATCTGTCTTTCCTTTGAGCAAGGCACTTAAGTTGCGCTGCAAAACAATGTCTGCTAAATTCATTTAAAAAACTGTTTCAAATAAGTTAATTCAATTAAAGGGATTGTGTGTTCTCTATAGTGTTTCCTGTGTGGTCAAGAAAACGCACTGTATTGAGAGAAGACACACACACACACTGTCAAAGAGATATTAGCATGAGAAGAGCTACCACATGGAGGGACAGACTGACCATCTGTTGTCATTAAATATTTGAGATATTTTCCTGGAAAACCACACCTGATTCAACGTGTAAACTAATCATCAGGCCCTCAGTGAGTTATGATCACGTATGTTTGTCCGGGGCTACAATATAAATAATAATGTGTGCTGTCGGGGTACTGGAGGACTGGAGTTGGGAACCACTGTTGGGGTACTGGAGGGCTGGAGTTGGGAACCACTGTTGGTGGTACTGGAGGACTGGAGTTGGGAAACAGTGGTGTGGATACTGGAGGACTGGAGTTGGGAACCACTGTTGGGGGTACTGGAGTTGGGAACCACTGTTTGGGGTACTGGAGGACTGGAGTTGGGAACCACTGTTGAGGGTACTGGAGGACTGGAGTTGGGAACCACTGTTGGGGGTACTGGAGGACTGGAGTTGGGAACCACTGTTGGGGGTACTGGAGGACTGGAGTTGGGAACCACTGTTGGGGGTACTGGAGGACTGGAGTTGGGAACCACTGTTGGGGGTACTGGAGGACTGGAGTTGGGAACCACTGTTGGGGGTACTGGAGTTGGGAACCACTGTTCGGGGTACTGGAGTTGGGAATCACTGTTCGGGATACTGGAGTTGGGAACCACTGTTGGAGGACTGGAGTTGGGAACCACTGTTGTGGGTACTGGAGGACTGGAGTTGGGAACCACTGTTGGGGAACTGGAGGACTGGAGTTGGGAACCACTGTTGGAGGACTGGAGTTGGGAACCACTGTTGGAGGACTGGAGTTGGGAAACACTGTTCGGGGGTACTGGAGGACTGGAGTTGGGAACCACTGTTGGAGGACTGAAGTTGGGAACCACTGTTGGAGGACTGGAGTTGGGAAACACTGTTCGGGGGTACTGGAGGACTGGAGTTGGGAACCACTGTTGGGGAACTGGAGGACTGGAGTTGGGAACCACTGTTGGGGGTACTGGAGGACTGGAGTTGGGAACCACTGTTGGGGGTACTGGAGGACTGGAGTTGGGAACCACTGTTGGAGGACTGGAGTTGGGAACCATTGCACTAGGGTTCGGGTTGGACCTACAGGACTGTCGCTCTCCCAGAAGCATGCTGGTGTAGAGGAGCTGAGAGGAAGGGGCATGACTCTACCCTGCCTGGTGAGAGAAAAAGGGGGGAGAGATGTAAGAGCAGGGGTAAGCAACCCTGGTCCTGCAGGCACTTCATGTTTTTGATTTAACAAATCTGGAAGACCAGGTGTGTTGTTATTTAGGCATTCACTGAACTGATTAATTAGTTCAGTTGGTCAGGTGTCGTGTCTATTTGTGACAAATCCTGCAGTACCTGCATCACTCTAGGAACAGGGTTGTCTACCCCTCCGTTAAAGTATAGAGTTGATGTCTGCGCCTGTTGCGAAATCAAATTAGCATAATAACACATCTAAATAAAACATCTGTCAGTTTAAGACAAGTGTCACGCCTTGGTCATTGTATTTTGTGTTTTCGTTATATATTTGGTTAGGCCAGGGTGTGACATGGGTTTATATATTGTATTTTCGTATTGGGGTTTGTAGTATTTGGGATTGCGGCTGAGTAGGGGTGTTGTATAGGCTTGGCTGCCTGAGGCGGTTCTCAATCAGAGTCAGGTGATTCTCGTTGTCTCTGATTGGGAACCGTATTTAGGTAGCCTGGGTTTCACTGTGTATTTTGTGGGTGATTGTTCCTGTCTCTGTGTAGTTTCACCAGATAGGCTGTAATTAGGTTTCACGTTCCGTTTTGTTGTTTTGCATTTGTATCAGTTATTTAATGTACCGCGATTCATTCATTAAAGACATGAGTAACCACCATGCTGCATTTCGGTCCGACTCTCTTTCGACAAACGAAGAACGGCGTTACAACAAGCTATAGATTTCTGGGTCTCTCCATCGCATCCGGCAATGTCGCACTTCCGCATGTGCAGTGAAAGGTGACAGAGCTGTAGAGGTGTTTGTCAGACAGTGAGAAGGCAGATAAAGTGTGTTTAAAAAAGAAAAAGAAAACACTTTTGCATGTGAAAACACAGAATCCTACTCATTACCACACCTGCTGAATTAAGTCCTTTTGATTTGAGCCGACGACACCGACAGAGCGGGGCACGTGGCTCACGTGTAGGAGGGATCCCGGTTCCAAATGGAATGAAATCAACCTTCAGCCTGGTACTAAACATGCCTACTACACGCACGCCTGGCCGAGATGAACCCAACCCCCTTAATCTGCTGCCTCTTCAGAGGAACAATTTAGGATTGAGAGAGAGTACATAGTCTTATCACTAATGTATACCAGTATAATTGCTGGTGTTTTGGCTCGAAATTGGGAAGTTTATTGAGGAAAATAAATTACTAACCATTATAAAAGAAATTGAGGAGTCGGGTGTTGTAGAAACCTTTAAACCCCTGCGAGTTGCAAATATAAAATGCATGAGGGATTTAAGTATGGCTCTCTCTGTAGTACACAGCGGGACAGGGAAACGAACCCGGGTCGAGACAGTAAGGTTATCACACTTGGTGGGACTTGTAACATGGCTCGTATAGAGAGGATATCTACAAATCTTTCCTGTGGATATTTTGTCTCAAATTTCCATCGGCATAATGACAAAGGGGACAACAGGCAGAGTAAGTGCAGATGGATATTTTATTCAACATTCTGGATGTACAGATGACGGATCTTAATTTGACCCATTTTTGTAACAGGAGGAACATTGTTATATTTAGACTCTCTGCCAGTGGGCAGATGGAAGCGGTATTTGTAGGCTATACTGTACATTACCGTACCTACGAACAGAAAGTGAGCCCAAGAGGGGATCACCTGGGGGGCTCTGAGGAACACATGATTTATTTTTATAATAAGGCATTGAATGCATTGTCATTGCTGGCAGAGTGCAGTAGAGTAGACAGAGGCGCTTGGATCAATTTCACACGTGGGGGAAAGTTGCTTTTGCCTAGGGTTCAGGAAAAATATGGCCTTTTGTAAATTCCATGCAATTCTAAAATAAATGATATGACTTGAGAATTTAGCACAATCTTTTTTTAATACCGCACAAATTATCGAAATGAGAGGCTATATTTTGACACTGAGAATTGGAGATCAATAAATTGGAGATCAATAGCCTAGACCTACTGTAGTTGCGTGGAAACACACGTTGGGTGAGTCAGTTTCACTCACCCTGTGATGCACAGCTCACTCACCCTGTGATGCACAGCTCACTCACCCTGTGATGCACAGCTCACTCACCCTGTGATGCACAGCTCACTCACCCTGTGATGCACAGCTCACTCACCCTGTGATGTACAGCTCACTCACCCAATGATGTACAGCTCACTCACCCAGTGATGTACAGCTCACTCACCCTGTGATGTACAGCTCACTCACCCTGTGATGTACAGCTCACTCACCCTGTGATGCACAGCTCACTCACCCTGTGATGTACAGCTCACTCACCCTGTGATGTACAGCTCACTCACCCTGTGATGCACAGCTCACTCACCCAATGATGTACAGCTCACTCACCCTGTGATGCACAGCTCACTCACCCTGTGATGTACAGCTCACTCACCCAATGATGTACAGCTCACTCACCCTGTGATGCACAGCTCACTCACCCAATGATGTACAGCTCACTCACCCTGTGATGCACAGCTCACTCACCCTGTGATGTACAGCTCACTCACCCTGTGATGTACAGCTCACTCACCCAATGATGTACAGCTCACTCACCCTGTGATGCACAGCTCACTCACCCTGTGATGTACAGCTCACTCACCCTGTGATGCACAGCTCACTCACCCAATGATGTACAGCTCACTCACCCTGTGATGCACAGCTCACTCACCCTGTGATGTACAGCTCACTCACCCTGTGATGCACAGCTCACTCACCCTGTGATGTACAGCTCACTCACCCTGTGATGCACAGCTCACTCACCCTGTGATGCACAGCTCACTCACCCTGTGATGC
>NC_068441.1:51160543-51228829 GCF_023373465.1 Oncorhynchus keta
CTGCATTCCCTACTTTTTCCTATCAGATGTTGTTAATATGTTTTACCTCCAAATGAGTCGGGCCGCCAACCCAACGAGTGAAAGGTGATCAGTTGCACACTTTAGTCCCTGAAAACAAAATGGAAGTAAAAACTTATTTGTTAAATCTCTTTAGCTGGCTACTATGTTCACCAATTTATGATTTAAAAACGTTTAGGGTCTTCACAATTGACACATTGCTGAATCAATGGTTAGTTAGTTTAGTTGGTCATCTCTAAATAGCTAATAAGCAGGATGAGATCGCCTGCTAGCTAGCTATTGCGTCCAACGGGATCCTTGGGACGTACTTACCCCATTCAAGTTGAAAATTTAAATAGTTATGGGACGGGATCCCGGATAACACTGACCTACAGTTGAATTCGGAAGTTTACATACACCTTAGCCAAAGACATTTAAACCCAGTTTTTCACAATTCCTGACATTTAATCCTAGTAAAATGTCCCTATTTTAGGTAGGTTAGGAACACCACATTATTTTAAGAATGTGAAATGTCAGAATAATAGTAGAGAGAATAATTTATTTCAGCTTTTATTTTTTTCATCACATTCCCAGTGGGTCAGAAGTTTACATACACTCAATTAGTATTTAATAGCAATGCCTTTAAATTGTTTAACTTGAGTCAAACATTTCGGGTTGCCTTCCACAAGCTTCCCACATAAGTTGGGTGAATTTGGGCCATTCCTCCTGATAGAGCTGGTGTAACTGAGTCAGGTTTGTAGGCCTCCTTGTTCACACACACTGTTTCAGTTCTGCCCACAAATGTTCTATAGGACTGAGGTCAGGGCTTTGGGATGGCCACTCCAATACCTTGACTTTGTTGTCCTGAAGCCATTTTACCACAACTTTGGAAGTATGCTTGGGGTCATTGTCCATTTGGAAGACCCATTCGTGACCAAGCTTTAACTTCCTGACTGATGTCTTGAGATGTTGTTTCAATCCAGCCACATAATTTTCCCGCCTCATGATGCCATCTATTTTGTGAAGTGCACAAGTCCCTCCTGCAGCAAAGCACCCCAACAACATGATGCTGCCACCCCCGTGCTTCACAGTTGGGATGGTGTTCTTCTGCTTGCAAGCCTCAGCCTTTTTCCTCCAAACATAACAATGGTCATTATGGCCAAACAGTTTCATCAGACCAGAGGACATTTCTCCAAAAAGTACGAGTTTATCCCCATGTGCAGTTGAAAACCGTAGTCTATCTTTTTTTATGGCGGTTTTGTAGCAGTGGCTTCCTTGCTGAGCGGCCTTTCAGGTTATGTCGATATAGGAATCATGTTACTGTGGGTATAGATACTTTTGTACCTGTTTCCTCCAGCATCTTCACAAGGTCCTTTGCTGTAGTTCTGGGATTGATTTGTACTTTTCTCTCCAAAGTAAATTAATCTCTAGGCGACAGAACGCGTCTCCTTCCTGAGCGGTATGACGGCTGCGTGGTCCCATGGTGTTTATACTTGCGTACTGTTGTCTGTACAGATGAACGTGGTACCTTCAGGCGTTTGTAAATTGCTCCCAAGGATGAACCAGACTTGTGGAAGTCTACAATTTTTTTCTGACGTCTTGGCTGATTTCTTTAGATTTTCTCATGATGTCAAGCAAAGAGGCACTGAGTTTGAAGGTAGGCCTTTATATACATCCACAGGTACACCTCCAATTGACTCAAATGATGTCAATTATCCGATCAGAAGCTTCTAAAGCCATGACACAATTTTCTGGAGTTTTCCAAGCTGTTTAAATTCACAGTTAACCTAGCGCATATAAAAACGTCTGACCCACTGGATTTGAAATACAGTGAATCATATCTGAAATAATCTGTCTGTAAACAATTGTTGGAAAAATGACTTGTGTCATTGTCACGTTCTGACCTTTATTTCCTTTGTTTTGTCATTATTTAGTATGGACAGGGCGTGACTTGGGGCGAGCAGTCTATGTTTGTTTTTCTATGATTTTGGGATTTCTATGTTTCTATGATTTCTATGTTTCGGCCTAGTATGGTTCTCAATCAGAGGCAGATGACATTAGCTGTCTCTGATTGAGAATCATACTTAGGTAGCCTGGGTTGCACTGTTTGTTTGTGGGTGATTGTCTATGTTAGTTGCTTGTGTCAGCACAGTTCTCATTTTAGCTTCACGGTCGTTATTCATTTATTGTTTTTGTATAGTTTGTATTCAGTGATCAGTGCTTTCTTTAATTAAAAAATCATCATGAACACATACCATGCCGCATGTTGGTCCGCTCCTTACGACGATGGTGACAGTCATGCACCAAGTAGATGTCCTAACCGACTTGCCAAAACTATAGTTTGTTAACAAGATATTTGTGGAGTGGTTGAAAAACGTGTTTTGATGACTCCAACCTAAGTGTATGTAAACTTCCCACTTCAACTGTATTCGTATTCACTTTAACTATACAGTCATGTACATACTACCTCAATCAGCCCGACTCACCGGTGCCTGTATATAGCTTCGCCACTGTTATAGCCCCGCTACTGTATATAGCCTCTCTACTGTATATAGCCTCTCTACTGTATATAGCCTCTACTGTATATAGCCTCTCTACTGTATATAGCCTCGCTACTGTATATAGCCTCTCTACTGTTATAGCCCCGCTACTGTATATAGCCTCGCTACTGTTATAGCCCCGCTACTGTATATAGCCTCGCTACTGTTATAGCCCCGCTACTGTATATAGCCTCTCTACTGTTATAGCCCCGCTACTGTATATAGCCTCTCTACTGTTATAGCCCCGCTACTGTATATAGCCTCTCTACTGTATATAGCCCCGCTACTGTATATAGCCTCTCTACTGTATATAGCCTCTCTACTGTTATAGCCCCGCTACTGCTATAGCCTCTCTACTGTTATAGCCCCGCTACTGTATATAGCCTCGCTACTGTTATAGCCCCGCTACTGTATATAGCCTCTCTACTGTTATAGCCCCGCTACTGTATATAGCCTCTCTACTGTTATAGCCCCGCTACTGTATATAGCCTCTCTACTGTATATAGCCTCTCTACTGTTATAGCCCCGCTACTGTATATAGCCTCTCTACTGTTATAGCCTCTCTACTGTTATAGCCCCGCTACTGTATATAGCCTCTCTACTGTTATAGCCTCTCTACTGTATATAGCCTCGCTACTGTTATAGCCCCGCTACTGTATATAGCCTCTCTACTGTTATAGCCTCTCTACTGTTATAGCCTCGCTACTGTATATAGCCTCGCTACTGTTATAGCCCCGCTACTGTATATAGCCTCTCTACTGTTATAGCACCGCTACTGTATATAGCCTCTACTGTTACAGCCTCTCTACTGTTATAGCCCCGCTACTGTTATAGCCTCTCTACTGTTATAGCCCCGCTACTGTATATAGCCTCTCTACTGTATATAGCCTCTCTACTGTATATAGCCTCTACTGTATATAGCCTCTCTACTGTATATAGCCTCGCTACTGTTATTCTTCACTGTTGTTTTTATTTCTTTACTTAGCTATAATACCTTCTATATACTTAAAAATTGAACTGTAAAGTATTTCACTATTTGGCGTACGTGACAAACGTTAATTTGAACTTTGATTTGAAGCATGTTCTGCTTTACATAGAGACATAATTTAAACGGTTTTAAAATCTTTAGAGTGTTTTCTATTCGATAATATTTTTTATTTGCATATATTAGCAACTTTTGACAAAAATGTATCATGTTTTATATGGGTACCCAAATCCTCCAGAAGGGGCAGTAAACCGTGGTATCCTGAACAGGCTAAGCTGCTTTAAAGAACACGAAAAAGTAAGAAGGTCAGTTATATTCAATGTGTAGGGATACAGTGGGGCAAAAAAAAGTATTTAGTCAGCCACCAATTGTGCAAGGTCTTTCAGCATGACAATGATCCCAAACACACCGCCCGGGCAACAAAGGAGTGGCTTCGTGAGAAGCATTTCAAGGTCCTGGAGTGGCCTAGCCAGTCTCCAGATCTCAACCCCATAGAAAATCTTTGGAGAGATCTTTGAAAGTCCATGTTTCCCAGCAACAGCCCCAAAACATCACTGCTCTAGAGGAGATCTGCATGGAGGAATGGGCCAAAATACCAGCAACAGTGTGTGAAAACCTTGTGAAGACTTACAGAAAACGTTTGACCTCTGTCATTGCCAACAAAGTGTATATAACAAAGTATTGAGATAAACTTTTGTTATTGACCAAATACTTTTTTTCCACCATAGTTTGCAAATAAATTCATAAAAAATCCTACAATGTCATGTTCTGGATTTTTCTTTCTCATTTTGTCTGTCATAGTTGAAGTGTACCGATAATGAAAATTACAGGCCTCTCTCATCTTTTCAAGTGGGAGAACTTGCACAATTGGTGGCTGACTAAATACTTTTTGCCCCACTGTAATGTAGTGGTAGAGGTAGATACAGTGCATTCGGGAAGTATTCAGACCCCTTCCCTTTTTCCACATTTTGTTACGTTACAGCCTTATTCTAAAATGGATGAAAAACAACATTTTCCACATCAATCTACATACAATACCACATAATGACAAAGCAAAAACAGGATTTAGACATTTTTGCCACACAATATCCCTAAGATGAAGCAGGGTGGTGGCAGCATCATGATGTTTTTCAGCGGCAGGTACTAGGAGACTAGTCAGGCTTGAGGGAAAGATGAACGGAGCAAAGTACAGAGAGATCCTTGAGGAAAACCGTCTCCAGAGCTCTCAGGACCTCAGTATGGGTTGACAGTTCACCTTCCAACAGGACAACTACCATAAACACACAGCCAAGACATTGCAGGAGTGGCATTTTTTTTTGTCTGAACATCTCTGGAGAGACCTGAAATTAGCTGTGCAGCGACGCTCCCCCATTCAACCTGACAGAGCTCGAGAGGATCTGCAGAGAAGAGAAACACCCCAAATACAGGTGTGCCAAGCTTTTAACGTCATACCCAAGAAGACTTGAGGTTGTAATCACTGCCAAAGGGGCTTCAACAAAGTACTGAGTAAGGAGTCGCATTTACCAATGTATTTTATTGTTGCTGTTTATTATTTTGCAAACATTTCTAAAAAACTGTTTTTTGCTTTGTCATCATGGGTTATTGGGTGTAGATTGATGAGGGATTTTTATTTTATTTGATACATTTTAGAATAAGGCTGTAACGTAACTAAACGTTGACAAAGTCAATGGGTCTGAATACTTTCCGAAGGTACTGTATGTATAAGGGTAAGGCACCAGGATATGATAAACCGAGTAGCAGTAAATGATGTGCAGAGTCAGTATATATATGTGTGTGTGTTGGAGTGTCAGTATGTGTGAGTGTGTAGAGTCCTGTGAGTGTGCATACACCCCAGTGCAAAATAAAATATAAGGTTCAGCTCAGATAGTCCCGTATAGTCCATTATGTTAGCTATATATCAGTCTTATGGCTTGGGTATAGAAGCTTTTTCAGGAGCCTGTTGCTGTTATTCTTGATGCACTGGTACCGCTTGCCCTGCTGAAGCAGAGATGACAGTCTATGGCTTGGGTGGCTGGAGTCTTTAACGATTTTCCAGGCCTTCCTTTCACACAGCCTAATACAGAGGTGTTACTGGGCTGTCCTCATCACCCTCTGTAGCACCATGTGATCGAGGCCAGCGCTGTTCCCATACCAAGCACTCGTTCAAGCGATGGCATTTACACCCCCCCCCCACCCCACTACCTAGCTAGCTAGTTACAACACGGTTCCGTGTTTTCATCTTGCTAAATAAATATAGACATAGATACGATAGATAGCCTGTGATCATTAGCCTTGCTAGTTTCATTGTGATAAGATGCCCGACCTTACTTTCACTTGTATTTGTCAAAAGATATTTAGATATTGAGCTTCAGGCAGCAAACAATGTACGAGCTTGTATCAAGAACCTGATAGACATTTTTATTATATTGAATTGGCGAATTATATTAATTAAAGCATCCATTTATTCTGGCAACTTCTAATTTTATTAGATTAGCATTGAATTGGCAAATTATATTAATGATTAAATTATTTTATTAAATTATTAAATTATATTAATCATGCATTGACTGCATCCATTTATTCTGCCAACTATACCCGACTCTTTGTAGTGGAATTTGGAACCGAAAAAAATAAATCTTATAAAGTTGGTTATGAGGCATAAACTTTGATGTTTTTTACTGATTTTCTGTTTATTTTATATCTGTTTTATAAGTAGTTAAAACAGTGTCAGTTTCACTTTAAGCTGTGATTTTCAACATTTTTTTCAAATTTATTTAAACACTGTGACCTTTGACACAAATCAGCTATTTTGAACACAACAAGTTAAACTTAGAGTAAAACTTCTTCTCTGCTTTACAAATCTGCAATATAAATATTATTCTCCTTCTACCAATCAAGAGCAGTTTCATTATTTTAGTAGTCTACCTCTCTCTTTTTATTAAACTTGTGTTTCCTCATATCTCTCAGAACATAAACGTTTTTTTACCCTTTCCACTTTGCATGGATTTTTTTGGGGGGGGGTTTCGTTTATCGACACACTGTAATTCTGTTGGAAATACGCATCAGATGTGGATGTGGCCACACCAATCAGAGTGATGCATTTGCCATCATGTTATAAAGAGCCTGAGCGCTGGTCGCTCTGATGAACTGTCATTCTGTCACTGAGTCATTACATGAGAACTACAGATGTTTTACTCCTGAAGTGTTGACCTGTTGCACCCTCGACAACCACTGTGATTATTATTATTTGACCATGCTGGTCATTTATGAACATTTGACCATGTTCTGTTATAATCTCCACCTGGCACAGCCAGAAGAGGACTGGCCACCCCTCATAGCCTGGTTCCTCTATAGATTTCTTCCTAGGTTTCTTCCTAGGTTCTGACCTTTCTTGGGAGTTTTTTCCTAGCCACCGTGCCTCTACACCTGCATTGCTTGCTGTTTGGGGTTTTATGCTGGGTTTCTGTGCAGCACTTTGAGATATCAGCTGATGTACGAAGGGCTATATAAATACATTTGATTTGATTTGAGTTATAGATCTGACATTCGCATTGAAAGCAAGTCTAAGAAGCAGGATATCTGGGCTTTTTTTCAGTCACTTTGTGACATCAGCTGATGTAAGAAGGGCTTTATAAATACATTTCATTGATTTTGATTTTAGTATGTCAAGTTCAATTTGCTCCATTGCTAACGTTTTGGTGTGTGGCCCAGTCTTGGAAGGTATTCACAAAAATAAGGTAAGTATCATCATCTTTAAGTATCATAATCACAAGCTCTACCAGCCCTGCTGGCTTGCCAACTTCAACATGCCATCACACTGCTTCGTCCATTCCTTAAGAGTGCGGCTGAAATGCTTAACATGAAGAAGTGTGGCTTTAAGCACCCTCATCACAAGCTCCACAAACCGCTCTCGCTTACCAACTTCAATTCTGGTTTCAACCACATGGAATGCAAGCCTAGCGGATACCGCTGTGGGAATCTACCTCACTCTTGGGGCTCTATTTCCGGCTGGCGTTAAAGGCGACGCTAGTGTCAAACACGTGCTACTGTGCAATTTCGTCATGTAAAAACTGTCACACTGACATTTTCCAGCCCTAACGTCAGGTTCGGCAATTTACCTGTCTTATATGAACTCGCTTGCTTTCAGATGGGCGGGGTGGAAATATCTGAGGTGTGTCCTTAAAAACATGATCCAAAGTGCTTATTTCAGACAGCGCTGATCGGGATATTTTTAAGACCAGATGCTGGTTTTAGATTTAACACAGTTGATTATGGTATGACATGCAGCCTTTTCAGCCGTGACACAGACTGCCCATATGTCACATATACTCCCTCTCCGGCCTCTAGGTCACCATCCTCTCTGTACCTCAGGACTCCATCACCCCCTTGACTATGTTCCCTATATCTGTCTCTCCCCTTGGTTCTTTCCTCAGGTGTTATTTACTCTGTTTTCATGTCGGTGCGTTTGTGTTTTTCATTTTATTTATTAAAACACTTACTCCCTGAACTTGCTTCCCGACTCTCAACACACTCGTTACAGAATAACACATCACCTGAAGCATCAGGGAGTGTTTTTTAAATTTTATTTTTTTGAGTCAGAGTAATGACGTCGGGTCCTGGAACTACATGCTCTCATACCTCAAACAGATCGCCAGGCTTCCCTGCCTCAGCCTCATGCCTCAGCCGGATCGCCAGGCTTCCCTGCCTCAGCCTCATGCCTCAGCCGGATCGCCAGGCTCGCTTGCCTCAACCAATCTGTCAGCACCCCAGCTGACTCGACAGGTACACACGCCTCAGCTGGCGTGACAGGTTCACTACGTTTTTATGAGAGGTATTGGCATGTTGAATGCACCGAGCTGTCTGTCTAAACTACTGGCACACAGCTCTGACACCCATGCATACCCCACAACACATGTCACAAAAGGTCTCTTCACAGTCCCCATGTGAGCCATAACTACATGGAACTCTATTAAACATCAAGTAACTGACACAAGTAGTAAAATCAGATTTAAAAACGTGATATAGATCTACAGTTAATATTATATTAGGTTACATGTAAGAGGTTATACATCAAAATTCCTGTTCATTTATGGTAAAAGTCTGGCAGCATAGGTGCCAGAAATAGACTGTAAAACTACAGACTAAAAATGTATGTAAATAATCTGTATTAAAACTGTTCTTTCAATCAAATAAAACATATTACTGTAATTTTACGACATGAACTCCTATGTTTACCTAATTTTTTTTTTATTGCCGACATTGGTTGTGAAAATAAAGAATTGGCCAGTTAAAAAGCCTAAAGAACTCCTTTGATGACAAAATATAGCTAGAACACAGATTATAATCATAATATTACAAAAAACGACTCTAATTTTAACTGGCATCAGTTGTGAAACAAGAGAATTGTTAAGCGAAAATTACAGACATTACTCCTTAAATTGATGCCAAAATATGGCTAGAACACAAATGATTGTCATTATATTACAAAACAAAAACATACTCTCAAATCAACTGGTATCAGTTGTGAAAAGAGAGAATTGTTCAACTAAAAAACAGACACAACTCCTAATTGATAAAGCTAGAAAACAGATAATTATGATAAGATTACAAAAAACCTACTCTCAACTATTATTGGATGTGAAAATAAAGAATTCTCCAGCAAAAAAACAAACAAAATAACAGACATTAGACAGGGATATGCTCATATATATTTTTACAAGATTTATTATGTATATTAAGTTATTCAATACACGTTCAGAGGCATGTCAGGTCAATTGGTAGAAAGGGAGAGATGTGTTAAAAAGAGAGGAATCGGGTCATATCAGTGTATAAACATTTCTGGAACTATACACTTGATATTTACGGATAGGAAATTTAATTAATTATTAAATATCAGTTTAAAAAAAAAACATTTTGGTTATAAAATTCAGGTGAAGTTATTATTCTGCCATCCTAAGCCACAACTATATCGGGGGTGGGGGGGATGGGAGATGTGTGTAGGGCAAGATTTGTCGATCCTAGTGCAAAAACATTTATTGAACTCAAACATTCACTTAAAAGCAACTTAGAACATACTCATGTAAAAACATTCAGTTCTAACATTTTGTTCAAATGTTTAAAAAAAGATAATAATCTGCCTGTTTCTTGACTGCTGCAGTCGGTGGATTTAAGTGCCTGTTTGTGTGCGTGCGCAAGGCTACTCCATCCATTCATAGTTTGCAATCAGTGAGATCAGAGAAATATCTTTTGGATTGATTGCATGCTGCTTTATTGAAATGTTCTCCACTTTGGACACCTCATCTGGGTTGATTTTGAACAGGCACCTGCGTTGGACGAAATAACGTAAATAATGTCATTCTATACTAGTGTGTCTTAATCACTAGCGGTGGTACTCTGCCCCTTCAGATACAATCATTTCATTTGTTGACTAACAAAAAATGTACCTGCAAAAATCAATGTATCTAATTTACAGGGCTACATGTTGGATGTTTGTAATGTAATATTAGAAATGTCTATGATACAGTTAAAGTAACTGTGGAACGCCAATGTTTAACGATGTTTTTTCATCAGAAAGTATACTGAGTGCATAGAAAGTGTATCCTGAAATGCTACATTTCTATTGGCCAACAAAGGACTGGTGTGGTTCTGTTTTGAAAATTGAAAGATGTAGTTAACAGTAAAGCATCCTAGGTTACAACACCAGACAAGAGTTAGTTATAACGTGTGCAAAAAAATTAATGCCTATTGGAGCAGGTGTGCAATATAACATTTACACGCCACTTTCCCAAGTGCTACAAAGAAATCCTGGAAGACCTATACAGACACTTCAAATGAAATTGTAGTGGGCAATAAGGGATGCATTCATACCTCTGCAGCAACTGCAGGTCAGAGGGGTAATTTATGTTAAAGCAATACTACACCACAGACATCATTACCAGGGCATCGACGAAGGTAAGAATGCCATTCAGGACGATCTGGTCCACAGAAAGCATTACGTTTTCAGCAGTCTGAGGACAACTCCCGGTAATAACAGACAAATAGTGGTAGAACATGTCTCCCCTTGTCTTTCATTCAAACTCTTCCTCTCTCTATCGATCTCTCTCATTACCTCCTGCAACCTCACCCACTTCATCTCCCTCTTTTGTTCCATCCCTCTCCCTCAAACTCCCATTCTATCCCCCTCACACACACAGGTCTGACACATTGTTACCCAAGCGAAAAAAAGCTGTATACTTGTATGATTTCGGGACCACTTATGTTGTACATTAGGACACTATATAGTATTAAAATAGTATTTAAAAAAAATTAAAATGACAAGCTCTGATGCCCGCTTCAGTTCAAAGAGCTACCAATTCAACGCAGTAAACCAAAAGCTTGTTGTCAAAGTTACAACACCATGTGCCTAATGTCGTTCGAGGCTTGGGACCTCACACAACACCCTGACAGGATTAGGACTCCTATCCTCTTCAGTATAGCTTCTCCGTTCTGTTCCTTAGAGTGCATATTGGTTTACTGTTTATTTAATTTCCCTTAAATGGTCAGAGAGAGAGAAGTCGACTTGCTCATTTGTAAATGAAACACCTTGCTTATTTTAATTTAAAACACTTTAAATTGGTTCTTTTGTCTCATTCCTATTCCACTAAGTCCTGCTTTACTGTTATGCTTTACTGTTATTTAAATGCAGGATTACAAATAGCCTTACACTTAAAATAAGCTACTAGTTTAAATTAGGAATATATTTAAGTGTGTAAGTGTGTTAAAAATAAACCTAATTATTTTATACTATTCGGTGTACTAAAGTAAAATGTATGTGTTTCCAAAAAATAATACACTTTGGGAAAACTGCTGATTTCGCTTGGGTTTGTAAAGTGAAAACGCAGAAAATGTCTTTCCACAAACAACGATGCATATTGTGCTTGGCAGCTTTGCATAGTAACTTTCCGATGGAAGGTAAGTTTTATCAAAGTTGAGGAACATCTTGTTCACTTTTTCAATGAAAAATTTAAGTAGCAGAAAAACAGACCCAGGTAGGTTGGCTGCTGGCTTCTCTTTGACTCTTTCTATATCTAACAGTGTCTTGGCAATCTTGCTCCTCCACTCACAAGGGAGAGATTTTGAAGTAGAACACAATTCTCACACATTTGCTCGCCATGGCATTCTCATACATTCTTTGGCAATGTCAGAGGTCTCCATACCACAAATGCTGTCTTTCCTCTGGGAGTAGAAAGTTGCTGCCATTTCTTTTCAATACTCTTGTTGTACAAAAACAGAAGCAAAGACATATTTTTTAGTTATTCTTGTGCATGTTTCTGTGTGTCTGTAGTTTCATTGGCTGGTAGCCGTCCTGGCAGTTGATACAGCCGTAAGAATCCAGGCATATCCTCTTGGATTGTTGTGGATCCTCAGACTCACTTGACTGTCTTCTTAGGGAAATGGGGGTGTTCCCTCGCTTCAAATTATCAACTCGGCACTGCAGCTACTTAGTGAGGGAGTCGTGTCCACTTCCAACAATTTCACCTTCGATAACATCTTGGAATGCCTTCGGATAAGTCAGCACCATCTTTCTGGCTACTTTACTCAAATCAAATCAAATCAAATTTTATTTGTCACATACACATGGTTAGCAGATGTTAATGCGAGTGTAGCGAAATGCTTGTGCTTCTAGTTCCGACAATGCAGTGATAACCAACAAGTAATCTAACTAACAATTCCAAAACTACTGTCTTATACACAGTGTAAGGGGATAAGGAATATGTACATAAGGATATATGAATGAGTGATGATACAGAGCAGCATACAGTAGATGGTATCGAGTACAGTATATATGAGATGAGTATGTAGACAAAGTAAACAAAGTGGCATAGTTAAAGTGGCTAGTGATACATGTATTACATAAGGATGCAGTCGATGATGTAGAGTACAGTATATACGTATGCATATGAGATGAATAATGTAGGGTAAGTAACATTATATAAGGTAGCATTGTTTAAAGTGGCAAGTGATATATTTACATCATTTCCCATCAATTCCCATTATTAAAGTGGCTGGAGTTGGGTCAGTGTCAATGACAGTGTGTTGGCAGCAGCCACTCAATGTTAGTGGTGGCTGTTTAACAGTCTGATGGCCTTGAGATAGAAGCTGTTTTTCAGTCTCTCGGTCCCAGCTTTGATGCACCTGTACTGACCTCGCCTTCTGGATGATAGCGGGGTGAACAGGCAGTGGTTCGGGTGGTTGATGTCCTTGATGATCTTTATGGCCTTCCTGTAACATCGGGTGGTGTAGGTGTCCTGGAGGGCAGGTAGTTTGCCCCCGGTGCTGCGTTGTGCAGACCTCACTACCCTCTAGAGAGCCTTACGGTTGTGGTTGGAGCAGTTGCCGTACCAGGCGGTGATACAGCCCGCCAGGATGCTCTCGATTGTGCATCTGTAGAAGTTTGTGAGTGCTTTTGGTGACAAGCTGAATTTCTTCAGCCTCCTGAGGTTGAAGAGGCGCTGCTGCGCCTTCTTCACGACGCTGTCAGTGTGAGTGGACCAATTCAGTTTGTCTGTGATGTGTATGCCGAGGAACTTAAAACTTGCTACCCTCTCCACTACTGTTCCATCGATGTGGATAGGGGGGTGTTCCCTCTGCTGTTCTTCAAACGTAACTGATTCATTTGATCACTATTTCTGACTTTCGTGACTCCTAGTCAGATTTGCCGAAAGTAGGGCGAGGGCGGGCTTTGTATGCGCCATGGAAGTTAGTGTAGCAATGATCCAGAATTTTGCAATTCCGGGACGCACATTCGATATGCTGATCAAATTAAGGGACCCTTGTTTTCAGATTAGCCTTGTTAAAATCCCCAGCTACAATAAATGCAGCCTCAGGATATGTGGTTTCCAGTTTACATAGAGTGCAATGGAGTTCATTCAAGTCCGTCGAGGTGTCTGCTTGGGTGAGGATGTACACTAATATGATTATAATCGAAGAGAATTCTCTTGGTAGATAATGCCGTCGGCATTTGATTGTAACAAATTCTAGGTCAGGTGAAAAAAAGGACTTGACTTCCTGTATGTTGTTAGCTAGCTGGCTATGCCTATCTAACACAACCCTGGAACTCTTCCAAGTCAAGTTAAGCTTTTGGTTTGACTCATTTATTGCAATTATGGCCCACCGGTGTAAGTGCTAAACTGCTACGTATTGTTCTCTTAACAATAATGACTATGACGAATGGTTTAGCTAATATGGTAACAACGATATAGGCTGTGTGTAGCGGTTATGATATGGTGTGGCTTGGAAAGGTTTTTTCGCCTGGTCACATACATCTGATGTGTTGTGCATTGAAGTCCACAAAGGAAGGGAAAAGGTGAGAGATGGAGAGCGCATAGACGAGAGAAGGAATACAGTGATTAAAGTGACCTGTGTTGACTGACGTGTGATCAGGGGTGGATTCATTCTGCCGATTCTGTTGAAAATGTTTATTTAACAGAAGCAAACGGAACAAAACGGGGATAAACATACCTGAATTTGTCCAATTGAAACTATCTTTTGCAACTGTTGGACTAATTATTACAACGTAGATTGGCTAGATGCAGGCAAGAGTGAGCAAGGCAGTATTGAATATGTCACTGTCTGTCAATGCATATTTTTCTCTCAACCTGTTTGTGCCTACATTGTAAACTTTCATTCATAGGCTAGGTTGTAGCAACCTCATGATGGGTAAAGGGAAAATGTGAGTATCATGTACAGTAGTAGCCTAAACCTATCAATGTTACATTCAACTGAGTGAATGGAATATGAATGACAGTCATCCAATATGAAAAACAGAGTGTCCTCCATCATCATAAACGTCACAGACCGACACTGGCAGGCAGACCAGCTCCTTGGGAGTGGAGTACCCTTACTGGGTTGTATGGAACAAGCATGTCTGTCAGATAAGAGGGGGCAAGGTCATGCAGTACTTTAAAAGTTAAGTGTAAGATCTTAAAAATCAGACTGATACTTCACAGGCAACCAGCCCAGTGCAGATAAAACTGGAGGGATTCTAGTGTTGGTTAAAATCCCAGCTGCAGTGTTTTGGACAAGTTGTAGGCTTTAATAATAGAGACTGAGCAGCTGGAGAGGAGGCCAATCGTCTAATCTAGATTGAACAAATGCATTGGCCAATTTTTCGGTATTTGACTGTTAGATTAAGTGTATGGGCTATGGGTTTATCTGTGATTGACTGTATGACTATTTGAACCTACATTTGTAGTGTGTGTCGCGGCAGTGTTCACCAACCATCTTTGCTGAGATCGGTGGATTTTCACCACAGCGTCACATAACACAACAGATTCCGCCAAACAAGTTCTTGTTGGGGAGCTAAGTGTACAATGGAAAGGTCAGATGCTTATTATCTAAATGTTGAAAGTGCGTTGGCGATGGAGAGAAACAAAATGGTGAAGTTTGAGGCAAGGTGGTGGAGAGTGATGAGAGTGATGCGGAGCTGAAGATGAGGGTGTGAGCAGGTGGGTCTGGCCAGGTGTGATGTCGTAGTGGCAGGGAATATAATGCAGGCAAACATAAATCTGTTTAACCTCATTTCTACCAGCATGTCACATGTGCAAGCAGATGGAAAAAAACTCTAGACCACCTTTACTCCACACACAGAGATAAGAACAAAGCTCTGACTCGCCCTCCATTTGGCAAATCTGACCATAATTCCATCCTCCTGATTCCTGTTTACAAACAAAATCTAAAGCAAGAAGTACTAGTGACTCGCTCAAAATGGAAGTTGTCAGATGACGCGGATGCGTCATCGGCTTCATCAATAGGTGCATCGATGAGTGACCGTACGTACGTATCCCAACCAGAAGCCATGGATTACAGGCAACATCCGCACCGAGCTAAAGGTTAGAGCTGCCGCTTTCAAGGAGTGGGACACTGATCCGGACACTTATAAGAAATCCTATGCCCTCAGACGAACCATCGAACAGGCAAAGCGTCAACACAGGACTAAGATTAAATCCTACTACACCGGCTCTGATGCTCATCCGATGTGGCAGGGCTTGCAAACTATTAAGGACTACAAAGGGAAACCCAGCTCTAAACCCTCAGAGGTAGTAATCACATCACCCTTGTTTTGGTAGTGTTCAGTAGAGAAAGCTTGTTTGACAGTAAGAAAGCTTTGCTGTAGAGCTTTTAACACAAAAACCCGGTACGGGCCAGCTGAGTATAAGACCGTATCATCTGCATGTAAATGGATGAGAGAAGTTCCTGCCTGAGCTATGTTATTGATGTAAATTGAGAAGAGCGTAGGATCTATGACTTGGGTGGCAGGAGTCTTTGGCAATTTTTGGGGATTTCCTCCGACACCGCTTGATATAGTGGTCCTGGAATGCAGGGAGCTTGACCCTGGTGATGCGCTGGGATGTCCGCAATACCGTCTGTAGCGCTTTGTGGTCAAGAACGGTGCGTTTGCCATACCAAGCGGTGATACAGCCAGTCAAGATGCATTGTCTCCCAAGATGGCATAGCAGTCAGGCATCCTTTGTCCTCGTCTTGTCGTGTCCCGTGTATATATATATTTACACCTTTCTTCGCGTATCTTTTAGATATTTTCTTTTCCAAAAACTCAACTTCAAAACACTCTTCTGCAACCCGCAGTATTATTTAGCTCAAATCTGAAATGCACAATTGAAGCTAACCAGAAGCTAACCAGAAGCTAACCAGAAGCTAGCCAGAAGCTAACCAGAAGCTAAACAGAAGCAAGCCAGAAGTTAGCCAGAAGCTAGCCAGTTTACTGGCTAACTTTAGTATTCAGCTAACTACAGTTTGTGGTCATCAGCTATCCTTTAGCTCGAAAATATATCGGCAGTTTTGTACAACGCAACTCAGACCAGAACATACCGGCCCTATTTTTCTCTCCATATCCCCGGATTTCAACCACAAGCTCTGGACATTTACACCTGGATCTCGCAGCTAGCTAGCTGCTATCCGTGTGACTATTGGCTTACGTCGATCCTGGAGCAACCATCAATTATTCCGGAGCGAGCCAGCTGAAGAGTTCCATCAGCCACTCCTGGGCTACAATCACCTATCCGGACCCGTTTTACTGCCAATGCGGAGCCCCACTGGGCCTTCACGACTGGACTACCGACGTTATCCAACTGGCCCCTCCGTCGTGACGTTACCTGAACGCCCATCTGTGGCCCGCTAATCATTAGTTGTCTTATCGGCTGCTATCTGAATAGGTCTATCGGACTATTTTTCTTGGGTCACTATAACTATATCTATTTGCCAATTGGATTGATCCCCTCTACCACACGGAACCCCACTAATCTACCGACAGAAATGCATGTGGTGGCTAAAAACAGACCTCCATTCTATGCTAGCTTGCTACCGATGGCCCGGCTAGCCAGACTGAATCGCCGTGACCCCCAACCAACCTCACTACTCACTGGACCCTTATGATCACTCGACTAAGCATGCCTCTGCTTAATGTCAATATGCCTTGTCAATTGCTGTTCTGGTTAGTGTTTATTGGCTTATTACACTGTAGAGCCTCTAGCACTGATCACTGTAACTTATCCAACCTTTCAGTTCCACCACCCACACATGCGATGACATCACCTGGTTTCAATGATGTTTCTAGAGACAATATCTCCCTCATCATCACTCAATACCTAGGTTTACCTCCACTGTATTCATTGAAGCTATTTTATCGCCCCCAGAAACCTCCTTTTACTCTCTGTTCTAGATGAACAATTCGCATAGCTTTTAACCATACCCTTATCCTACTCCTCCTCTGTTCCTCTGGTGATGTAGAGGTGAATCCAGGAGCTGCAGTGCCTAGCTCCACTCCTATTCCCCAGGGGCTCTCTTTTGATGACTTCTGTAACCGTAATAGCCTTGGTCTCATGCATGTTAACATTAGAAGCCTCCTCCCTAAGTTTGTTTTATTCACTGCTTTAGCACACTCTGCCAACCCGGATGTTCTAGCCGTGTCTGAATCCTGGCTTAGGAAGACCCCCATTTTCATCCCTAACTACAACATTTTCAGACAAGATGGAATGGCCAAAGGGGGCGGTGTTGCAATCTACTGCAAAGATAGCCTGCAGAGTTCTGTCCTACTATCCAGGTCTGTACCCAAACAATTTGAACTTCTACTTTTAAAAATCCACCACTCTAAAAACAAGTCTCTCACCGTTGCCGCCTGCTATAGACCACCCTCTGCCCCCAGCTGTGCTCTGGACATCATATGTGAACTGATTGCCCCCCATTTATCTTCAGAGCTTGTGTTGCTAGGCGACCTAAACTGGAACATGCTTAACACCCCAGCCATCCTACAATCGAAGCTTGATGCCCTCAATCGCACACAAATTATCAATGAACCTACCAGGTACCACCCTAAAGCCGAAAACACACACCCTTATAGATAGCATCCTAACCAACTTGCCCTCTAAATACATCTCTGCTGTTTTCAACCAAGATCTCAGCGATCACTGCCTCATTGCCTGCATCCATAATGGGTCAGCGGTCAAACAACCTCCACTCATTACTGTCAAACGCTCCCTGAAACACTTCAGCGAGTAGGCCTTTCTAATTGACCTGGACGGGGTATTCTGGAAGGATGTTGATCTCATCCCGTCAGTAGAGGATGCCTGGTTATTTTTTTTAAAATGACTTCCTCACCATCTTAAATAAGCATGCCCCGTTCCAAAAATGTAGAACCAGGAACAGATATAGCCCTTGGTTCTCTCCAGACCTGACTGTCCTTAACCAACACAAAAACATCCTATGGCGTTCTGCAATAGCATTGAACAGCCCCCATGATATGCCACTTTTCAGGAAAGCTAGAAACCAATATACACAGGCAGTTAGAAAAGCCAAGGCAAGCTTTTTCAAGCAGAAATTTGCTTCCTGCAACACAAACTCAAAAACGTTATGGGACACTGTAAAGTCCATGGAGAATAAGAACACCTACTCCCAGCTACCCACTGCACTGAATATAGGAAACACTGTCCCCACTGATAAAACCACCATAATTGACAATTTCAGTTTTCTAAGGCTGGCCATGCTTTCCACCTGGCTGCCCCGGTCAACAACACTGCAACCCTACAGCACCTCGCCCAAGCCTTCCCCATTTCTCCTTCTCCCAAATCCAGTGAGTTGATGTTCTGAAAGAGCTGCAAAATCTGGACCCCTACAAATCAGCCGGGCTAGACAATCTGGACCCTTTCTTTCTAAAATTATCTGCCGAAATTGTTGCCACCCATATTACTAGCCTGTTCAACCTCTCTTTCATGATGTCTGAGATTCCCAAAGATTGGAAAGCAGCTGCGGTCATCCCCCTCTTCAAAGGGGGACACACTCTTGACTCAAACTGCTACAGACCTAAATCTATCCTACCCTGCCTTTCTAAGGTCTTCAAAAGCCAAGTCAACAAACAGATTACTGACCATTTCGAATCCCACCATATCTCCGCTATGCCATCTGGTTTCAGAGCTGGTCATAGGTGCACCTAAGCCACGCTCAAGGTCCTAAACGATATCTTAACCGCCATCGATAAGAAACAATACTGTGCAGCCGTATTCATTGACCTGGCCAAGGCTTTCGACTCTGTCAGTCACCACATCCTCATCGGCAGAATTGACAGCCTTGGTTTCTCAAATGATTGCGTCGCCTGGTTCACCAACTACTTCTCTGATAGAGGTTGGTGTGTCAAATCGGAGGGTCTGTTGTAACACAGGGTTCAATTCTTGGACCGACTCTCTTCTCTGTATACAGCAATGATGTCGCTCTTGCTGCTGGTGAGTCTCTGATCCATCTCTCCTTCCGTGGCCTCCAATTGCTCTTAAATACAAGTAAAACTAAATGAATGCTCTTCAACCGATCGCTGCCTGCACCTGCCCGCCTGTCCAACATCACTACTCTGGACGGCTCTGACTTAGAATATGTGGACAACTACAAATACCTAGGTGTCTGGTTAGACTGTAAACTCTGCTTCCATACTCATATCAAACAACTCCAATCCAAAGTTAAATCTAGAATTGGCTTCCTATTTCGCAACAAAGCATCCTTCACTCATGCTGCCAAACATACCCTTGTAAAACTGACTATCCTACCAATCCTCGATTTTGGCGATGTCATTTAAAAAATAGCCTCCAATACCCTACTCAATAAATTGGATGCAGTCTATCACAGTGCCATCCGTTTTGTCCCCAAAGCCCCATATATTACCCACCACTGCGACCTGTACGCTCTCGTTGGCTGGCCCTCACTTCATACTCGTCGCCAACCCCACTGGCTCCAGTTCATCTACAAGACCCTGCTAGGTAAAGTCCCCCCTTACCTCAGCTCGTTGGTCACCATAGCAGCACCCACCTGTAGCACGCGCTCCAGCAGGTATATCTCTCTGTTCACCACCAAAACCAATTCTTCCTTTAGCCGCCTCTCCTTCCAGTTCTCTGCTGCCAATGACTGGAACGAACTACAAAAATCTCTGAAATGTATCTCCCTCTCTAGCTTTAAGCATCAGCTGTCAGAGCAACTCACAGATTACTGCACCTGTACATAGCCCATCTATAATTTAGCCCAACCAACTACCTCTTTCCCTACTGTATTTATTTTTATTTTTATTTTGCTCCTTTGCACCCCATTATTTCTATCTCTACTTTGCACATTATTCCACTGCAAATCAACCATTCCAGTGTTTTACTTGCTATATTGTATTTACTTCGCCACCATGGCCTTTTTTTGCCTTTACCTCCCTTATCTCACCTCACTTGCTCAAATTGTATATAAACTTATTTTTCTACTGTATTATCGACTGTATGTCTGTTTTACTCCATGTGTAACTCTGTGTTGTTGTATGTGTCGAACTGCTTTGCTTTATCTTGGCCAGGTCGCAATTGTAAATGAGGACTTGTTCTCAACTTAAATGAAGGCAAAATAAAAAATAAAATAAAAAATTCCATGGAGCAGCTCTAGAACTTTTAGTGGAGTTTGTCTCATGCAAATTAATGTTAGTTTTAAATTATGCTGACAATGTGAAATATTAAGAGTAGAATATCTTTACTATCACATAAAATCACACATCATCTGAACATAGGGATTTTTTATTCAGGAAAATGAGAAACCGGAAGGCCTGCCTATTGTGCTGTCAGTGTATATATATATACAGTGGGGAGAACAGGTATTTGATACACTGCCGATTTAATACAATAGGCAAGCATCTTCGTGAGAAGGCAACAATTATTAGAAAATGGAAGAAGTTCAAGATGACCGTCAGTCACCCTCGGTCTGATGCTGCATGCAAGATCTCACCTCGTGGGGCATCAATGATCATGAGGAAGGTGAGTGATCAGCCCAGAACTACACGGCAGGACCTGGTCAATGACCTGAAGAGAGCTGGGACCACAGTCTCAAAGAAAACCATTAGTAACACACTACGCCTTCAATGGATTCAAATCCTGCAGTGCACGCAAGGTCCCCCTGCTCAAGCCAGCGCATGTCCAGGCCCGACTGAAGTTTTCCAATGACCATCTGGATGACCCAGAGGAGGAATGGGAGAAGGTCATGTGGTCTGATGAGAAAAAAATAGAGCTTTTTGGTCTAAACTCCACTCGCCGTGTTTGGAGGAAGACGAAGGATGAGTACAACCCCAAGATCACCATCCCAACCGTGAAGCATGGAGGTGGAAACATCATTCTTTGGGGATGCTTTTCTGCAAAGGGGACATGATGACTGTACCATATTGAGGGGAGGATGGATGGGGCCATGTATTGCGAGATCTTGGCCAACAACCTCCTTCCCTCAGTAAGAGCATTGAAGATGGGTCGTGGCTGGGTCTTCCAGCATGACAACGACCTGAAACACACAGGCAGGGCAACTAAGGAGTGGCTCCGTAAGAAGCATCTCAAGGTACTGGAGTGGCCTAGCCAGTCTCCAGACCTGAACCCACTAGAAAATCTTTGGAGGGAGCTGAAAGTCAGTATTGCCCAGCGACAACCCCGAAACCTGAAGGATCTGGAGAAGGTCTGTATGGAGGAGTGGGCCAAAATCCCTGCTGCAGTGTATGCAAACCTGGTCACGAACTTCAGGAAACGTACGTCTGTAATTGCAAACAAAGGTTTCTGTACCAAATATTAAGTTCTGCTTTTCTGATGTATCAAATACGTATGTCATGGAATAAAATGCAAATTAATTACTTAAAAATCAATCAATGTGATTTTCTGGATTTTTGTTTCAGATTCCGTCTCTCACAGTTGAAGTGTACCTATGATAAAAATGACAGACCTCTACATGCTTTGGAAGTAGGAAAACCTTCAGAATCGGCAGTGTATCAAATACTTGTTCTCCCCACTGTATATATATATATTTATAAATGTATATTTCTGTATGAACTCAAACCATTAAGTAATGACTTTAACAATGATTACCTACTGCATTCAAAGAGAACCAACCTACAGCACTAGACGACACATCACTTGCATCATCCTTGTGGTATTGAGAGATAAACATGGCAATGCTTTCACTGATTGCGCGTAAAGGAAGATCATTCCTACATGATAGAGTGCTTGCTTTGTTATCATCTGATCTTTTGTCTTTTCTGTCATCCTGTGAACCCCTGTCATTGCTGTTCACGGGCAATATTTTGTTTCTTAGATGCTGAAAACATTTAACTTATTGCCAACCACTAGAAATGGGAATCTATTTTCTGAATGAATGTGTCCAGTTGTCTTTAAAAAAAAAACATTTTTTACTAAAGATGCAAATGTTTGTCTTTCTCTTTGTCTTAGGTTGGCCATGGGTGGAAAGGGCTTCCTAGGATGTTTCATCCTGTTTATGTCTCTGGCTTCAGTATCCACTATCAAACAAACCCTTATTTCAACACATGACCTCAGGGGCATAGAGTTTGGCCACACTTTTCCTCGACATGGCCTGATGCTGCCCCACTGGCTAGCCAACAACATTCACACTGACAACAACGACAACATGAGACTCAATTTCAACCCAACTAGGGGAGACTATGGCTTTAATTTCTATGGAAACGCTGACAGACCCCGCCCATTAACTTTTCTGCCCTCTGAAAGTGGTAGTTACTACTCATTAGGTAATATTGATGGAAATTACAACTACAAGCTACGGCACTTCCTGATTATGTCACTCAAAGCTTCTACAACTCATGGATACCTGAGAGAAACAGGGACAGAGTCATTATCAGAGTTAGGGAGGAAGGATCCAATCAGTTCATAGTAGATGAGGTCTACATCACTCAGCATTACCCGCCAAATCAAAACAGAGGAAGTGTCTATGATCCAGACAATACATACCCTGTCAGTTTCAGCCTCTTAACACAAATCCAAGTTCTCCCAACCATTACACGAGATGTAATTCAACGTATACACAATGTAGAGATCAACGACAACAGTGTGGAGAACATCTGGACACACACCTGGGCTGGCACTTCTTTTGGCAATTGCACTGTACTTGACACGTCCCAAGGTCTCATTTATACAGCAAGTGTTTATTACCATGGAAAGCCAGCATCGCATGCAGGATGATGAAACTAAATCGATAAAGCTTGCGGTGAAAACCACAAATAGAGGAGGTGCCAGGATCACCTTCAGTGGTATCCCCAGGAGGCTTTTTGACAAGGGTGTGATTTGGGCGCTTTAAAAGAACAATGACAGTACGGACATGCTAGACTTTTCCTCAGTCATAGATGGTGCCTCTGGGTCCTTTGACACCTCAGTACCCCTCAACCCTGGTCACCAGGCCAGGCTTCATCAGCACAAATCAATGTATTTTTGTATTATGCGGGAATTACAACACATCTGGGGAGGAAATACATAGGAATCCTGAGATTCATGATGCCAACAGAGAGATTCCTGTTGATATAAGCGGCTATAAGCCTAACGCCAGTCTGCAGCTCTTCGTAAAGGATGGAAAGGCCTGTGCTCGCCTGTATGTGAAAAGGTCCTTCACTGACTGGAAGGAGAAGTTGAATAACTCCTGGGTTGGGTTTTACTCTTCAGAAAAAAACCACCAATGAATATAATACCTCCCAATGGCAATGGGCTGTGAAGTTTTCTGAGGAAAGCCGCTCAGATTGGAAAGATATACCTGAGTATGACGTCTATGTGTACAGGTCTAGTATGCCCATGTCTCCTGGGGTCCAGGCCCGATTCATGCTGGAGAAATCTGGGGGTGAAAAGGCACGCACTCCACCCTGGGAGGTACCTACATCAGCAATTTAAAGCACACAACCTTTTACTGGTACTTTTGTCCATTGTGTTTAGCCAGGTTCTTACATGCCAATTCTCTGCTTATTATTAATGGATTATTATCTATGGGATGTTTCATCCTGTTTCGTATTGATTACATATGTCATTGATATTATCATTGATATCTAATTGTGTAATTGTCTCCGTCCATTTTTGTTTATCATTTCTGCACCCTGCTTGTCCTTTATATTGATTGGTTTGAATTGCTAATCTGTGCAGAGCGTAAAAATACAAATATAAAGAATCTGTCCTCAATAAACTGTTGAGGAAATTGAAGTGAAAACACAATAACAAGCTGTGAAAATCAAATAATCTTGAGCACTTAGAAGATGGTCTGAGTGCAAGGGTGAGATAATGCTATCCGGTCACGCTGATCGTTGACTAATGTCCATAGTCAGTCAGTTTTCATATTAATGTAAGGTATTATGAAGGATGGAACCATCTGTGAACTGTCAAATTTACTATACACATACACAAACACACACACAGGACTGCATGAATACGTTTTAAACCTAAGAACATAACATCATTTCAAGAAACTGAGTTTCAAGAAAAGCATGTGTAAGTGAATGGGTTTTGCAACTTTATGAAGCTTTCTTTACCCTTCGTGTTCGTTACTAAAGAGCTTCCCCTTCATAAGTTTAGATAAGCCCCCAAACCAGGAAGTACTAAGGTTAGCAAGGGGCCTCACATCCTCGATGACACAAACCTGTTTTCCTCCATTCCAGAGCAGTGGGTTTGTCCGCACCTGGTATGTACTGTAGGCCTCAACGCTGACATACCCTGCCGATAACATTCTCTGCCCTCTGAAATAAGTAGTTATTACTCTCTCGGGACAAGTTGAATTTCTTTTGAAACATGTGTAACCCAGTGATGTTGGAGATCAGCCTTTTTAAAACTCAGTTTTGCTGGCCCTTGTCTTGTATCTGCCCTGTCTACTGGTTGTGTATGTAGGCTACAAGAGGCATATTTTAGACAGAGGAGAGAGACAAACAAAGTCACAATTTGATTCTGGTGGTAGACTGCACAGGAAGATTATATATTTTTGGGTTACTCATTCGTTTTATTTTGATGTGAGGACAATAATGCATCATGCTACAGTATCGATCAATTAACAAGTTTCCAAATGTTATTTTGGAAGGCCTTATGGTTCATATTGTGACAAATTAAAGTGACAGTTCACTCCAAATTCAAAGTTGTCAGAACGTTTCTGACATTTTTTGACCTAACAGTTTCATATCTAGTGGTATAACTATGTTCCTGAACACTTTTAATGTATTGTCAAACACTAGAAATCAATTACAGATAAAAAAATGTAAACATTTCTGAAGGTACAAACATTGACACAATCGTTGCTCTGACTTAGGTTGGCCATAAGTGGGAAAGGTTTCCTAGGTTGTTTCATCCTGCTTTTGTCTCTGGCCTCATTATGCCCTATAAATGCCAATACACTGTAACCATTACCTCAATAAATGATCTTAAAGACAGAGTTTGGCCACGCCTCTCCACAACATGAACTAATGAGGCTCCAGTGGCTAGCCAACGACATGAATATTGAAAACAATGGCAACATGAGAATTGATTTTGATCCAACTCGGGGAGACTATGGCATTTATTTATATGGACATTATTGCCCTGAAAGATCCCTTCTGTTACCTTTTCTGTTGCCAGAAAGCTGAAGTTACTACTCACTAGAGAACTTGTCCCCTGAAAGAGGAAGTTACTACTCACTAGGGAATGTGTCCCCTTTAAGAGGAAGTTACCACTCACTTGAACATTTGTCCCCTGAAAGAGGAAGTTAGTTACTCCTCAGTAGATAATTTGTCCACTGAAAGAGGAAGATACTACTCACTAGGAAGTGTGTCCCCTGAAAGAGGAAGTTACTACTCACTAGGGATTTCTGCAGGAGGAAATAGAAATCACAATAACGGTACATCCTGAAGATGGCACTGGCATGTTCTTCACCTCATGGCGACATCGAGGAGTTCAGACAGAGAAACAGGGTCAGAGTTCAGTCAGCACATAGTAAGGTCTACATCACACAGCATTATCACTCAGATGACTACAGAGTAACAGGGTCAGAGTTCAGTCAGCACATAGTGAGGTCTACATCACACAGCATTATCACCCAGATTAGTACCGGAGGGAGAAGCAGTGATCCAAGCTATACATACTGTGTGGATGTCAACCTCCTAAGAGAAATTCAAATGCCCTCAACCTTTACCTGAGGTTAAACTCCATATAAAGAAGTGATTCATGAAAAAAAAGTTTGAAGCATCTTGAAAAAACCTGGAGGACACCTGGTCTGCCACTTTTACTGGAAAATGTACAGTACTGAGTCAAGTAACCAACTGTACAGTACTGAGTCAGGTAACCAACTGTACAGTACTGAGTCAGGTAACCAAATGTACAGTACTGAGTCAGGTAACCAAACGTACAGTACTGAGTCAGGGAAACCACCAACTGTACAGTACTGAGTCAGGTAAACCACCAACTGTACAGTACTGTACACTACTGAGTCAGGTAACCAACTGTGCCTTAGTCCTTTGTGCCACTCGGGAACCCCAGTAGGAGCTAGACTGTGTCTTGCCTGGCAGAGACACTGGCAACACCTCAGTACCCCTCAACCCTCTAGGTCAGGCTTCAGAAAAGTATCATGCTCATCCACTGTGGGGAAGGAGGTCTGGAGAGGTTTTAAGTTTCATGATGCCAACAGAGAGAATCCGGCTGATAATAACGGCTATGATGCCAGTCTGCAGCTCTTCGTAAAGGATGGAAAGGCCTGCGCTCGCCTGTATGTGACGAAGTCCTTCACTGACTGGAAGGAGAAGTTAAATAACTCCTGGGTTGGGTTCAACTCTTCCCTTAATAAAGCCATGCTCTACTATAATACCTGGCAATGGGCAGTGTCTTTTCCTAAAGAAATACAATCAGATTTTGGAGTATAGTCATCGCTCCTGTGGTCCCGGTCTGATTTATGCTGCAGAGTAGATCCAGTGAAATAGCCCTACTATGCCTTGCGACAGAGTTGTGCTCAGACAAATCATATCGTAAAGGGATTATAGATGAGCTGTGACAGTAGGAATTGACAGAGAAATCACCCTGTCATGTACAATGCATCAACAATTTACACAATAATACATTTTTTTACATTTTTTTAGTGTTAGCATTGTGTTGTACATTATTTGGTTCTTAGATGTGCTTCTTCTGCCATTCAGTTTTATGTATTATTACACTGTTTCATATTGATTACGCAACGTTGATAATGTTGCTGATAACGGACTGTGTAATTACCTCTTGATAATGTCGCTGATAACGGGCTGTGTAATTACCTCTTGATAATGTCGCTGATAACGGGCTGTGTAATTACCTCTTGATAATGTCGCTGATAACGGACTGTGTAATTACCTCTTGATAATGTCGCTGATAACGGACTGTGTAATTACCTCTTGATAATGTCACTGATAACGGACTGTGTAATTACCTCTTGATAATGTCGCTGATAACGGACTGTGTAATTACCTCTTGATAATGTCACTGATAACGGGCTGTGTAATTACCTCTTGATAATGTCCTGATTGTACTGTTTATTATCTTGATTTTGCTGATAACGGACTGTGTAAATCTTGATAATGTCACTGATAAGAGCCAGTTCCTCTTGATAATGTCGCTGATCAAATGGACTGTGTAAACCTCTTGATAATGTCACTGATAACACTGTGTAATTACCTCTTGATAATGTCCTCTACATAATTTTTTTTTTGATAACGGGCTTTAATTAACTCTTGATAATGTCAGTTAAGAACTGTGTAATTCTTGATAATTCAATAACGGGCTGTGTAATTACCTCTTGATAATGCCTGATCAGGGGCAGAATTACAGATAATGTTGCTGATAACCTGTGTAATTACCTCTTGATAATGGCTGATAACGGACTGTGTAATTACCTCTTGATAATGTCCTGATAACGGACTGTGTAATTACCTCTTGATAATGTCGCTGATAACGGACTGTGTAATTACCTCTTGATAATGTCGCTGATAACGGGCTGTGTAATTACCTCTTGATAATGGAGCTGATAACAACTGTGTAATTACCTCTTGATAATGTTGCTGATAACGGACTGTGTAATTACCTCTTGTCAGTGTTTGTTTGATTTCTGCACCCTGATTGTACTTTTTATTGATTGATTTTGCTCATCTGTGTGAAAAGTGAAAGAAAGAGAGCCAGTTCTCGCTATCTGGTCAATCAAATGGGGGCGAAAATAAACACTTATGAACAGTCAAGTTTGACTCATCCTCAACATAATTTTATTTTTTTATTTTACCAGGCAAGTCAGTTAAGAACAGATTCTTATTTTCAATGAGGGCCTGGGAACAGTGGGTTAACTGCCTGTTCAGGGGCAGAATGACAGATGTGTACCTTGTCAGCTCAGGGGTTTGAACTCAAATTCTGCATTCAACGCTCTAACCACTAGATCACTGCCGCCCCATTATGATTAGCATGGTTCTGGAGCTGGTCAATCCATTTATAATCTGAAATTGTTCATTTTGAGCACCTTTTGCCGATGAGTGTCAAGATTTTCATGATGTAACAGACAAGGTTTTGAGCATAGCCACCCAAAGAAAACAAACAAACAAGTAAACAAACACACACACAGAGCAATGATTACAGCATCAACGGTGGTTATGATTAGCATTAGCATAGCATGCATTAATAATCTAAATGCTGCATTCACCTTTCTAGATCACTTCAGATATTATGATTAGCATTAGCATAGCATGCATTAATAATCTAAACTCTGCATTCACCTTTCTAGATCACTTCAGATATTATGATTAGCATTAGCATAGCATGCATTAATAATCTAAATGCTGCATTCTCCTTTCTAGATCACTTCAGATATTATGATTAGCATTAGCATAGCATGCATTAATAATCTAAATGCTGCATTCTCCTTTCTAGATCACTTCAGATATTATGATTAGCATTAGCATAGCATGCATTAATAATCTAAATGCTGCATTCTCCTTTCTAGATCACTTCAGATATTATGATATGTGAAGTGAAATAGAATGATATAACATCTCTGGAGAGACCATTATGGGGGATTGTGTGTAGATTGATTCAAGAAAAAAACAAAGAATTTAATACATTTTGAGAATAAGTCTGTAACGTAACAACATGTAGAAAAAGTGAAAGGGTCTGAATACTTTCTGAATGCTCTGTAACCAGATACATAAACAGCCATCTATGGTCTAGCTACCGCTATACTCACCATCATTAGGGACCAACCTATTCCACATGGTAGGGTACTCGGGTCCTTTTGGCAGAGCACGCGATCCATAGTTGGCTGTGCATCCTGCTGGAAACATGCATTGTCGAACCAGAGCCAAGGCATGGTCAATCCGTATAGGACCTTTTCAATCTCAAATGGCAGTGGTCCTTTGGCACGTGTTGGCGGCGATGAAACAACAAAGCCCCATTCAATGAAAGGAAGTGGAGTGGGCGGCGGAGCGATTTGAATGTAGAGCTTGGCAAAAGGGGGCATGAATTGTTGACATCCAAACTCATTGTAATGCACTCAGGTTACAAACTAGGTTTTAGACGAGACTATTTGACCAACATTATCAACATTATTATTACAATTTGTAGTCAATTTTGACATTAGAATACATGTTTCTGACTCATATTGATTAGTTGTTTTTTAGGGGCAGTAGTTCATTAAGTGAAATAATAGCTTGATCTGAAGTTCATTACAGTATGCAAAATCTAATTAAGTAAAAATATGATGTTTCTGTATATTATTTTCAATAAATGTTCAAAAATGTCTAAAAACATGTTGTCACTTTGTCATCAAGAGTGAGAGAAAAACATCTGTTTCCTCCATTTTGAATTCAGGCAGTAACAACATGTGGAATAAGTGAAGGGTGTGAATACTTTCTGAAGGTTATCTGGATGTTCACATGATGGAAGTTAGAAGTAGCCTAAATATTCATTATTTAATATATAGAAAAAAATGCACTGACTATTATGTGACAAAAAATATCTGCGACTAAAACTAGACTGAAGTGTTCTAGTTTTAGTTGCCTGAAATGTGACTAAGAATAAAAAAAGTGTTTTAATTAAGACTTAAAAAAAACACTGGTATGTTGTTCAGCTAAAATAGTTGAACAATCTTTTATCAATGGCAGTACAACTACATTTGATATGATCACGTATTTCTGTTGTGGTCCTCATGAAAATACACGAAAAAACAAAATATACATACGATTATAACACGGAAAAACAAAAAAATTATCTCAAATACATCTCATCAATAGGGAGTAAACCATAGAAGGCATCTAATTGATTACCAAAAAGTAACATTCAATGAAACAATTATACTTTCGTTAAGCAGGTGCAGTTTTAAAGCATTTTGTCCATTTAACACTTATTATGGTTTATCTTAACACACCATAGCGTATGGACGGATCTTTATGAACCATTCTGTTCCTCTGCACCAGTGTTAAAACATTCTAACAAGGGAAACAAAAGGTATTTGTCATGCTATTTCATTACCAGATCATATCGAGAAGCCCAGTAGACCATGTCATTTGTTGTCATCATATCCAGAAACATTTATAAGAATAGCGTCGGGTGTTGCGCAATAGTCTATCCTACACAAACTATGCACAGAAGAGTAGGTCTCCAATCCAAGGCAAGAAAACATATGAAAACATAAACTCATTACCTTGATGCTTTCTCTGTTAAAATCTAACGAGAGCTTGCTGTAAATCAAGCAGGAAACAACAGACTATCAACATCAATTATTAGATTCAACGTGGATCCAGGAAAAACTGGGTAGTGTGTATGGTGCTGAGCTTCCTGCCATCCAGGACCTCTATACCAGGCGGTGTCAGAGGAAGGCCCCCAAAAGTTGTCAAGCACTCCAGCCACCCTAGTCATAAACTGTTCTCTCTGCCACCGCACGGCATGCTGTATCGAGAGCCAAGTCTGGGACAAAAAGGCTCCAAAACAGCTTATACCGGGAAGAGCAGCTGCTGTTTTGGCAGCAGCTAATAGGGATCCTTAGTAAATACAAGTACAAATACCCCCAAGCCATAAGACTGCTGAACAATTGTTATTATTTTACCAGGTAAGTTGACTGAGAGCACATTCTCAGCAACGACCCGGGGAACAGTTAGAGAGGAGGGGGGATGAATGAGCCGTTTTGAAGTTGGGGATGATTAGGTGACCATGATGGTATGAGGACCAGATTGGGAATTTAGCCAGGACACCAGGGTTAACACCCCTACTCTTACGATAAGTGCCATGGGATCTTCAGTGACGACAGAGAGTCAGGACAGACGTTTAACGTCCCATCCGAAAGAAAACACCTTACACCTGCCCCTGGGCAGTCCCCAATCACTGCCCAGGGGCATTGGCATATACAGTATTTTTTAGACCAAAAAAAAGAGTGCCTCCTACTGGCCTTGCAGCAGCATTTCCAGCAGTTACAATCCATTTCTGATATCTCTATACAAAAAACTGTCGGACAGCTAGATCCAGGATTCTTACAGGGAGTAACAATTCTTATATGATATAACCAGGGGCGCAACTTTCATTGGGGACGGGGGGAAATGCCCCCACACACATTCTGAAATTGCATTTTTGACCCCCCCAGTTTGGTTATTGGAATGTGATACAAAATGAGGCAACAGTGTGCTTTACGACTATGCCCTGCTAATCCGACAGAAATAATTTATAAAATGAAATGATGTCCCCCCCCCCACTTCTAAAACCGAAGTTGCGCCCCTGGATTTAACGACAACTTACACTGCCATAAATACAAGGACGGAAAAGTAATGTTTTATGTAACATGATTTTGGACAAGTACGTCAAGACACCAACCATGAGAAATTGTTCAACTTGTGAATTTGAAATGGTTAAACTCTTGAATATAGCTATGATCCCCTTTATATCTTAATGTAATGACATGACAACATTTGGGCAGATTATTATCAATGACTTGTCAACAGCTGTAACAAGTTGTCCAGTGTAGGAAATCCTCACTGGTATGCTAGTATATAGAAAGACCCCAGTCCTTAATGATTTCCAGAATACCCATAACATGATTCAGCGACCATGTTAAGAATAGTAGTACTCAGTGATGTCTTCAGTTGGATTTGCCCCAAACATAATGCTTTCTATTCAGTACAAAAAAAGCAATTTCTTAGATGATTGTTTTTTGCAAGTTTACTTTCGTGCAAACAGGATGCATGTTATGGAATATGTTGTATTCTTCCTTCTTTTCACTGTCATTTAGGTCAGTATTGTGGAGTAACTACAATGTTGTTGATCCATCCCCATATTTTTCTTATAACAGCCATTAAACTCTGTAGCTGTAATAAATTCACCATTTGGCTTCATGGTGAAATCCCTGAAGGGTTTCCTTCCTCTCCGGCCAATGAGAGAGAAGGACGACTGTATCTCTCTAGTGACTGACTGGGTGTATTGATACACCATCCAAAGTGTAATTAATAACTTCACCATGCTCAAAGGGATATTCAATGTCTGTTATATATATATTTTTTTACCCATCTACCAATAGGTGCCCTTCGTTGCGAGGCATTGGAAAATCTCCCTGGTCTTTGTGGTTGAATCTGTGTTTGAAATGCACTACTTGACTGAGGGACCTTACAGATACTTGTATGTGTTGGGGTATTTAAAAAAAAAAAAATGTATTTTACCTTCATTTAACCAGAACAGATTCTTATTTTCAATGACGGCCTGGGAACAGTGGGTTAACTGCCTGTTCAGGGGCAGAACGACAGATTTGTACCTTGTCAGCTCGGGGGTTTGAACTCGCAACATTCCGGTTACTAGTCCAACGCTCTAACCACTAGGCTACGCTGCCGTATATGGAGAAGAGGTAGTCATTCAAAAATCACGTGAAACACTATTATTACAAATGAACTTAATTAGATTTGCCATACTGTAATGAACTCTATATCAAGCTAATATTTCACTTAATGAACTACTGCCCCTAAAAACCAACTAATCGATATGAGTCAGAAACATGTATTCTGATGTCAAAATTGACTACAAATTGTAATAATAATGTTGATAATGTTGGTCAAATAGTCTCGTCTAAAACCTAGTTTGTAACCTGAGTGCATCACAATGAGTTTGGATGTCAACAATTCATGCCCCCTTTTGCCAAGCTCTACATGCAAATCGCTCCGCCGCCCACTCCACTTCCTTTCATTGAATGGGGCTTTGTTGTTTCATCGCCCCCAACACGTGCCAAAGCACCACTGCCATTTGAGATTGAAAAGGTCCTATACGGATTGACCATGCCTTGGCTCTGGTTCGACAATGCATGTTTCCAGCAGGATGCACAGCCAACTATGGATCGCGTGCTCTGCCAAAAGGGCCCGAGTACCCTACCCTGTGGAATAGGTTGGTCCCTAATGATGGTGAGTATAGCGGTAGCTAGACCATAGATGGCTGTTTATGTATCTGGTTACAGTGCATTCAGAAAGTATTCAGACCCTTTCACTTTTTCTACATGTTGTTAAGTTACAGACTTATTCTCAAAATTGATTAAATTCTTTGTATTTTTTCTTGAATCAATCTACACACAATCCCCCATAATGGTCTCTCCAGAGATGTTATATCATTCTATTTCACTTCACATAGCATAATATCTGAAGTGATCTAGAAAGGTGAATGCAGCATTTAGATTATTAATGCATGCTATGCTAATGCTAATCATAATATCTGAAGTGATATAGAAAGGTGAATGCAGCGTTTAGATTATTAATGCATGCTATGCTAATGCTAATCATAATATCTGAAGTGATCTAGAAAGGAGAATGCAGCATTTAGATTATTAATGCATGCTATGCTAATGCTAATCATAATATCTGAAGTGATCTAGAAAGGTGAATGCAGCGTTTAGATTATTAATGCATGCTATGCTAATGCTAATCATAATATCTGAAGTGATATAGAAAGGTGAATGCAGCGTTTAGATTATTAATGCATGCTATGCTAATGCTGATCATAATATCTGAAGTGATCTAGAAAGGTGAATGCAGCGTTTAGATTATTAATGCATGCTATGCTAATGCTAATCATAATATCTGAAGTGATCTAGAAAGGTGAATGCAGCGTTTAGATTATTAATGCATGCTATGCTAATGCTAATCATAATATCTGAAGTGATCTAGAAAGGTGAATGTAGCGTTTAGATTATTAATGCATGCTATGCTAATGCTAATCATAACCACCGTTGATGCTGAAATCATTGCTCTGTGTGTGTGTTTGTTTACTTGTTTGTTTGTTTGTCTTTGGGTGGCTCCTTTCAAAACCTTGTCTGTTACAGTATGAAAATACTTGACACTCATCGGCAAAATGAGCGTCAAGCTCAAAATTGAACAATTTCATTGGCTGAATTCAATAAATCTGCATTGACCAGCTCCAGAACCAGTCAGCTTTTCATAATGTTGAGGATGACTCAAACTTGACTCTTCACAAGTGTTCCCCCCATTTGATTGACCAGATAGCGAGAACTGGCTCTCTTTCTTTCACTTTTCACACAGATGAGCAAAATCAATCAATAAAAAGTACAATCAGGGTGCAGAAATCAAACAAACACTGACAAGAGGTAATTACACAGTCCGTTATCAGCAACATTATCAAGAGGTAATTACACAGTCCGTTATCAGCGACATTATCAAGAGGTAATTACACAGCCCGTTATCAGCTACATTATCAAGAGGTAATTACACAGTCCGTTATCAGCGACATTATCAAGAGGTAATTACACAGCCCGTTATCAACGACATTATCAATATGAAACAGTGTAATTACATAAAACTTAATGGCAGAAGACATTATCAAGAACCAATTACACAGTCCGTTATCACTACATTATCAAAGGTATTATTAACAGCCCGTTATCAGCTACATTATCAGGGTAATTACACTGTCCGTTATCAACTCACATTATCACGATAATTACACAGCCTGTTATCAGGGCTATTTCACATTATCAAGCATAAATTACACAGCCCGTTATCAGCGACATTATCAATAGACGTTAATTACACAGCCCGTTATCAGCGACATTATCATTGAGGTAATTACACAGTCCGTTATCAGCGACATTATCAACCCAGGTAATTACACAGCCCGTTATCAGCGACATTATCAAGTTAGTAATTCACAGTGTGAGTTATCAGTCGACATTATCAAGGTTTTGGTATTTACACAGTCCGTTATCAGAGACATTATCAAGATTGAGAATTACACAGTCCGTTATTGTGTGTTTGTGGGTGATTGTTCCTGACATTATCACCAGATAGGTAATTTTGGTTTTCACATTGTCTTTAATCAGCGACATTATCAAACATGAATAATTACACAGCCCGTTATCAGCGACATTATCACCACAGGTAATTACACAGGCCTCCGTTATCAGAGCGACATTATCATAGCCATTATTACACAGTCCGTTATCAGCGACATTATCAAGAGGTAATTACCACAGTCCGTTATCAGCAAGCATTATCAGACGTTGAGTAATCAATATGAAACAGTGTAATAATACATAAAACTGAATGGCAGAAGAAGCACATCTGGTTATAGAACCAAATAATGTACAACACAATGCTAACACTAAAAAAATGTAAAAAATGTATTATTGTGTAAATTGTTGATGCATGTTGTACATGACAGGGTGATTTCTCTGCCAATTCCTACTGTCACAACTCATCTATAATCCCTTTACGATATGATTTGTCTTGGCACAACTCTGTCATTGCAAGGCATAGTAGGGCTATTTCACTGGATCTAAACTCTGCACCATAAATCAGACCGGGACCACAGGAGCGATGACTATACTAGATATAGACGTTATATTCAGCTAAGCCCTCCAAAATCTGATTGTATTTCTTTAGGAAAAGACACTGCCCATTGCCAGGTATTATAGTAGAGCATGGCTTTATTAAGGGAAGAGTTGAACCCAACCCAGGAGTTATTTAACTTCTCCTTCCAGTCAGTGAAGGACTTCGTCACATACAGGCGAACGCAGGTGTCACGTTGTGACCTTTATTTCCTTTGTTTTGTATTTAGTTAGTATGGTCAGGGTGTGAGTTGGGTGGGCAGTCTATGATTGTTTTTCTAGGTTTTGGGTATTTCTATGTTTACCTGCTCAGTACTGTATGGTTCTCAATCAGTCCTGCAGGTGTCATTAGTTGTCTCTGATTGAGAATCAGTACTGTACAGTTGGTTACCTGAGTCCTGGGTTTTATTGGTGTGTTTGTACAGGGTGATTGTTCCTGTCTCTGTGTTTTGCACCAGATAGGGCTGTTTTTGGTTTTCCACATTTTTATTGTCTTGTAATGTTCAGTGGTTTATCTCTTTTTTATTAAACATGAATCAATATAGTACCACGACTGCAGTTTTGGTCCTGACTCTACTTCACCAGTTGGTTACCTGATTCAGTAGTACAGGCCTCTCCATACTGTACATTTGGTGGTTTAAGAGCTGCAGACTGGCATCATAGCCATTATTATCAGCAGAATTCTCTCTGTTGGCATCATGGAACTTAAAACCTCTCTAGACCTCCTTCCCAACAGTGGATGAGCATGATACTTTTCTGAAGCCTGACCTAGAGGGTTGAGGGGTACTGAGGTGTTGCCAGTGTCTCTGCCAGGCAAGACACAGTCTAGCTCCTACTGGGGTTCCCGAGTGGCACAAAGGACTAAGGCACAATGCATGGTTATAGTGCATTCAGATTGCAAATTAACTTCTAAAGCACTGCATCTCAGTGCAGAGGCATCACTACAGACCTTGGTTCGATTCCAGGCTGTATCACATCCGTCTGTGATTGGGAGTCCCATCGGGCGGCGCACAATTGGCCCAGTGTTAGGGTTTGGCCGGGGTGGGGCTGTCATTGTAAATAAGAATTTGTTCTTAACTGACTTGTCTAGTTAAATAAAAATAAATAAACTCCATCACCATCACTATCCTTATGAAGCACCACCGTTACATCCTGGTCCAAAAGCCTCTTGGGGATCCAGATGATCCTGGCTTTTACTTCTTACGTAGTTTTCAAATATGAAGTCGTCATTCTCCATCCTGTCATTCAGAATTTAAATGACAACAAAGCCTTGGTGGTTTACCTGAGTCCCCTGGAGCGTGTGGAGTACTGTAAAGTTGGAGGTTTACCTGACTCAGTACTGTAAAGTTGGAGGTTTACCTGACTCAGTACTGTAAAGTTGGAGGTTTACCTGACTCAGTACTGTAAAGTTGGAGGTTTACCTGACTCAGTACTGTACATTTGGTGGTTTACCTGACTCAGTACTGTACATTTGGTGGTTTACCTGACTCAGTACTGTACATTTGGTGGTTTACATGACTCAGTACTGTACAGTGGTTTACCTGACTCAGTACTGTACAGTGGTTTACCTGACTCAGTACTGTACAGTGGTTTACCTGACTCAGTACTGTACATTTGGTGGTTTACCTGACTCAATACTGTACAGTGGTTTACCTGACTCAGTACTGTACAGTTGGTTATCTGAATCAGTCCTGTACAGTGGTTTACCTGACTCAGTACTGTACAGTGGTTTACCTGACTCAGTACTGTACAGTTGGTTACCTGACTCAGTCCTGTACAGTGGTTTACCTGACTCAGTACTGTACATTTGGTGGTTTACCTGACTCAGTACTGTACAGTGGTTTACCTGACTCAGTACTGTACAGTTGGTTACCTGACTCAGTACTGTACAGTGGTTTACCTGACTCAGTACTGTACATTTGGTGGTTTACCTGACTCAGTACTGTACAGTGGTTTACCTGACTCAGTACTGTACAGTTGGTTACCTGACTCAGTACTGTACAGTGGTTTACCTGACTCAGTACTGTACAGTGGTTTACCTGACTCAGTACTGTACAGTGGTTTACCTGACTCAGTACTGTACAGTTGGTTACCTGATTCAGTACTGTACAGTGGTTTACCTGACTCAGTACTGTACATTTGGTGGTTTACCTGACTCAGTACTGTACATTTGGTGGTTTACCTGACTCAGTACTGTACAGTGGTTTACCTGACTCAGTACTGTACAGTTGGTTACCTGACTCAGTCCTGTACAGTGGTTTACCTGACTCAGTACTGTACAGTTGGTTACCTGACTCAGTCCTGTACAGTGGTTTACCTGACTCAGTACTGTACAGTGGTTTACCTGACTCAGTACTGTACAGTGGTTTACCTGACTCAGTACTGTACAGTTGGTTACCTGACTCAGTCCTGTACAGTGGTTTACCTGATTCAGTACTGTACAGTGGTTTACCTGACTCAGTACTGTACATTTGGTGGTTTACCTGACTCAGTACTGTACATTTGGTGGTTTACCTGACTCAGTACTGTACAGTGGTTTACCTGACTCAGTACTGTACAGTTGGTTACCTGACTCAGTCCTGTACAGTGGTTTACCTGACTCAGTACTGTACAGTTGGTTACCTGACTCAGTCCTGTACAGTGGTTTACCTGACTCAGTACTGTACAGTGGTTTACCTGACTCAGTACTGTACAGTTGGTTACCTGACTCAGTCCTGTACAGTGGTTTACCTGACTCAGTACTGTACAGTGGTTTACCTGACTCAGTACTGTACAGTGGTTTACCTGACTCAGTACTGTACATTTGGTGGTTTACCTGACTCAGTACTGTACAGTGGTTTACCTGACTCAGTACTGTACAGTTGGTTACCTGACTCAGTACTGTACAGTACTGTACAGTGTACTGTACAGTGGTCCTTCTGTAGCTCAGTTGGTAGAGCATGGCGCTTGTAACGTCAGGGTAGTGGGTTCGATTCCCGGGACCACACATACGTAGAATGTATGCACACATGACTGTAAGTCGCTTTGGATAAAAGCGTCAGCTAAATGGCATATATTATTATTATATTATTATTACCTGACTCAGTATTGTACAGTGGTTTACCTGACTCAGTACTGTACAGTTGGTTACCTGACTCAGTCCTGTACAGTGGTTTACCTGACTCAGTACTGTACATTTGGTGGTTTACCTGACTCAGTACTGTACAGTTGGTTACCTGACTCAGTACTGTACAGTGGTTTACCTGACTCAGTACTGTACATTTGGTGGTTTACCTGACTCAGTACTGTACAGTGGTTTACCTGACTCAGTACTGTACAGTTGGTTACCTGACTCAGTACTGTACAGTGGTTTACCTGACTCAGTACTGTACAGTGGTTTACCTGACTCAGTACTGTACAGTTGGTTACCTGACTCAGTCCTGTACAGTGGTTTACCTGACTCAGTACTGTATAGTGGTTTACCTGACTCAGTACTGTACATTTGCCAGTAAAAGTGGCAGACCAGGTGTCCTCCAGGTTTTTACAAGATGATTCAGACTTTTTTTCATGAATCACTTCTTTATATGGAGTTTCACCTCCGGTAAAGGTTGAGGGCATTTGAATTTCTCTTAGGAGGTTGACATCCACACAGTATGTATAGCTTGGATCACTGCTTCTCCCTCCGGTACTAATCTGGGTGATAATGCTGTGTGATGTAGACCTCACTAAGTGCTGACTGAACTCTGACCCTGTTACTCTGTAGTCATCTGGGTGATAATGCTGTGTGATGTAGACTTCACTATGTGCTGACTGAACTCTGACCCTGTTGCAAAACTGAGTTTTAAAAAGGCTGATCTCCAACATCACTGGGTAACACATGTTTCAAAAGAAATTCAACTTGTCCCGAGAGAGTAATAACTACTTATTTCAGAGGGCAGAGAATGTTATCGGCAGGGTATGTCAGCGTTGAGGCCTACAGTACATACCATGTGCGGACAAACCCACTGCTCTGGAATGGAGGAAAACAGGTTTGTGTCATCGAGGATGTGAGGCCCCTTGTTAACCTTAGTACTTCCTGGTTTGGGGGCTTATCTAAACTTATGAAGAGGAAGCTCCAGACAGCCCAGAATAAGTTGATCAGGGTAGTTTTGAAGGTGAGTCCTTGTACTCACATAGGCAGCAGCTGCTTTCAGGAACTAAACTGGCTGCCTGTTGAGGGTGTCCCAGATTAGACTAGGTTTGGTTTACAGGAGTATTTATGGTCCTGCGCCCAGATATTTAAGTGATTACTTTCCTCCTGTTAGGGATGCACACAATCACAGCACCAGATCAGGTCATCAGATCAGCTTATACAGGTTCAGGAGTAATACTGGAAAAGGTCATTTCTTGTATACTGGAGCCTCAGAATGGAATGAGTTGCCTATAAAAACAACGTCATCTCTGGACAGCTTTAAAAATAAAGTAAAAGTATGTTTGATGTCTTCTGTGCCCATATGAATAACCCCTATGATGTAACTGGAATGATGAGATATATGTTCTTCTTCTCTGTTTTTGATGAGATAGATGTTCTTCTTCTCTGTTTTTGATGAGATAGATGTTCTTCTTCTCTGTTTTTGATGAGATAGATGTTCTTCTTCTCTGTTTTTGATGAGATAGATGTTCTTCTTCTCTGTTTTTGATGAGATAGATGTTCTTCTTCTCTGTTTTTGATGAGATAGATGTTCTTCTTCTCTGTTTTTGATGAGATAGATGTTCTTCTTCTCTGTTTTTGATGAGATTGATGTTCTTCTTCTCTGTTTTTGATGAGATAGATGTTCTTCTTCTTTGTTTTTGATGAGATAGATGTTCTTCTTCTCTGTTTTTGATGAGATATATGTTCTTCTTCTCTGTTTTTGATGAGATAGATGTTCTTCTTCTCTGTTTTTGATGAGATAGATGTTCTTCTTCTCTGTTTTGGTTGTATTATTTCTCTGCCATACTGTGTTTGATCCTGTCCAGCCATCTTGTTTCAAGAGGACCACAATGGAAATAATTCCCAGACTTAATTGTTTATGTGTGCTTGTTTTTTTTTTAAATGGTCAAATTAATAAACTAAACTAACCGAGCACGAAGGGTAAAGAAAGCTTCATAAAGTTGGAAAACCCATTCACTTACACATGCTTTTCCTGAAATGAAGATGTTATATTTTTAGGTTTAAAACGTATTCATGCAGTCCTGTGTGTGTGTTTGTGTATGTGTATAGTAAATTTGACAGTTCACAGATGGTTCCATCCTTCATAATACCTTACATTAATATGAAAACTGACTGACTATGGACATTAGTCAACGATCAGCGTGACCGGATAGCATTATCTCACCCTTGCACTCAGACCATCTTCTAAGTGCTCAAGATTATTTGATTTTCACAGCTTGTTATTGTGTTTTCACTTCAATTTCCTCAACAGTTTATTGAGGACAGATTCTTTATATTTGTATTTTTACGCTCTGCACAGATTAACAATTCAAACCAATCAATATAAAGGACAAGCAGGGTGCAGAAATGATAAACAAAAATGGACGGAGACAATTACACAGATATCATTAATATGATGGCATATCATATGATTATTATTATATTATATTATTAATATTATTATTATTATTATTATTATTATTATTATTATTATTATTATATTATAATATCAATGACATATGTAATCAATACGAAACAGGATGAAACATCCCATAGATAATAATCCATTAATAATAAGCAGAGAATTGGCATGTAAGAACCAGGCTAAACACAATGGACAAAAGTACCAGTAAAAGGTTGTGTGCTTTAAATTGCTGATGTAGGTACCTCCCAGGGTGGAGTACGTGCCTTTTCACCCCCAGATTTCTCCAGCATGAATCGGGTCTGGACCCCAGGAGACATGGGCATACTAGACCTGTACACATAGACGTCATACTCAGGTATATCTTTCCAATCTGAGCGGCTTTCCTCAGAAAACTTCACAGCCCATTGCCATTGGGAGGTATTATATTCATTGGTGTTTTTTTTCTGAAGAGTAAAACCCAACCCAGGAGTTATTAAACTTCTCCTTCCAGTCAGTGAAGGACTTTTTCACATACAGGCGAGCGCAGGCCTTTCCATCCTTTACGAAGAGCTGCAGACTGGCGTTAGGCTTATAGCCGCTTATATCAACAGGAATCTCTCTGTTGGCATCATGAATCTCAGGACTCCTATGTATTTCCTCCCAATATGTGTTGTAATTCCTGCATAATTGAAAAGGACACCTTGATTTGTACGGATGAAACCTGGCCTGGAGACCAGGGTTGAGGGGTACTGAGGTGTCAAAGGAACCAGAGGCACCATCTATGACTGAGGAAAAGTCTAGCATGTCCGTACTGTCATTGTTCGTATAAAGCGCCCAAATCACACCCTTGTCCAAAAGCCTCCTGGGGATACCACTGAAGGTGATCCTGGCACCTCCTCTATTTGTGGTTTTCACCGCAAGATTTATCGATTTAGTTTCATCATCCTGCATGCGATGCTGGCTTTCCATGGTAATAAACACTTGCTGTATGAATGAGACCTTGGGACGTGTCAAGTACAATGCAATTGCCAAAAGAAGTGCCAGCCCAGGTGTGTGTCCAGATGTTCTCCACACTGTTGTCGTTGATCTCTACATTGTGTATACGTTGAATTACATCTCGTGTAATGGTTGGGAGAACTTGGATTTGTGTTAAGAGGCTGAAACTGACAGGGTATGTATTGTCTGGATCATAGACACTTCCTCTGTTTTGATTTGGCGGGTAATGCTGAGTGATGTAGACCTCATCTACTATGAACTGATTGGATCCTTCCTCCCTAACTCTGATAATGACTCTGTCCCTGTTTCTCTCAGGTATCCATGAGTTGTAGAAGCTTTGAGTGACATAATCAGGAAGTGCCGTAGCTTGTAGTTGTAAATTCCATCAATATTACCTAATGAGTAGTAACTACCACTTTCAGAGGGCAGAAAAGGTAATGGGCGGGGTCTGTCAGCGTTTCCATAGAAATTAAAGCCATAGTCTCCCCTAGTTGGGTTGAAATTGAGTCTCATGTTGTCGTTGTTGTCAGTGTGAATGTTGTTGACTAGCCAGTGGGGCAGCATCAGGCCATGTCGAGGAAAAGTGTGGCCAAACTCTATGCCCCTGAGGTCATGTATTGAAATAAGGGTTTGTTTGATAGTGGATACTGAAGCCAGAGACATAAACAGGATGAAACATCCTAGGAAGCCCTTTCCACCCATGGCCAACCTAAGACAAAGAGAAAGACAAACATTTGCATCTTTAGTAAAAAATGATTTTGTTAAAGACAACTGGACACATTCAATCAGAAATAGATTCCCATTTCTAGTGGTTGGCAATAAGTTAAATGTTTTCAGCATCTAAGAAACGAAATATTGCCCGTGAACAGCAATGACAGGGGTTCACAGGATGACAGAAAAGACAAAAGATCAGATGATAACAAAGCAAGCACTCTATCATGTAGGAATGATCTTCCTTTACGTGCAATCAGTGAAAGCATTGCCATGTTTATCTCTCAATACCACAAGGATGATGCAAGTGATGTGTCGTCTAGTGCTGTAGGTTGGTTCTCTTTGAATGCAGTAGGTAATCATTGTTAAAGTCATTACTTAATGGTTTGAGTTCATACAGAAATATAAATATTTATAAATACACTGACTGCACAAGAGGTTTCTCATTTTCCTGAATAAAAAGTCACTATGTTCAGAGGGCAACATTGTATGATTTACTATCTACGTGATGATAAAGATACTCTAATCATAATATTTCACACTGTCTGCATAATTTAAATCTAACATACATGAGACAAAGTCCACTAAAAGTTCTAGAGCTGCACCATGGAATGCATCTTGACTGGCTGCATCACCGCTTGGTATGGCAAATGCACCGCTCTTGACCACAAAGCGCTACAGACGGTGGTGCTGACAGCCCAGTACATCACCAGGGTCGAGCTCCCTGCCATCCAGGACCACTCTATCTGGCGGTGTCGGAGGAAAGCCCCAACAATGGCCAAAGACTCCAGCCACCCAAGTCATAGATCCTACGCTCTTCTCAAATTACATCAATAACATAGCTCAGGCAGGAAGTTCTCTCATTCATTTACATGCAGATGATACGGTCTTATACTCAGCTGGACCGTACCGTGTTTTTGTGTAAAACGCTCTACAACAAAGCTTTCTTAGTGTCCAACAAACTTTCTCTACCCTTAACCTTGTTCTGAACACTTCCAAAACAAAGGTAATGTGGTTTGGTAAGAAGAATACCCCTCTCCCCACCGGTGTGATTACTACCTCTGAGGGTTTAGAGCTGGGTTTCCCTTTGTAGTCCTGTTGAGTGTAGGAGGCAGTATTTTGATGTTTGGATGAAAAACATTCCCAAATTAAACTGCCTATTTCTCAGGCCCAGAATCTAGAATATGCATATAATTGTCAGATTAGGATAGAAAACACTCTACAGTTTCCAAAACTGTCAAAATATTGTCTGTGAGTATAACAGAATTGACATTGCAGGCGAAAACCTGAGGAAAATCCAACCAAGAAGTGGCTGCTATTTTGAAAGCTCCATGTTCCATTGCCTGCATTTGCTTCATTTAAAGGGATATCAACCAGTTTCCTTTTCTTATGGCTTCCCCATGATGTGAACAGTCTTTCGACATTAGTTAAACATGTTTTTTTTAAATGAGCGCGAAAGATCACAAGGGGATGGCTGGGTGCCAGCAGCGTGGAGAAGCCATTTACTCTCTCTCTCCTCTCGAAGAAGCTACAGTTCGGGTTGATATATTATCGATTATATATTGTAAAAACAACCTGAGGATTGATTATAAAAAACGTTTGACATGTTTCTACGAACATTACGGATACTATTTGGAATTTTCGGCTGCGATGACGTGACCGCTTGAGCCTGTGGATTTCTGAACATAACACGCCAAACAAATGGAGGTATTTTGGGAGTCTCGTAAACATCCGAAGATTTAATATATTGCTTTTCTGACTTTCGTGACCAATCTACTTGGCTGCTAGCTGTTTGTAATATTTTGTCTACTGAGAGAGATGTTCTTACATAAGCGCTTGTAATGCTTTCGTCGAAAAGCTGAATTGAAATCTGACACACCAGGTGGATTAACAACACGCTAAACTGTGTTTTGCTATATTACACTTATGATTTCATGAAAATTAAATATTTTTTGTAATTTAATTTGAATTTGGCGCTCTGCAATTCCGCGGATGATGATGAATATTATCCCGCCAAAGGGATGGGTGCGCCAAGAAGTTAATAGTTTGCAAGCCCTACCACATCCAATGAGAATCAGAGCCGGTGTAGTAGGATTCAATCTTAGTCCTGTATTGACGCTTTGCCTGTTTGATGGTTCGTCTGAGGGCATAGCGGGATTTCTTATAAGCGCCCGGATTAGTGTCCCACTCCTTGAAAGCGGCAGCTCTAACCTTTAGCTCGGTGCGGATGTTGCCTGTAATCCATGGCTTCTGGTTGGGATACGTACGTACGGTCACTCGACAGCATCGATGCACTTATTGATGAAGCCGATGACGCATCCGCATGATCTGACCACTTCCATTTTGAGCGAGTCACTGGTACTTATTGCTTTAGATTTATTTTGTAAGCAGGAATCAGGAGGATGGAATTATGGTCAGATTTGCCAAATGGAGGGCGAGTCAGAGCTTTGTACACATCTCTGTGTGTGGAGTAAAGGTGGTCTAGAGATTTTTCCTTCTGGTTGCACATGTGACATGCTGGTAGAAATGAGGTTAAACAGATTTATGTTTGCCTGCATTATATTCCTTGCCACTATGACATCACACCTGGCCAAGACCCACCTGCTCACACCCTCATCTTCAGCTCCGCATCAATCTCATCAATCAATGAATCAAATTTTATTTATATAGCCCTTCGTACATCAGCTGATATCTCAAAGTGCTGTACAGAAACCCAGCCTAAAACCCCAAACAGCAAGCAATGCAGGTGTAGAAGCATGGTGGCTAGGAAAAACTCCCTAGAAAGGCCAAAACCTAGGAAGAAACCTAGAGAGGAACCAGGCTATGTGGGGTGGCCAGTCCTCTTCTGGCTGTGCCGGGTGGAGATTATAACAGAACATGGCCAAGATGTTCAAATGTTCATAAATGACCAGCATGGTCGAAGAACAGTTGAAACTGGAGCAGCAAGGCAGAACAGTCATGAAACTGGGCTCAGCAGCTGGAGCATGGCCAGGTGGACTGGGGACAGCAAGGAGCCATCATGTCAGGTAGTCCTGGGGCTCTCATCACTCTCCACCACCTTGCCTCAAACTTCACCATTTTGCTTCTCTCCGTCGCCCACGCACATTCAACATTTAGATAATAAGCATCTGACCTTTCCCATTGAATACTTGGCTTCTCAACAAAAACGTGTTTGGCGGAATCTGTTGTGTTATGTGACGTTGTGGAGAGAATCCACCGATTTCAGGAAAGATGGATGGTGAACACTGCCCCTACACACACTACAAATGTAGGTTCAAATAGTCATACAGTCAATCACAGATAAACCCATAGCCCATACATTTAATCTCACAGTCAAATGCCCAATGTCACGCCTTGGTCTTAGTATTTTGTGTTTTCTTTATTTATTTGGTCAGGCCAGGGTGTGACATGGGTTATTGTGGTGTGTTTTTTGTCTTGGGGTTTTGTGGGGTGTCTAATTAGTCTATGGCTGCCTGAGGCGGTTCTCAATCAGAGTCAGGTGATTTTCGTTGTCTCTGATTGGGAGCCATATTTAGGCAGCCATATTCTGTGAGTGTTTCGTGGGTGATTGTTCCTGTCTCTGAGTTTGTTGTCACAAGATAGGCTGTATAGGTTTCAGTTTCGTTTGTTGTTTTGTATTTATTGTTGTTTCATGTATCGTTGTTTTTTTTTTCATTAAAGAACATGAGTTACCACCAATGGCGCAATTTGGTCCGACTCTCTTTCAACAGACGAACGCCGTTACACTATAACAGACTATAACAGACTATAGGAGACTATAGGAGACTATAGGAAACTATAGGAAACTATAACAGACTATAACAGACTATAGGAGACTATAGGAAACTATAGGAAACTATAACAGACTATAACAGACTATAGGAGACTATAGGAGACTATAGGAAACTATAGGAGACTATAACAGACTATAACAGACTATAGGAGACTATAACAGACTATAACAGACTATGACTATAACAGACTATAACAGACTATAACAGACTCTTTCAACAGACGAACACCCAAAATTTTGGCCAATGCATTTGTTTAATCTAGTTTAGATAATTGGCCTCCTCTCCAGCTGCTCAGTCTCTATAAAAGACTATAAATTGTCTATAACACTGAGCTCTTTTAACAACACTAGAATCCCCCAAAAAATCTGCACTGGGCTGGTTGCCTGTGAATATCAGTCTGATTTTAAGATTTAATCTACTTTTAAAGACTGATGGCCTCCCCCTCTCCAGACATGCTTGTTCCATACAACCCAGTAAAGCCTCCACAAATTGGTCTGCCTAACACTGCAGCTGGGATTTTTTTCATGAGAATGACCTTAACACAGCATATTGAATCATTCATATTCCATTCACAGTTTTATCTGCATTGGGTTTAGGCTACTACTGTACATGATGCTCAGTTTTCCCTTTAACCATTTTGCTACAATCTTACATTTAAGTCATTAAGACGCTCTTATCCAGAGCGACTTACAAATTGTGCATACACCTGACATCCAGTGGAACAGCCCTTGCATCTAAATCTTTTTTTTTTTTTTGGGACAGACATTACTTACTTGTTCCATACAACCCAGTAAGAGATGCTCCACTGTCCTGGCGCTGGTCTTGTTCCACCATGGGGGGCCAGTGTCAGTTTTGACTGGGCTGACGTTTTCCTGAGTGGTAGGGATGGAGGGCCAGAGGTGGATGAACACCTGTTTTGTAGGGCCTGAGAATGGCCTTGCCGTTCCCCTATTACAGCACCATGGTCTTGTAGCGGATGTCATTCATGGAAGCCAGTGGAGAGAGCACTCAGTTTAAGGTAACACCAGACGGGCTGCGGTTTATGAGTTGTACTTTAATGGCACAGGCAGGAGCCCAGCCATTTAATCAAGACGGGAGATGAACCTGGATCATGACCTGGTTGCTACAACCTAGCCTATGAATGAAAGTTTACAATGTAGGTTGAGAGAAAAATATGCATTGACAGACAGTGACATATTCAATACTGCCTTGCCCATTCTTGCCTGCATCTAGCCAATCTACGGTGTAATAATTAGTCCAACAGTTGCAAACGAGAGTTTCAATTGGACAAATTTCAGGTATGTTTATCTCCATTTTGTTCCGTTTACTTATGTTTAATAAGAAACATTTTCAACAGAATCGGCAGAATGAATACACCCCTGATCACGCGTAAACAGGTCACTTTCATCACTCTATTCCTTCTCTCATCTATGCGCTCTCCGTCTCTCACCTTTTCCCTTCCTTTGTGGACTTCAATGCACAACACATCAGATGTATGTGACCAGGCGAAAACACCTTTCCAAGCCAAAGCATATCATAACCGCTACACACAGCCTATATCGTTGTCACCATATTAGCTAAACTAACGTCATAGTCAACATTGCTAGGAGAATCATACGTAGTAGTTTAGCACTTACACCGGTGGGCCATAATGGCAATACATTAGTAAAACCAAAAGCTTAACTTGACTTGGAAGAGTTCCAGTGTTGTGTTGGATAGGCATAGATTGCTAGCTATCATGGCACCCCTCTGAGTAGGATAAACTAGCTTGCTGCATTTGCTAGCGAAGTAAGTGAAACTAAAAGTGAAAAAACAACAAAATCTCCCTCTCGCTATTGATACTCCTTCATTTTTTTAAGAAATACATTTGTTCAAAACTGTTCAACAATTGTTTTTCTCTCTCTTTAAGTCAACTACTCACCACATTTTATGGACTGCAGTGGACTGCAGTGGACTGCAGTGGACTGCAGTGCTAGCTAGCTTATGCTTATGCTCAAAGTACTAGATTAATTCTCTGATCCTTTGATTACAGTGGCTTGCGAAAGTTTTCACCCCACTTGGCATTTTTCCTATTTTGTTGCCTTACAACCTGGAATTAAAAAGGCTTTTTTAGGGTTTTGTATCATTTGATTTACAAAACATACCTACCACTTTGACCATGCAAAATATGTTTTATTCTGAAACAAACATGAAATAAGACAACAACAAAAAAACTTGAGCAATTACAGCTGCAAGTCTCTTGGGGTTTGTCTCTATAAGCTTGGCACATCCAGCCACTTGGGTTTTTGCCTATTCTTCAAGCCAAAATCGCTCCAGCTGCTTCAAGTTGGATGGGTTCTGCTGGTGTACAGCAATCTTAAGTCATACGACAGATTCTCAATTGGATTGAGGTCTGGGCTTTGACTACGCCATTCCAAGACATTGAACATTTTCCCCTTAGACCACTCAAGCGTTGCTTTCAAATCAAATCAAATCAAATTTTATTTGTCACATACACATGGTTAGCAGATGTTAAATGCGAGTGTAGCGAAATGCTTGTGCTTCTAGTTCCGACAATGCAGTGATAACCAACAAGTAATCTAACTAACAATTCCAAAACTACTGTCTTATACACAGTGTAAGGGGACATTTAAACGTGCTTTAGCAGTATGCTTAGCGTCATTGTCCTGCTGGAAGGTAAACCTCCGTCCCAGTCTCAAATCTATGGAAGACGGAAGCGGTTTCCCTCAAGGATATCACTGTATTTAGCAGCATCCATCATTCCTTCAATTCTGACCAGTTTCCCAGGCCCTGCCAATGAAAAACATCCCTACAGCATGATGCTGCCATCACCATTCTTCACTGTGGGGTGAAGAGATGTGTTGGGTTTGCGCCAGACATAGCATTTTCCTTGATGGCATAAAAGCTCAATTTAGTCTCTGACCAGAGTATCTTCTTCCATATGTTTGGTGAGTCTCCCACATACCTTTTGGTGAACACCAAACGTGTTTGCTTATTTGTTTCTTTAAATAATGGCTTTTTTTCTGGCCACTATTTCGTAAAGCCCAGCTCTGTGGAGTGTATGTCTTAAAGTGGTCCTATGGACAGATCCTCCAATCTCCTCTGTGGAGCTTTGCAGCTACTTCAGGGTTATCTTTGGTCTCTTTGTTGCCTCTCTGATTAATGCCCTCCTCCTTGGTCCGTGAGTTTTGGTGGGAGGCACTCTCTTGGCAGGTTTGTTGTGGTGCCATATTCTTTCAATTAAAAAAAAAAAAATGATTTTAATGGTGCTCTGTGGGATGTTCAAAGTTTCAGACATTTTTTATAACCCAACCCTGATCTGTACTCTGCACAACTTTATCCCTGGCCTGTTTGGAGAGCTCCTTGGTCTTCATGGTGTTGCTTGCTTGTTGGTGCCCCTTTCTTAGTGGTGTTGCCGACTCTAGGAGCCTTTCAGAACAGGTGTATATATACTGAGATTATGTGAAAGATCATGTGACACTTATATTGTACACAGGTGGACTTCATTTATCTAATTGTGTGACTTCTGAAGGTAATTGGTTGCACAAGATCTTATTTAAGGGTTTAATAAATATGCACACCCCACTTTCAATTTTATTTTTTGAAACAAGTAATTTTTTAACTTCACTTCACTATTTTGGACTATTCTGTGTATGTCTATTACATGAAATCCACATCCAAATCCATTTAAATTTCAGGTTGTAATGCAACAAAATAGGAAAAACACCAAGGGGGAAGAAAGTTTTGCAAGGCACTGTATGTGGAAAACATGTCAGTTCATGCTGCAAGAGCTCTGATAGGTTGGAGGACGTTCTCCAGAAGTTATCATAACTACTGTGTAAATCTATGGAAAGGGGTGAGAACCATGAGCCTCCTAGGTTTTGTATTGAAGTCAATGTACCCAGAGGAGGACTGAAGCCAGCTGTCCTCCGGTTACACCATGGTGCTACCCTACAGAGTGCTGTTGAGGCGACTGTAGATCTTCATTGCAAAACAGCGTGTTCTAATCAATTATTTGGTGACGTGAATATAATTAATAGAGTTTTATCTAATAAATGTTTAAAAATATATATTTTTATGAAATTCACTGAGGAGGATGGTCCTCTGCTTCCTCCTCTGAGGAGCCTCCACTGCTGTCTATAGTACCTAGATGTAGAACCAAGGAATCTGTCTGCTTACTGTACCTAGATGTAGAACCAAGGAGCAAGGCCTGCTTATAGGGTCAGGGGGGGTGTCAGAAATATTTTCTCTATGTTCACCGTCACAATTATCAACACACTTGCTGATGTTGGCATGAAATGAATGGGTTTTTATGAATAAACAAGTTGTTGGTTTGTCGAGGCTTGGCCCCTCACTGGCCAATCAGAATATTCTCCATTGCGAAACATGTGGTTGCTTCATGTTGTGTATTTACATTATTTTATGTATTGCCTTGGAATCAACACCAATTCCAATGGTAGTCCTTTATAGATTGCTAAATGGCTTACAGAAATGAAATAACAAAACGTATCTTCGCTAAATACATTAAATTGCATTCATTTGCAGTCCACGTGGTTATAATAAATTACATGGCTTCAATAGCATTCAAACTGCCTACTGTAAATTGCAGCTGAGCATGGACATAACAAACATTGTTAATAAGCAAGATTAAAGAATACAGAGTTTTTCATCACATTTGGAAACTTGTAAAAAATGATCAATAGTGTAAATGATGTAATACATCCTGAAAATAAATATACATATCAAATTAAGCAAATTAGTTACCCCCGAAAAAATGTAACCTTCTTGTGCAGGCTACCACCAGCTTGTAGGCTTGACTGTGTTTGTCTTGCTCCTCTGTCAACAGAACCCAAGATTGGACCAGGCTAAAATATGCTTCTGGATTCCTACATACACATACACAGTGCAGATACAAGCCAGCAAAGCTGAGCTTTAAAAAGGCTGATCTACAATGTCACTGGGTGACTCATGTTTCATCAGAAACGAAATGTATCCCTTGTTAGTGCTCACTTTCAGAGGGCAGACAAAGTAACGTGCTTGTGTTTGCATAGAAATGAAAGCCATGCTTCTTGTAAACACATACCAGGCAGTGGTGGAAAAAGTGCCCAATTGTCATTCTTGGGTAAAAGGAAAGATACCTTCATGGAAAATAACTCAACTGAAAGTGAAAGTCGTCCAGTAAAATACTACTTGAGTAAAAGTCTAAAAGTATTCGGTTTCATGTGTACTTAAGTATCAAAAGTAAAAGCATACATCACTTCACGCGCTTTATGTTAAGAAAACCAGACGGCATCATTTTCTTGTTTTTCTTCAGTTGTGGAAAAAGTACCCGATTGTCATACTTAGACATCATTTAGAAACAAACAAAGCAGTTGTGTTTAGTGAATCTGTCAGATCAGGTAGTAGAGGTGACCAGGGATGTTCTCTGTTTAGTGAATCTGTCAGATCAGGTAGTAGGGGTGACCAGGGATGTTCTCTGTTTAGTGAATCTGTCAGATCAGGTAGTAGGGGTGACCATGGATGTTCTCTTGATAAGTTTGTGAATTGGACCATTTTCCTGTCCTGCTAAGCGTTCAACATGTAACTAGTACTTTTGGGTGTCAGGGAAAATGTATGGAGTAAAAGTACATAATTTCCTTTAGAAATGTAGTGAAGTAAAAGTACAAGTTGACCAAAATATAAATAGTAAAGTAATATACAGATACCCAAAACAACTACTTATGTCGTACTTTAAAGTATTTTTACTTAACTACCGATACCTGGTGCGGCCACACGCCCTGGTCTGAGCACCTTGAAGTTCAGATGGGTTAAATGGAAAAGTAACTGCAATCTGAACCCTGACTGTAGGTCTGTAACCTCTCACATGTAACCTAATATAATATTAACTGTAGTTCTATAACCTCTCACATGTAACCTAATATAATATTAACTGTAGTTCTATAACCTCTCACATGTAACCTAATACAATATTAACTGTAGTTCTGTAACCTCTCACATGTAACCTAATATAATATTAACTGTAGTTCTGTAACCTCTCACATGTAACCTAATATAATACTAACTGTAGTTCTATAACCTCTCACATGTAACCTAATATATTAACTGTAGGTCTATAACCTCTCACATGTAACCTAATATAATATTAACTGTAGTTCTATAACCTCTCACATGTAATATAATATAATATTAACTGTAGGTCTATAACCTCTCACATGTAACCTAATATAATATTAACTGTAGTTCTATAACCTCTCACATGTAACCTAATATAATATTAACTGTAGGTCTATAACCTCTCACATGTAACCTAATATAATATTAACTGTAGTTCTGTAACCTCTCACATGTAACCTAATACAATATTAACTGTAGTTCTATAACCTCTCACATGTAACCTAATATAATATTAACTGTAGGTCTATAACCTCTCACATGTAACCTAATACAATATTAACTGTAGTTCTATAACTGTAGGTCTATAACCTCTCACATGTAACCTAATACAATATTAACTGTAGGTCTGTAACCTCTCACATGTAACCTAATACAATATTAACTGTATAACCTCTCACATGTAACCTAATACAATATTAACTGTAACCTCTCACATGTAACCTAATATAATATTAACTGTAAACCTATGTAACTGTAGTCTGTAACCTCTCACATGTAACCTAATACAATACAACTGTAGGTGTAACCTAATACAATACTTAACTGTAGTTCTGTAACCTCTCACATGTAACCTAATACAATATTAACTGTAGTTCTGTAACCTCTCACATGTAACCTAATACAATATTAACTGTAGTTCTATAACCTCTCACATGTAACCTAATACAATATTAACTGTAGTTCTATAACCTCTCACATGTAACCTAATACAATACTAACTGTAGGTCTGTAACCTCTCACATGTAACCTAATACAATATTAACTGTAGTTCTGTAACCTCTCACATGTAACCTAATACAATATTAACTGTAGTTCTGTAACCTCTCACATGTAACCTAATACAATACTAACTGTAGTTCTGTAACCTCTCACATGTAACCTAATACAATATTAACTGTAGGTCTGTAACCTCTCACTAGTTCTACTGTAACCTAATAAATATTAACTAACACTGTAAAAAAACTAAAGTATTTATATGTTTTTACTGTGCTATGAACAATGATGGAATAATGTGAATTTACAGGGATAAACTTGTATTTCGCTTTCGTCGTGTAGAATAATAGGAAATGTCAGAAATAGAAAAACACATTAAACTTCCTGTATTTTTACAGACATGCATCCCTTTTTCACAACAATAAGCTCTAGAAATACAACAATATACATTATAAAGAAAACACAAAATGTCAAATTCGTTTATGGATTTTACTTTTAAGTTTTTACGTTCTAAATGCAGATAATTATCGTTAAAAAAAACACATTTCTGATGTTTATAAACAGTATAAAACTATGCAAGGGAATGTAAAAAGAATGCTGTCGTCTGTGATTGTACTGATATTGATCACTACATTACAAACATTAATTCTCTCAATCACTTTCATGTCTGTCAGCCACAATGCAAATAGTCTGGGTAGCCATTTGATTACATGTTCAGGAGTCTTATGGCTCGGGGGGTAAAAACTGTTGAGGAGCCTTTTGGTCCTAAGCTTGGCGCTCCTGCACCGCTTGCCATGCGGTAGCAGAGAGAACAGTCTATGACTGGGGTGACTGGGGTCGTTGACAATTTTTAGGGCCTTCCTGTGACACCGCCCGGTGTAGAGGTCCTGGATGGCAGGCAGCTTAGCCACGTTGATGTACTACCCTCTGTAGTGCCTTGTGGTCGGAGGCCAAACGTTTGCCGTACCAGGCTGTGATGCAACCATGCTCTCGATGTTGCAGTCATAGAACCTTTTTAGGATCTGAGAACCCATGCCAAATCTTTCAGTCTCCTGAGGGAGAATAGGTTTTGTCGTGCCCTCTTCACGACTGTCTCGGTGTGTTTGGACCATTCTAGTTTGTTGGTGATGTGTACACCAAGTAACTTGAAGCTCTCAACCTGCATCGTGTACTTTGTTAAAGTAATGAAATTCTTTACATACTCCAGTTTAGCTACCAAGGATCTAATGTGAATTCCACACCCTCAGAAGTTGGTGAAAAGGGGAATTAAACTAGGTGGCCAGGCAACAGAAAACTGGCCTCATTTGAGGCTCCTCCCTGTGATAATAGGCAACAAGATTACTGATAAAATAAAGATTGTATATGGCAACTAACAATCCTACTTAAACAGGATGTGGAATTAATCTGTGCCCCTTCATTTCTGTGGCTCAAGTTCATTTGCTCAATGTTCTGATTCCTGAGTATGTACAGACAAGAAAATACCTTTTGCCTTCTCACAAACTGAAACTAAAGCACCACTATCTGATCTACTATCCTGCTTTGACACTAAAGTTTGGCCAACTTATAAGGCTGTGGAAAGCGAGGTTCGAAAGTAAACATTAATATTTCAAAAGATGTGTCTGGAGAGTGCAACATTTAAAAAAACGTGTGTTAAACGCTTGCCAATAATCACCAACTTCTGCAAACCGATCTGAACTCAAGTTCCTTTTTTTTAGCAAGTAAAAGATTAATTCCCTTTTCAATGCTGAGTTATACAATGATGCTTTACACAATGCAGTGGAGGCAAGCTTGCTTAGGAGACCAGATATTGTGGTGTACACTGAGATACATTTCAAGGGCACCTTTTACAGAAAGGGCCTCTTTCTATGCCTTTGTAACGGTGAGTCATAAGAATTCTAACAGATAGATTTTCTGTTGATAAAGGAGAACAAGAATTCTCCTGTTACACGTATGAAGTTCAAAGTGCTGTTGACAGCATGATGTGTCTTAATGCAGAAGTATGTTTGGCTCACTACACCACCGTTACCTGCGTATGTATTCTACAGAACTGGAGTCATTTCACTGGAACACAGCATAGTAGATGCTGAATAGGAAATCCATTTTGTATTTTTATTTTATTTGACCTTTATTTAACTAGGCAAGTCAGTTGAGTCAGACAGCCTAGGAACAGTGGGTTAACTGCCTGTTCAGGGGCAGAACGACAGATTTGTACCCTGTCAGATCAGGGGTTTGAATTTGCAACCATTGCGGTTACTAGTCTAACGCTCTAACCACTAGGCTACCCTGCCGCCCGAAATTAAGTGCAAAAATACATTTGAATAGAGAACAATTTGTATCGAACGGTAGGCTTGACTTTTTTTCTTTAGTAGACATGGATGATCAAGACATCTTGCATCATTTATATGTTCTTTGCTGCCAAACTCAAGTGGACATCAGTCAGTGCTTGGATTCTCTTAAGACATTGGGTGTGGAAGAGCTGGAAGACATGAAGTATGTCCAGGAGGCAGATCTTCTCCATGTCCTGAGGCAAGCAGAAACAAGGAAGCTGAAACAAGGAAGCTGAAACAAGGAAGCTGAAACAAGGAAGCTGAAACAAGGAAGCTGAAACAAGGAAGCTGATAGCCCAAATGAACACTACGTGTGTGTGTCACTTTGTTGCTTAATAAACTCATGATAACTGTCGTTTAAAACATTGTATTGTCACTATGTAAACTGTGTTAAACCTCCTGTTGCGTTCGTTTCATGTTAATTAATACTGTGTTCCCGGTCCAAAATGACCGCCCCGTTATAGCTGGTTATAAATCCATAATAATACATATATTATCACCTAATGTTGCATTAGATCTTTTCATCAACATAATTAAGTTCTTGTGAACATTATAAGTTTTGAACTTCTATTTGCTATTGATGGCCTGTAGGCCTCATTGACCTGAGCTCATACAACTCACTTTTGAGTAAAAAAGATGTATGGATTATTGTGACTATAACAAATACTCAGATGAAACATATTGTGCTATTTATCACAGACTACTTTGTGTCAAAGTTTAACAAGGGCTATCTCCTCCTCACCAGTGTCATGATCAAAGATATGATCAAGAGCCTCACATACAGTATAACGTCATTGGTCATTGTGCAGCCACAGAATGAATTGTGAGCAAGGCCTCAAAAAAGCTTTGTATACCAGAGCTGTTAGAAAAGTTCTATATATCATTGAAACAATGGTGCGATTGTTTGTGAGAATGCCAACAGGTGAGGTTCCCGTGGTGGAAAGATTCTACTGGGGAAAGGTTCCCGTGGGGGTTGGCATGGAAACCAAGAAGGGGAGTGAAGTGTGTGTGTGTGCTCAAACACACATGTGCATGGGGTCTGGGAGAGGAAGTGTGTCCATCTGATGAATGGGCATGTGCCTGAACTCAATTTTATACACTAATTGTAGTCTCACCCATTCATTTCTAATGACCTGTCATTTTTGACAGGAAACATCACATGTACAAAAGTTCTTATGGCTTGAATCCCGCTAACGGGAACGATATGACAACAGCCAGTGAAAGTGCAGGACGCTAAATTCAAACAACAGAAATCTCATAATTAAAATTCCTCAAACAGATAGTAAAAAAGTTCCATTACAGTTCGTAGAAACATGTCAATATAGAATCAAAGTTTAGGATGTTTTTATCATAAATCTTTAATAATGTTCCAAACGGAGAATTCCTTTGTCTGTAGAAATGCAATGGAAAGGAAGCTAACTCTCACGTGAACAAGTGGGATCAAGCTCATGCCATTCTGGCAGACCTCTGACTCATTCAGCTCCCATCCCCCCCCCACTTCACAGTAGAAGCATCAAACAAGGTTCTAAAGACTGTTGACATCTAGTGGAAGCCGTAGGAAGTCCAATATGACCCCATAGACACTGTATTTTCGATTGGCAATGAGTTGAAAAACTACAAACCTCAGATTTCCAACTTCCTGGTTGGATTTTTTCTCAGGTTTGTGCCTGCCATATGAGTTCTGTTATACTCACATACATCATCCAAACAGTTTTAGAAAGTCCAGAGTGTTTTCTATCCAAATCTATGAATAATATGCATATCTTAGCTTCTGGGATAGAGTAGCAGGCAGTTTACTCTGGGCATCTTATTCATCCAAGCTACTCAATACTGCCCCCAGCCATAATGAAGTTAGGGTTCGGTGTCCCCCCCACGGGACAGTTAAGCTAACATAGGATAATGTGATTAGCATGAGGTTGGGCAGAAAGCTTAAATTCCTGTTAATATAACTGCACTGTCCAATTTACAGTAGCTATTACAGTAAAATAATATCATGCTATTGTTTGAGGAGAGAGCAAAACATTGCACATACACTGCTGCCATCTAGTGGCCAAAATCTACATTGCGCCTGGGCTGGAATAATACATTAGGGCCTTTCTCTTGCATTTCAAAGTTGATGGTACAACTATTATCTTTTACCAGATGTAATGTGTTATATTCTCCTACATTAATTTCACATTTCCACAAACTTCAAAGTGTTTCCTTTTAAATGGTATCAAGAATATGCATTTCCTTGCTTCAGGTCCTGTGCTACAGAAGGTTAGATTTGGGTATGTCATTTTAGGAGAAGATTGAAAAAAAGGGGTGGATCCTTAAGAGGAAAGAGCATGACACAGTGTCCCAAGAATGTCCTCTGGGACAAACCGGGGATTATACTAAACCCTCAGGGGATCATGACGCAACGTGCCAAGAATGTCCAAGAAATGTCCTCAGGGATATCCCGGGACAAACCGGGAACTAGACAAAACCTCTAGCGGACTATGACACAATGTCCTAAAAACGTCCTCAGGGACGTCCTGGAACTAGACAAAACCTCTAGGTGACCATGACAGAACATCCTTAAAACATCCTTGGGGATGTTCACGGGAATTAGACAAAACCTCCAGGATACCATGACACAATGCCTTGATAACATTAGGCAACAATTGCGTGACTTCCTAATTTATAATTATTTTTTTTTAACCTTTATTTAACCAGGCAAGTCAGTTAAGAACATATTCTTATTTGGGTTAACTGCCTGTTCAGGGGCAGAATGACAGATTTGTACCTTGTCAGCTCGGGGGTTTGAACTCGCAACCTTCCCGGTTACTAGTCCAACGCTCTAACCACTAGGCTACGCTGCCACCCTGACGACTAAGCTAACATATAGAATTGTTTTAAAGTTGTCGTACCATGGATGATTTCATTTTGAATTTAGGACCCCTTCAGGTATAGAATAAATCAAATGTAGAATTTTTCCTTTTCTGCTAACGCCCATAGAAACGCATTGGATAACACATTCATAAAATGCAAAAATACTGGGGAAAAATAATCAAAAGGAATAAGGTTTTGATGTGTCTGTCCTATTTCTAGGACATATAAGAAAGCTCAGGAAATATTTTAGACTTTATTTTGTACACATATTTAACACCTTATTTTTGTTGGCACAAAACCACCTCCATACTTCCATTCATGTTATGATTCACCTTCAGACAACTGTGAAACTTGGTCATATTAGTTTGTAAGCCACACAGTTTTCGAGAGAAGGTCTGATTTTTCAGGATGTCTCATGGTCTGAGAAAACATCGCTGTAGCTTGGCCACCTTCCACCACAGATAAGGAAGGCCGACATAGGATAGGAGATAGGACATAGGATAGGAGATAGGACATAGGATAGGAGATAGGACATAGGAGGATGCATTGGATTGAGACACAGCAACAAAAACTACCTATCATTTAAATGTACAGATTCTTTTATTACATTACTTAGATTGAAGCACGGCTAATGGAATAAATGATTACGCTTAGAGGAAATCATTTTTCTATTAACCGCTAAACATTTTATTTCATTTACCGGGTTTGTTTTTTTTTCCAAAAGATTGAATACCGAAATATCTCAAAAGCTTTTAGGTTAGTCAGTCCCACTAACCCTAATCCTTGAGTGGCATTAACACCATGCAGCTATATGGTAGCATAATAGGTATGTACATATCACATTTTAATATAAAGTGGTACCTCTTAGTTATAGCGATATAGAAATACATCAGGTAGAATGCATTTATCATCATATGGTGCTCCCTTTGCATCATACCGGCTATAAAACTATACCAAAATATAGTTTTTTAGGTGGAATTGTCCTTTAACAAGCAGGCCAGTTTGTTAGAGTGAGGGCTGTTGGTGGCTAATTAGAGCGGCCCTGGGTGTGTGTGTGTGTGTGTGTGTGTGTGTGTGTGTGTGTGTGTGTGTGTGTGTGTGTGTGTGTGTGTGTGTGTGTGTGTGTGTGTGTGTGTGTGTGTGTGTGTGTGTGTGTGTGTGTGTGTGTGTGCTCCAGGGAACAGGGAAGGTACAGTACAGCAGGTCATTGCTCTCCTACAGCTGCCCTGCCTGTTGGGTTCTGTTCTGTCCTTACTGTACTGTCCCCTACCCTTTACCCAGCACTACAACCCACTATAAGCCGGCCTCTTGACATGCTTCTGACAAATGGAATGGTCGTATCATAAAAAGGGATGGTCATGCCCATTTTTTTCTACTGTGTTATTGACTTGCTAATTGTTTACTCCATGTGTAACTCTGTGTTGTCTGTTCACACTGCTATGCTTTATCTTGGCCAGGTCGCAGTTGCAAATGAGAATTTGTTCTCAACTAGCCTACCTGGTTAAATAAAGGTGAAATAAAAAAATAAATAAAAAATGCAATCATATGGAATGTTCATGCAATAAAATGGTCAAAAGATCAAATGGAATGGCCATATGAGGAAATGGAATGGCCATATGAGGAAATGGAATGGCCATATAAGAGAAATGGAATGGTCATATGAGAAATGGAAATGGAATGGCCATATGATGAAATGGAATGGCCATATATGAAATGGAATGGTCATATGATGAAATGGAATGGCCATATGATGAAATGGAATGGCCATATGGAATGGTCATAAAAATGGAATGGCCATATGATGAAATGGAATGGCCATATGAAATGGAAATGGAATGGCCATATAAGGAAATGGAATGGTCATATGATGAAATTGAATGGCCATATGATGAAATGGAATGGCCATATGAGGAAATGGAATGGCCATATAAGGAAATGGAATGGTCATATGAGGAAATTGAATGGCCATATGATGAAATGGAATGGCCATATGATGAAATGGAATGGCCATATGATGAAATGGAATGGCCATATGAGGAAATGGAATGGTCATATGAGAAATAATGATATGAAATGGAATGGCCATATGATGAAATGGAATGGCCATATAAGGAAATGGAATGGTCATATGAGAATGGCCATATAAGGAAATGGAATGGCCATATGATGAAATGGAATGGCCATATGATGAAATGGAATGGCCATATAAGGAAATGGAATGGTCATATGAGGAAATGGAATGGCCATATGATGAAATGGAATGGTCATATGATGAAATGGAATGGCCATATAAGGAAATGGAATGGTCATATGAGGAAATGGAATGGCCATATGATGAAATGGAATGGCCATATGATGAAATGGAATGGCCATATGATGAAATGGAATGGCCATATGATGAAATGGAATGGTCATATGAGGAAATGGAATGGCCATATGAGGAAATGGAATGGCCATATGAGGAAATGGAATGGCCATATAAGGAAATGGAATGGTCATATGAGGAAATGGAATGGCCATATGAGGAAATGGAATGGCCATATAAGGAAATGGAATGGTCATATAAGGAAATGGAATGGTCATATGAGGAAATGGAATGGCCATATGAGGAAATGGAATGGCCATATGAGGGAATGGAATGGCCATATGAGGGAATGGAATGGCCATATGAGGAAATGGAATGGCCATATAAGGAAATGGAATGGTCATATGAGGAAATGGAATGGCCATATGAGGAAATTGAATGGCCATATAAGGAAATGGAATGGTCATATAAGGAAATGGAATGGTCATATGAGGAAATGGAATGGCCATATGAGGGAATGGAATGGCCATATGAGGGAATGGAATGGCCATATGAGGAAATGGAATGGCCATATAAGGAAATGGAATGGCCATATGAGGGAATGGAATGGTCATATGAGGAAATGGAATGGCAATATGAGGAAATGGAATGGTCATATGAGGAAATGGAATGGCCATATGAGGAAATGGAATGGCCATATGAGGAAATGGAATGGCCATATGAGGGAATGGAATGGCCATATGAGGGAATGGAATGGCCATATGAGGAAATGGAATGGCCATATGAGGAAATGGAATGGCCATATAAGGAAATGGAATGGCCATATGAGGAAATGGAATGGCCATATGAGGGAATGGAATGGCCATATGAGGAAATGGAATGGCCATATGAGGGAATGGAATGGCCATATAAGGAAATGGAATGGCCATATGAGGAAATGGAATGGCCATATGAGGAAATGGAATGGCCATATGAGGAAATGGAATGGTCATATGATGAAATGGAATGGCCATATGAGGAAATGGAATGGCCATATGAGGAAATGGAATGGTCATATGAGGAAATGGAATGGTCATATGATGAAATGGAATGGCCATATGAGGAAATGGAATGGTCATATGATGAAATGGAATGGCCATATGAGGAAATGGAATGGCCATATGAGGAAATGGAATGGCCATATGAGGAAATGGAATGGCCATATGAGGAAATGGAATGGCCATATGAGGAAATGGAATGGCCATATGAGGAAATGGAATGGCCATATGATGAAATGGAATGGCCATATGAGGAAATGGAATGGCCATATGAGGAAATGGAATGGCCATATGAGGAAATGGAATGGCCATATGAGGAAATGGAATGGCCATATGAGGAAATGGAATGGCCATACAATGAAATATTGATACCATACAACAACAGCGAATGTCGATACATTGTATTGACCCCCTCATTTTTGATGTCCTTCAGCTAATTATCCCCCTTTCATTTACTGCAGGAGTAAATCGCAGCATTAGAAGCAGTGGAATATTTTCTTGAAAATTATGATAATGCAACTCTCTGTGCACCTCTCCCAATCAGAACAATTTCATCATAGCAAACAACATAGCAATGAATGCTATATATATTTTTTATATTATGTAGGCAAATGGACACCTGTATGTGAAGTGGAGTTGGAGTATAGTGATGAGCGGAGTACACATCATTTGACTGAAACACAGAGTGGATAATATTTGTATTTATCTCCCACTCCAATTTCGCTCCACTGTCACTCAGCCATGAGTTCTGCTCTGCGCAGCATTTCTTGTTTCCTTCATCAATATTATTTTAATTACACCTATTACGTTGTGTTGATATAACTCACTGCCAGTGATGTGCAAAGATGTTGAGTCCACCAATAAATTGGTAACTGACAGCCTGTGTAATTGCAAGACAAAAACGAATTTGCGCTTGGTGACGTTTTGATTTCAACAAGGCTATTGTTAAAAAAAAGATGATAGTCAGTTTATGTTTGTAACAGTGCTAAAGTCAACAGCTACCTGGCTTGCTTGTTCCTCCTGATTGATTTAGAGTTAGCATGTTGTTTAATAGCCTGTACCCAAGCCTCTCCTTGGGGACTGGATAGAGAGTCTGTTGTGATGAGGAGACTCAGCAGTGATGTACAGTAGAGCTGGATAGAGAGTCTGTTGTGATGAGGAGACTCAGCAGTGATGTACAGTAGAGCTGGATAGAGAGTCTCTTGTGATGAGGAGACTCAGCAGTGATGTACAGTAGGGCTGGATAGAGAGTCTCTTGTGATGAGGAGACTCAGCAGTGATGTACAGTAGGGCTGGATAGAGAGTCTGTTGTGATGAGGAGACTCAGCAGTGATGTACAGTAGAGCTGGATAGAGAGTCTGTTGTGATGAGGAGACTCAGCAGTGATGTACAGTAGAGCTGGATAGAGAGTATGTTGTGATGAGGAGACTCAGCAGTGATGTACAGTAGAGCTGGATAGAGAGTCTGTTGTGATGCGGAGACTCAGCAGTGATGTACAGTAGAGCTGGATAGAGAGTCTGTTGTGATGAGGAGACTCAGCAGTGATGTACAGTAGGGCTGGATAGAGAGTCTCTTGTAATGAGGAGACTCAGCAGTGATGTACAGTAGAGCTGGATAGAGAGTCTGTTGTGATGAGGAGACTCAGCAGTGATGTACAGTAGGGCTGGATAGAGAATCTGTTGTGAGGAGGAGTAGTTAACTGTGGTGTGAAGTACTTAAATAAAAGTACTTTAAAGGACTACTTAAGGCTGAGGCGAGGGAGCCCAAAGAGCCGGCCGAGGCGCGGAAGGTTGACAAGCAGGCTGAGACGCGGGAGCCTGACGAGCCGGCTGAGGTATGGGAGCCTGACGAGCCAGCTGAGGCATGGGAGCCTGACGAGCCAGGTGAGGCATGGGAGCCTGACGAGCCAGCTGAGGCATGGTAGCCTGACGAGCCAGCTGAGGCATGGGAGCCTGACGAGCCAGCTGAGGCATGGGAGCCTGACGAGCCAGCTGAGGCATGGGAGCCTGACGAGCCAGCTGAGGCATGGGAGCCTGACGAGCCGGCTGAGGTATGGGAGCCTGACGAGCCAGCTGAGGCATGGGAGCCTGACGAGCCAGGTGAGGTATGGGAGCCTGACGAGCCAGCTGAGGCATGGGAGCCTGACGAGCCAGCTGAGGCATGGGAGCCTGACGAGCCAGCTGAGGCATGGGACCCTGACGAGCCAGCTGAGGCATGGGAGCCTGACGAGCCAGCTGAGGCATGGGAGCCTGACGAGCCAGCTGAGGCATGGGAGCCTGACGAGCCAGCTAGAGGCATGGGAGCCTGACGAGCCAGCTGAGGCATGGGAGCCTGACGAGCCAGCTGAGGCATACCGGTTGCTTTTGAAGCGGCACCTGGACCCAACATCACCAACAGATGAAAAAAAAAACTCCCTGATGCTTCCAATTGTGGTGTCTGCATTCTGTAACTGTTCCGTAACTACAGACACTGGGAGACGGGAAGCAAGTACGGGATGAGGATTTAACAATAAATAGACAAGGATCTGAACAAGAACAGCGTCTGGACAAGAGAAACAAAACAACATCAATGCCGACACGGGAAAATGAAATTGAGGAAGTGACAGAAGTAGGGGAGGCAATCAATGATGTGACTCTTATTATCAAGAGAACATCTCTGGTAATCCTTAACGGCTCTGGTCTGGCAGACTCACTAAACACAAATCATTTTTCTGTAATTGTTGTGCTGGAGTGTGCCCCTGGCTAGCCGTAAAAATAAAGAATATGCCCCTGGCTATCGGTAGTAAATCTGGTTAGATTAATATAAGGCATTTTAAATTATTTATAATCTTCATTTTAATTTTGATACATAAGTATATTTTAGCAATTACAATACCTTTTGATACTTACATATATTTAAACCAAATACGTTTAGACTTTTACTTAAGTGGTATTTTACTAGGTGACTTTCACTTTTACTTGAGTCATTTTCTATTAAGGTACAGTATATTTACTCTTGATATTTGGGTACTTTTTCATCACAGGTTGTTAATACAGGGACATCAATTTAGATTGACACACATATTATTTCAATCGTATTTACCTCCACAGAAAGTATATGCACCAAGCACTTTGAGGGAGCTCAATGGAAATACAATACATGACCAACAGGATGTGGACACCGGCGCATCGAACATCTCATTCCCTTTGCTACTATAACAGCCTCTACTCTTCTGGGAAAGCTTTCCACTAGATGTTGGAACATTGCTGCTATAACAGCCTCTACTCTTCTTGAAAGGCTTTCCACTAGATGTTGGATCATTGCTGCTATAACAGCCTCTACTCTTCTGGGAAGGCTTTCCACTAGATGTTGGAACATTGCTGCTATAACAGCCTCCACTCTTCTGGGAAGGCTTTCCACTAGATGTTGGAACATTGCTGCTATAACAGCCTCCACTCTTCTGGGAAGGCTTTCCACTAGGTGTTGGAACATTGCTGCTATAACAGCCTCCACTCTTCTGGGAAGGCTTTCCACTAGATGTTGGAACATTGCTGCTATAACAGCCTCCACTCTTCTGGGAAGGCTTTCCACTAGATGTTGGAACATTGCTGCTATAACAGCCTCCACTCTTCTGGGAAGGCTTTCCACTAGATGTTGGAACATTGCTGCTATAACAGCCTCCACTCTTCGGGGAAGGCTTTCCACTAGACGTTGGAACATTGCTGCTATAACAGCCTCCACTCTTCTGGGAAGGCTTTCCACTAGATGTTGGAACATTGCTGCAGGGACTTGCTTCCATTCAGCCACAAAAAGCATTAGTTAGGTCAGGCACTAACGTTAAGAAAAAAATATATTTTGATTTGTTTAACAATTGTTTGCTTCCTACATGATTCCACATGACTTCACTATTATTCTACAATGTAGAAAATAGTACACATTTTTACCAAAAATGTAATTAGTAGGTGTGTCCAAACTTTACACTGCTACTGTATATTTCTTAATTAGCAAATAAAATAAATAAATCTAATCTGCATGTTAATCGTCCTTCTCCTCTGACTCCACTTGTTTGACATGTGAAAGGTTGCAAGTCGATGGCTGTTTCTGAAAAGGCACAAATGTCCCAATATTTTGCACTTTATTTTTTTTACCAGGTCACTGCTGATACTCGCTGTTTATTATCTTATTATCTATGTATAGTCACTTCACCCCCACCTACATGTAAAAATGACCTCAACAAACCTGTACCCCGCACACTGACTCGGTATTGGTGCCCCCTGTATATAGCCTCCACACTGACTCGGTATTGGTGCCCCCTGTATATAGCCTCCCCACTGACTCTGTACCGGTGCCCCCTGTATATAGCCTCCACACTGACTCTGTACCGGTACCCCCTGTATATAGCCTCCACACTGACTCTGTACCGGTGCCCCCTGTATATAGCCTCCACACTGACTCTGTACCGGTGCCCCCTGTATATAGCCTCCCCACTGACTCGGTACAGGTGCCCGCTGTATATAGCCTACACACTGACTCGGTACCGGTACCCCCTGTATATAGCCTCCACACTGACTCGGTACAGGTGCCCGCTGTATATAGCCTCCACACTGACTCGGTACCGGTACCCCCTGTATATAGCCTCCACACTGACTCGGTACCGGTACCCCCTGTATATAGCCTCCACATTGACTCGGGAACCAGTGCCCCCTGTAAATAGCCTCCACACTGACTCGGGAACCAGTGCCCCCTGTATATAGCCTCCACACTGACTCGGGAACCAGTGCCCCCTGTATATAGCCTCCACACTGACTCGGGAACCAGTGCCCCCTGTATATATCCTCCACACTGACTCGGGAACCAGTGCCCCCTGTATATAGCCTCCACACTGACTCGAGAACCAGTGCCCCCTGTATATAGCCTCCACACTGACTCGGGAACCAGTGCCCCCTGTATATAGCCTCCACACTGACTCGGGAACCAGTGCCCCCTGTATATAGCCTCCACACTGACTCGAGAACCAGTGCCCCCTGTATATAGCCTCCACACTGACTCGAGAACCAGTGCCCCATGTATATAGCCTCCACACTGACTCGAGAACCAGTGCCCCCTGTATATAGCCTCCAGATTGACTCTGTACTGGTACCCCCTGTATATAGCCTTCACACTGACTCGGGAACCAGTGCCCCCTGTATATAGCCTACACACTGACTCTGTACTGGTGCCCCCTGTATATAGCCTCCACACTGACTCGGGAACCAGTGCCCCCTGTATATAGCCTCCACATTGACTCGGGAACCAGTGCCCCCTGTATATAGCCTCCAGATTGACTCTGTACTAGTACCCCCTGTATATAGCCTTCACACTGACTCGGGAACCAGTGCCCCCTGTATATAGCCTCCACACTGACTCGGGAACCAGTGCCCCCTGTATATAGCCTCCACACTGACTCGGTACCGGTACCCCCTGTATATAGCCTCCATACTGACTCGGGAACCAGTGCCCCCTGTATATAGCCTCCACACTGACTCGGTACCAGTGCCCCCTGTATATAGCCTCCACACTGACTTACTTAAATTATTACTTTATTATAGTATATTTTCTTAACTCTCCTGCACTGTTGGTTAAGGGCTTGTAAGTAAGCATTTCACGGTTGTATTCGGCGTATGTGACGAATACAGTTTGATTTGATTTGATTAGTGCAAGGCCGATTTGTTTTCAGACCGGTTGGCTTCTACTTTACCTGAGATGCTTTGGAGTGCTATCACAGGCAACGCATGACTTCAATTAGGTACAGTGAAAATCAATATTACACAGAATCTGATCAAGCCTAACTATAAAAAACGTATTGTTTTCAGAGAGTGAGATATTTTCTTGTAAAATCAATAAATGTTTCAGATTAATTTAGTAACAAGAACAGGAACGATAGTCTCAGCACTGGCAAGATGGCCCAAGGAACTTAACAAGATACATTTTGAGAAATTCCACAAATGATTTCAAATGTAGATGAGGCTGTGATTAATATTCTGGAAGTCTACATCCCACGTGGCACACTATTACCTATATACTGGAGACAGAGAGGAGACAGAGAGGAGACAGAGAGGAGACAGAGAAGAGACAGAGAAGAGACAGAGAAGAGACAGAGAAGAGACAGAGAGGAGACAGAGAGGAGACAGAGAGGAG
>NC_068441.1:51228929-51237919 GCF_023373465.1 Oncorhynchus keta
GAGAGGAGATAGAGAGGAGACAGAGAGGAGACAGAGAGGAGACAGAGAAGAGACAGAGAAGAGACAGAGAGGAGACAGAGAGGGGACAGAGAGGAGACAGAGATGAGACAGAGAGGGGACAGAGAGGAGACTGAGAGGAGACTGAGAGGAGACAGAGAGGAGATAGAGAGGAGACAGAGAGGAGACTGAGAGGGGACAGAGAGGGAGACATAGAGGGACAGAGAGGAGACAGAGAGAGGGACAGATGAGACAGAGAAGGAGACAGAGAGGAGACAGAGGGAGATAGAGAGGAGACAGAGAGGAGACAGAGAAGAGACAGAGAAGAGACAGAGGGAGACAGAGAGGAGACAGAGAGGAGACAGAGAAGAGACAGAGAGAAGAGACAGAGAGGAGATAGAGAGGAGACAGAGAGGAGACAGAGAGGAGACAGAGAAGAGACAGAGAGGGGACAGAGAGGGGACAGAGAGGAGACAGAGAAAGAGACAGAGAAGAGACAGAGAAGAGACAGAGAGGAGACAGAAATGAGACAGAGAGGGGACAGAGAGGAGACAGAGAGGAGATAGAGAGGAGACAGAGAGGAGACTGAGAGGAGACAGAGAGGAGACTGAGAGGAGACTGAGAGGGGACAGAGAGGAGACAGAGAGAAGACAGAGAGGAGACAGAGAGGAGACTGAGAGGGGACAGAGAGGAGACATAGAGGGGACAGAGAGGGACAGAGAGGCGACAGAGAGGAGGCAGAGTGGAGACAGAGAGGAGACAGAGAGGAGACAGAGAGGAGACAGAGAAGAGACAGAGAAGAGACAGAGAAGAGACAGAGAAGAGACAGAGAGGAGACAGAGAGGAGACAGAGAGGAGACAGAGAAGAGACAGAGAAGAGACAGAGAGGAGACAGAGAGGAGACAGAGAGGAGACAGAGAGGAGACAGAGAAGAGACAGAGAAGAGACAGAGATGAGACAGAGAGGGGACAGAGAGGAGACAGAGAAGAGACAGAGAGGAGACAGAGAGGAGACTGAGAGGAGACTGAGAGGAGACAGAGAGGAGATAGAGAGGAGACAGAGAGGAGACAGAGAGGAGACAGAGAAGAGACAGAGAAGCGACAGAGAGGGAGACAGAGAGGGGACAGAGAGGAGACAGAGATGAGACAGAGAAGAGACAGAGAGAAGACAGAGAGAAGACAGAGAGGAGACAGAGAGGAGACTGAGAGGAGACAGAGAGGAGACTGAGAGGAGACTGAGGGGGACAGAGAGAGGAGACAGAGAGAAGACAGAGAGGAGACAGAGAGGAGACTGAGAGGGGACAGAGAGGAGACATAGAGGGGACAGAGAGGGACAGAGAGGCGACAGAGAGGAGACAGAGAGGAGACAGAGATGAGACAGAGAGGAGACAGAGAGGAGACAGAGAGGAGACAGAGAGGAGACAGAGAGGAGACAGAGAGGAGACAGAGAGGAGACAGAGAGGAGACAGAGAGGAGACAGAGAGGAGACAGAGAAGAGACAGAGAGGAGACAGAGAGGGGACAGAGAGGAGACAGAGATGAGACAGAGAGGGGACAGAGAGGAGACAGAGAAGAGACATAGAAGAGACAGAGAAGAGACAGAGAGGAGACAGAGATGAGACAGAGAGGGGACAGAGAGGAGACAGAGAGGAGATAGAGAGGAGACAGAGAGGAGACAGAGAGGAGACAGAGAGGAGACAGAGAGGGGACAGAGAGGAGACAGAGAGAAGACAGAGAGGAGACAGAGAGGAGACTGAGAGGGGACAGAGAGGAGACATAGAGGGGACAGAGAGGAGACAGAGAGGAGACAGAGAGGGGACAGAGAGGAGACAGAGAGGGGACAGAGAGGAGACAGAGAGGGGACAGAGAGGAGACAGAGAGAAGACAGAGAGGAGACAGAGAGGGGACAGAGAGGAGACAGAGAGAAGACAGAGAGGAGACAGAGAGGAGACTGAGAGGGGACAGAGAGGAGACAGAGAGGGGACAGAGAGGAGACAGAGAGGAGACAGAGATGAGACAGAGAGGGACAGAGAGGAGACAGAGAGGGGACAGAGAGGAGACAGAGAGGGGACAGAGAGGAGACAGAGAGGGGACAGAGAGGAGACAAGAGAGGAGACAGAGATGAGACAGAGAGGGACAGAGAGGAGACAGAGAGGGGACAGAGAGGAGACTGAGAGGAGACAGAGAGAGACAGAGAGGAGACTGAGAGGGGACAGAGAGGAGACAGAGAGGAGACTGAGAGGAGACTGAGAGGGGACAGAGAGGGGACAGAGAGGGGACAGAGAGGAGACAGAGAGGGACAGAGAGGAGACAGAGAGGAGACAGAGATGAGACAGAGAGGGGACAGAGAGGAGACAGAGGGGACAGAGAGGAGACTGAGAGGAGACAGAGAGGAGACAGAGAGGAGACTGAGAGGGACAGAGAGGAGACAGAGAGAAGACAGAGAGGAGACAGAGAGGAGACTGAGAGGAGACAGAGAGGAGACTGAGAGGAGACTGAGAGGGACAGAGACAGAGACAGAGAGAAGACAGAGAGGAGACAGAGAGGAGACTGAGAGGGGACAGAGAGGAGACATAGAGGGGACAGAGAGGGACAGAGAGGCGACAGAGAGGAGGCAGAGTGGAGACAGAGAGGAGACAGAGAGGAGACAGAGAGGAGACAGAGAAGAGACAGAGAAGAGACAGAGAAGAGACAGAGATGAGACAGAGAGGAGACAGAGGAGACAGAGAGGAGACAGAGAAGAGACAGAGAAGAGACAGAGAGGAGATAGAGAGGAGACAGAGAGGAGACAAGAAGAGAGGAGACAGAGAAGAGACAGAGAAGAGACAGAGAGGAGACAGAGAGGGGACAGAGAGGAGACAGAGATGAGACAGAGAGGGGACAGAGAGGAGACTGAGAGGAGACTGAGAGGAGACAGAGAGGAGATAGAGAGGAGACAGAGAGGAGACTGAGAGGGGACAGAGAGGAGACATAGAGGGGACAGAGAGGCGACAGAGAGGAGGCAGAGTGGAGACAGAGAGGAGACAGAGGAGACAGAGAGGAGACAGAGAAGAGACAGAGAAGAGACAGAGATGAGACAGAGAGGAGACAGAGAGGAGACAGAGAAGAGACAGAGAAGAGACAGAGGAGACAGAGAGGAGATAGAGGAGACAGAGAGGAGACAGAGAAGAGACAGAGAAGAGACAGAGAGGAGACAGAGAGGAGACAGAGAGGAGACAGAAGAAGAGACAGAGAAGAGACAGAGAGGAGATAGAGAGGAGACAGAGAGGAGACAGAGAGGAGACAGAGAAGAGACAGAGAGGGACAGAGAGGGGACAGAGAGGAGACAGAGAAGAGACAGAGAAGAGACAGAGAAGAGACAGAGAGGAGACAGAAATGAGACAGAGAGGGGACAGAGAGGAGACAGAGAGGAGATAGAGAGGAGACAGAGAGGAGACTGAGAGGAGACAGAGAGGAGACTGAGAGAGGGACAGAGAGGAGACAGAGAGAAGACAGAGAGGAGACAGAGAGGAGACTGAGAGGGACAGAGAGGAGACATAGAGGGACAGAGAGGGGACAGAGAGGCGACAGAGAGGAGGCAGAGTGGAGACAGAGAGGAGACAGAGAGGAGACAGAGAGGAGACAGAGAAGAGACAGACAAGAAGAGACAGAGAAGAGACAGAGATGAGACAGAGAGGAGACAGAGAGGAGACAGAGAGGAGACAGAGAAGAGACAGAGAAAGACAGAGAGGAGATAGAGGAGACAGAGAGGAGACAGAGAGGAGACAGAGAAGAGACAGAGAAGAGACAGAGAGAGGAGACAGAGAGGGGACAGAGAGGAGACAGAGATGAGACAGAGAGGGGACAGAGAGGAGACTGAGAGGAGACTGAGAGGAGACAGAGAGGAGATAGAGAGGGAGACAGAGAGGAGACAGAGAGGAGACAGAGAAGAGACAGAGAAGCGACAGAGAGGAGACAGAGAGGGACAGAGAGGAGACAGAGATGAGACAGAGAAGAGACAGAGAGAAGACAGAGAGAAGACAGAGAGGAGACAGAGAGGAGACTGAGAGGAGACAGAGAGGAGACTGAGAGGAGACTGGAGAGGGACAGAGAGGAGACAGAGAGAAGACAGAGAGGAGACAGAGAGGAGACTGAGAGGGACAGAGAGGAGACATAGAGGGACAGAGAGGGGACAGAGAGGCGACAGAGAGGAGGCAGAGTGGAGACAGAGAGGGAGACAGAGAGGAGACAGAGAGGAGACAGGAAGAGACAGAGAAGAGACAGAGAAGAGACAGAGATGAGACAGAGAGGAGACAGAGAGGAGACAGAGAGGAGACAGAGAAGAGACAGAGAAGAGACAGAGAGGAGACAGAGAGGAGATAGAAAGGAGACGGAGAGGAGACAGAGAAGAGACAGAGAAGAGACAGAGAGGAGACAGAGAGGAGACAGAGAGGAGACAGAGATGAGACAGAGAGGGGACAGAGAGGAGACTGAGAGGAGACTGAGAGGAGACAGAGAGGAGATAGAGAGGAGACAGAGAGGAGACAGAGAGGAGACAGAGAAGAGACAGAGAAGCGACAGAGAGGAGACAGAGAGGGGACAGAGAGGAGACAGAGATGAGACAGAGAAGAGACAGAGAAGACAGAGAGGAGACAGAGATGAGACAGAGAGGGACAGAGAGGAGACAGAGAGAAGACAGAGAGGAGGCAGAGTGGAGACAGAGAGGAGACAGAGAGGAGACAGAGAGGAGTCAGAGAAGAGACAGAGAAGAGACAGAGAAGAGACAGAGATGAGACAGAGAGGAGACAGAGAGGAGACAGAGAGGAGACAGAGAAGAGACAGAGAAGAGACAGAGAGGAGATAGAGAGGAGACAGAGAGGAGACAGAGAGAGGAGACAGAAAGAGACAGAGAGGGGACAGAGAGGGGACAGAGAGGAGACAGAGAAGAGACAGAGAAGAGACAGAGAGAGACAGAAATGAGACAGAGAGGGGACAGAGAGGAGACAGAGAGGAGATAGAGAGGAGACAGAGAGGAGACTGAGAGGGGACAGAGAGGAGACAGAGAGAAGACAGAGAGGAGACAGAGAGGAGACTGAGAGGGGACAGAGAGGAGACATAGAGGGGACAGAGAGGAGACAGAGAGGAGACAGAGAGGGGACAGAGAGGAGACAGAGAGGGGACAGAGAGGAGACAGAGAGGGGACAGAGAGGAGACAGAGAGAAGACAGAGAGGAGACAGAGATGAGACAGAGAGGGACAGAGAGGAGACAGAGAGAAGACAGAGAGGAGACAGTGAGGAGACTGAGAGGGGACAGAGAGGAGACAGAGAGGGGACAGAGAGGAGACAGAGAGGAGACAGAGATGAGACAGAGAGGGGACAGAGAGGAGACAGAGAGGGGACAGAGAGGAGACAGAGAGGGGACAGAGAGGAGACAGAGAGGGGATAGAGAGGAGACAGAGAGGAGACAGAGAGGAGACATAGAGGGGACAGAGAGGAGACAGAGAGGAGACTGAGAGGGACAGAGAGTACACAGAGAGGGGACAGAGAGGAGACAGAGAGAAGACAGAGAGGGGACAGAGAGGAGACAGAGAGGAGACTGAGAGGGGACAGAGAGGACACAGAGAGGGGACAGAGAGGAGACAGAGAGAAGACAGAGAAGAGACAGAGAGAGGACAGAGAGGGGACAGAGAGGAGACAGAGAGGGGACAGAGAGGAGACATAGAGGGACAGAGAGGAGACAGAGAGGAGACTGAGAGGGGACAGAGAGGAGACATAGAGGGGACAGAGAGGAGACAGAGAGGAGACTGAGAGGGGACAGAGAGGACACAGAGAGGGACAGAGAGGAGACAGAGAGAAGACAGAGAAGAGACAGAGAGAGGACAGAGAGGGGACAGAGAGGAGACAGAGAGGAGACAGAGAGGGGACTGAGAGGAGACTGAGAGAGGACAGAGAGGGGACAAAGAGGGGACAGAGAGGGGACAGAGAGGGGACAGAGAAGAGACAGAGAGGGAACAGAGAGGAGACAGAGAGGGGACTGAGAGGAGACAAGAGACATGGAGGAGACTGAGATGAGAGAGAGGAGACAGAGAGGAGGCAGGAGGTATGGAGGAGATAGAGGAGTCAGAGAGGAGACAAAGACGAGACTGAGATGAAACAGAGATGAGACCGAGACGAGAGGAGACAAGAGTCATGGAGGAGACAGAGAGGAGTCAGAGAGGAGACAGAGAGGATTATAATCACAGTTGTGTATATCGCCCCCATGCAGACACATCGACGGCCCTGAAAGAACTTCATTGGACTCTATGTATACTGGAAACCACATATCCTGAGGCTGCATTCATTGTAGCTGGGGAATTTAACAAGGCTAATCTGAAAACAAGGCTCCCTAAATTTATTAGCATATCGATTGCGCAACCCGGGCTGGCAAAATCCTGGATCGTTGTTATTCTAACTCCCACGACGCAAACAAAGCCCTCCCCGCCCTCCTTTCGGAATATCTGACCACGACTTCATTCTGTTGCTTGCAGCCTACAGACAGAAACTAAAACAGGAAACACCGGTGCTCAGGTCTGTTCAACGCTGGTCTGACCAATCAGATTCCACGCTTCATGATTACTTCAATCACGTGGACTGGGATATGTTCCGCATTGCGTCGGACAGCAACATTGATGAATAACCTGATTAGGTGAGCGAGGTTATTCGCAAGTGCATCGGTGATGTTGTACCCAAACCTTCCCATATCCAGAAACCATGAATTGATGGCAGCATTCGTGCAAAACTGAAAGCGCAAACCACTGCTTTTAATCTGGGCAAGGCGACCGGAAACCCGGACCTCATACAAACAGTGTAGCTATTCCCTCCATAAGACAATCAAACAAGCTAAGCGTCAGTAGAGAGACAAAGTAGTCGCAATTCAATGGCTCAGACACGGGAGGTATGTGGCAGGGTCTACAGTCAATCACGGACTACAAAAAGAAAACCAGCCCCTTCGCGGACCATGATGTCTTGCTCCCAGACAAACTAAACAACTTCTTAGCTCGCTTTGAGGACAATACAATGCAACCGACATGGCCCGCTACCAAAACCTGTAGACTCTCCTTCACTGCAGCCAACGTGAGTAAAACATTTAAATGTGTTAACCTAGCGAGGGTTAACCCAGCCCAGATGGCATCCCTATCCGCGTCCTCAGAGCATGCGCAAACCAGCTGGCTGGTGTGTTTACGGACATATTCAATCAATCCTTATCCCAGTCTGCTGTTCCCACATGCTTCAAGAAGGCCACCATTGTTACTGTTCCCAAGAAAGCTAAAGTAACTGATCTAAATGACTATCGCCCCGTAGCACTCACTTCCATCATCATGAAGTGGTTTGAGAGACTAGTCAAGGACCATATCACCTCCACCCTACCTTATATCCTAGACCCACTCCAATTTGCTTACCACCCCAATAGGTCCACAGACGATGCAATCACACTGCACATTGCACACTGCCCTAACCCATCTGGACATGTAAGAATGCTGTTCATCAACTACAGCTTAGCATTCTACACCATAGTACCTTCCAAACTTGTCATTAAGCTTGAGACACTGGGTCTCGACCCCGCACTGTGTGCAACTGGGTCCTGGACTTTCTGACGTGCCGCACCCAGATGGTGAGGGTAGGAAACAACATCTCCACCCCGCTGATCCTCAACACTGGGGCCCCACAAGGGTGCGTTCTCAGCACTCTTCTGTACTCCCTGTTCACCCATGACTGCGTGGACATGCATGCCTCCAAATCAATCATCAAGTTTGCAGACAACCCTACAGTGGTAGGGTTGATTACCAACAATGATAAGACGGCCTACAAGGAGGAGGTGAGGGCCCCTCGGAGTGTGGTGTCAGGAACATAACCTCACACTCAATGTCAACAAAACAATGGAGATGATCGTGGACTTCAGGAAACAGCAGAGGCAGCACCCCCCTATCCACATCGACAGGACAGTAGTGGAGAGGGTGGAAAGTTTTAAGTTCCTCGGCGTACACATCACGGACAAACTGAATTAGTCCACCCACACAGACAGCGTGGTGAAGAAGGTGCAGCAGCGCCTCTTCAACCTCAGGAGGCAGAAGAAATTTGTCTTGTCACCAAAAAAACTCACAAACTTCTACAGATGCACAATCGAGAGCATCCTGGCGGGCTGTATACGGCAACTGCTCCGCCCTCAACTGTAAGGCTCTCCAGAGGGTAGTGAGGTCTGCACAACGCATCACCGGGGGCAAACTACCTGCCTTCCAGGGCATCTACACTGCCTGATGTCACAGAAAGACCTAAAAGATCATCAAGGACAACAACCACCCAAGCCACTGCCTGTTCACCCCATTATCATCCAGAAGGCGAGGTCAGTACAGGTGCATCAAAGCAGGGACAGAGAGACTGAAAAACAGCTTCTATCTCAAGGCCATCAGACTGTTAAACAGCCATCACTAACATTGAGTGGCTGCTGCCAACACACTGTCATTGACACTGACCCAACTCCAGCCACTTTAATAATGGGAATTGATGGGAAATGATGTAAATATATCACTAGCCACTTTAAACAATGCTACCTTATATAATGTTACTTACCCTACATTATTCATCTCATATGCATACGTATATACTGTACTCTACATCATCGACTGCATCCTTATGTAATACATGTATCACTAGCCACTTTAACTATGCCACTTTGTTTACTTTGTCTACATACTCATCTCATATGTATATACTGTACTCGATACCATCTACTGTATGCTGCTCTGTACCATCACTCATTCATATATCCTTATGTACATATTCTTTATCCCCTTACACTGTGTATAAGACAGTAGTTTTGGAATTGTTAGTTAGATTACTTGTCGGTTATCACTGTATTGTCAGAACTAGAAGCACAAGCATATCGCTACACTCGCATTAACATCTGCTAACCATGTGTATGTGACAAATAACATTTGATTTGATTTGATTTGAGGAGACAGAGAAGCCCCCAAAGCAG
>NC_068441.1:51238019-51325519 GCF_023373465.1 Oncorhynchus keta
CATTACCCTGCTTTAAAATTAACAACTGACTTTTTAATTGAACTCCCTGTTCTCCTCAAGCTTTGAACAACAAATGCTTTTCTTGGCTACATTGTTCCTGTCTTGTGAGTAGCCCAACCTAAAGAAAAGCCAATAGATGTAGCTGTAGAGTTATTGTGGTCTACAGGGATGTAAATTCTCTTCTCAGGCTGTCACATTTTTATCTGTGGTAGATGGCTGACTTTAGCAATGTAATCAGGGACATTTTACAGCACCTTCCTGCCAAATTGACTATAAAAGTTTGGTTATAATTCATTAACAATAGCCCCTGTGGATATCTTCCTTAGAATAGGATGCCTGCTGTGGACCTGAATAGTTGCTGCTATATACAGAGTCCCTTAATGAACCACTTCCTGAATTGCATGAAGCCATAAAGAGAGAGAAAAAAGAGGACGATGGTAATCTTTTAAGGACATTCTCTCTTCTTTGACCCAATCTATAATGAATGATAAAACATCTGATGTATGCACACGTCTATCAAGTTCAGATTTGTTCCTTGAGTTGAAAATTTTTACTCAGATTCCAACATATCACTAATAATAAATATGTTTTACGGTTTTACAGAATGAAAAGTGTGATATTGAAATTTATGAACATCATCTGAGCAGATGATAATGTGTGTGTGTGTGTGTGTGTGCGTGCGTGCGCGCGTGTGTGTGTGTGAGTGAGCAGATGATTCATCTGCAGTAGCACCTTATCCTGTTCTCAGCTGTTCTTCCGCATCATGGTTATATAAAGACCATACCAGCTGATGTCTGCCTGGGATGGAGTATAGAGTATATACAAGAAATGTCCGTCTCTCTTTCTCTCTCTGCCTCCCTCTCTCTCTCCTCCCTCTCCGTCTGAATGTTTTTTCTTCTGCAGCTGCATGATGTAGATTGGTGAAATAAACCAGTCATTATGACTGTAATTATAATGTAAAAGGGAATGCATCAGTAACTCACTGCATAACTCAACAGGCCAGTGCCTCATCATCTTAGTACTTCCTCAACTGAATCATGGGGAATCCCAGGTGTGGACGCCTCAGGTGTGGAATCTCAGGTGTGGAAGCATGGGGAATCTCAGGTGTGGAAGCATGGGGAATCCCAGGTGTGGAAACCTCAGGTGTGGAATCTCAGGTGTGGAAGCATGGGGAATCCCAGGTGTGGAATCTCAGGTGTGGAATCTCAGGTGGGGAATCTCAGGTGTGGAAGCATGGGGAATCTCAGGTGTGGAATCAAGGGGAATCCCAGGTGTGGAATCTCAAGTTTGGAAGCATGGGGAATCTCAGGTGTGGAATCATGGGGAATCCCAGGTGTGGAATCTCAGGTGGGGAATCCCAGGTGTGGAATCTCAGGTGTGGCATATCAGGTGTGGAAGCATGGGAAAACTCAGGTGTGGATTCTCAGGTGTGGAATAATGGGGAATCCCACGTGTGGAATCTCAGGTGTGGAATCATGGGGAATCATGGGGAATCTCAGGTGTGGAATCTCAGGTGTGGAATCATGGGGAATCATGGGGAATCTCAGGTGTGGAATCTCAGGTGTGGAATCTCAGGTGTGGAATAATGGGGAATCTCAGGTGTGGAATCATGGGGAATCCCATGTGTGGAATCCCAGGTGTGGAATCATTGGGAATTATGGGGAATCTCAGGTGTGGAATCATGGGGAATCATGGGGAATCCCATGTGTGGAATCTCAGGTGTGGAATCATAGGGAATCCCACGTGTGGAATCATGGGGAATCATGGAGAATCATGGGGGATCCCAGGTGTGGAATCATGGGGAATCCCATGTGTGCAATCCCAGGTGTGGAATCCCCAGAGTGGAATCATGGGGAATCATGGGGAATCCCACGTGTGGAATCATGGGGAATCCCACGTGTGGAATCTCAGGTGTGGAATCATAGGGAATCATGGGGAATCCCACGTGTGGAATCATGGGGAATCACGGGGAATCCCAGGTGTGGAAACTCAGGTGTGGAATCATGGGGAATCCCAGGTGTGGAGTCCCAGGTGTGGAATCATGGAGAATCATGGGGAATCATGGGGGATCCCAAGTGTGGAATCTCAGGTGTGTAATCATGGGGAATCCCAGGTGTGGAATCATGGGGAATCACAGGGAATCCAAGGTGTGGAATCTCAGGTGTGGAATCATGGGGAATCCCAGGTGTGGAATCTCAGGTGTGGAACCATGGGGAATCCCACGTGTGGAATCATGGGAAATCATGGGGAATCCCAGGTGTGGAATCATGGGGAATCCCACGTGTGGAATCATGGGGAATCACGGGGAACACCAGGTGTGGAATCTCGGGGAATCATGGGGAATAATGGGGAGTCATGGGGAATCACGGGTGTGGAATCTCTGGGAATCCTGGGGAATCATGGGGAATCACAGGTGTGGAATCATGGGGAATCATGGGGAATCACGGGTGTGGAATCATGGGGAATCACAGGTGTGGAATCATGGGGAATCATGGGGAATCACGGGTGTGGAATCATGGGGAATCATGGAGAACCCCAGTTGTGGAATCTCGGGGAATCATGGGGAATCACGGGTGTGGAATCTCTGGGAATCATGGGGAATCCCAGGTGTGGAATCATGGGGAATCACAGGGAATCCAAGGTGTGGAATCTCAGGTGTGGAATCATGGGGAATCCCAGGTGTGGAATCTCAGGTGTGGAACCATGGGGAATCCCACGTGTGGAATCATGGGAAATCATGGGGAATCCCAGGTGTGGAATCATGGGGAATCCCACGTGTGGAATCATGGCGAATCACGGGGAACCCCAGGTGTGGAATCTCGGGGAATCATGGGGAATCATGGGGAATCATGGGGAATCACGGGTGTGGAATCTCTGGGAATCCTGGGGAATCATGGGGAATCACAGGTGTGGAATCATGGGGAATCATGGGGAATCACGGGTGTGGAATCATGGGGAATCACAGGTGTGGAATGATGGGGAATCATGGGGAATCACGGGTGTGGAATCATGGGGAATCATGGAGAACCCCAGGTGTGGAATCTCGGGGAATCATGGGGAATCACGGGTGTGGAATCTCTGGGAATCATGGGGAATCATGGGGAATCACAGGTGTGGAATCATGGGGAACCCCAGGTGTGGAATCATGGGGAACCCCATGTGTGGAATCTCGGGGAATCATGGGGAATCACGGGTGTGCTAAGTTGCTACACAACAAAAGTGTTTTTAAACTGAATAATTCATCATAAAAAGTCTGATCCTATAGGCGTATCATTTTAAATTGTGATCACCATTTATAGCAGTGTGTTCTTAGACAACTTACCTGGTAAAGTAATGGTTAAAGACAGGAGACGTGTCAGTGGAACATCTGCAGTGAGGGCCGACTACGCAAACTCATTAGTGAACAAGCACTTCTAAGGAGACATTGGATGCACTATACTATACCATACAATACTGTACTATACCATACAATACTGTACTGTACTTTACTGGACTTGACTATACTGTACTATACTATACTATACTATACTATAGTGTACTATACTATACTGTACTACACTGTACTGTACTCTATTATACTGTACCGTACTGTAATATACTGTGCAATACCATACTCTACTATATTGTACTATACCATACAATACTGTACTGTACTGTACTGTACTGGACTTGACTATACTGTACTATACTATACTATAGTGTACTATACTATACTGTACTACACTGTACTGTACTCTATTATACTGTACTGTACTATACTGTACTGTACTGTATTATATTGTACTCTACTGTACTGTATTATACTGTACTATACTGTACTATCCCGTACTCTACTATATTGTACTATACCATACAATACTGTACTGTACTGTACTGTACTGTACTGGACTTGACTATACTGTACTATACTATACTATACTATAGTGTACTATACTATACTGTACTACACTGTACTGTACTCTATTATACTGTACTGTACTGTAATATACTGTACAATACCATACTGTACTATACTGTACTGTACTATAATGTACTGTACTGTAATATATTGTACTCTACTGTACTATACTATACTGTACTATACTATATTGTACTATACTGTACAGTACTATACTATAATATACTGTACTATGCTGTACTGTATTATACTGTACTCTACTATATTGTACTATCCTGTACTGTATTATACTGTACTATACTGTACTATACCGTACTCTACTATATTGTACTATACCATACTATACTATACAATACTATACTGTATTATACTGTACAGTACTGTACTATACTGTACCATACTATAATATACTGTACTATGCTGCACTGTATTATAATGTACTATACTGTACTATACCATACTGTACTATATTGTACTATACCATACTATACTATACAATACTATACTGTATTATACTGTACAGTACTGTACTATACTGTACCATACTATAATATACTGTACTATGCTGCACTGTATTATAATGTACTATACTGTACTATACCATACTGTACTATACAATACTATACTGTATTATACTGTACAGTACTGTACTATACTGTACCATACTATAATATACTGTACTATGCTGCACTGTATTATAATGTACTATACTGTACTATACCATACTGTACTATACAATACTATACTGTATTATACTGTACAGTACTGTACTATACTGTACCATACTATAATATACTGTACTATGCTGCACTGTATTATAATGTACTATACTGTACTATACTGTACCATACTATAATATACTGTACTATGCTGCACTGTATTATAATGTACTATACTGTACTATACTGTACCATACTATAATATACTGTACTATGCTGCACTGTATTATAATGTACTATACTGTACTATACCATACTATACTACACCACACTGTGTTTTTAAACTGCGAGCAGGTGATGCATCTGCAGCAGCACCTCACACTGTACTATACTATACTGTACTGTAGTGTACTATAATATAGTGTACTATAGTGCACTGTACCATACTATACTATGTCAATGGTAAATAATGTGCCAGTGCCAGTGGACTTAGCTGTACAAGGAGTAGCATAGTTACGGTAGCCGGGGAACAGCAGTCGTACCAGATGAGTTATTAAGACTTTCTGAGTTGTACCAACAGTCTTTCAGATCATCAGTTGGCCTGAATCTGGGCTAGAGTCTCCGAGCACCTTGGTCTGTAATCCAAACAACATCCAAATTCAGCAATGTGTCTGATTAAAAATATAATCAAACAAACAAGAAAATCTGACACCGTCAAGAAAAATCAAATTATTTTCAATTTCCGGGTGTTTTCGGGCCGATTTACCTGGGATTATAGGCATTACATTAACAGTTGACATAGCCTTAAATATCAGTGGAACATCTGGTGTGAGGGCTGGTGAGGGTCTCAGTCTGCCTGTATCTAAAGATAGACCAGTCTGCTGACTGCTGTATCTGTGCTGTAGTCTCCAGACATATTGGCCCTTATTTGTACTGTTACAAGTAGTCTCCAAACACCGACCTTGTCTCTATGTAGTCTCCAAACACCGACCTTGTCTCTATGTAATCTCCAAGCACCGACCTTGTCTCTATGTAATCTCCAAACACCGACCTTGTTTCTATGTAATCTCCAAACACTGACCTTGTCTCTATGTAATCTCCAAACACCGACCTTGTCTCTATGTAATCTCCAAACACCGACCTTGTCTCTATGTAATCTCCAAACACCGACCTTGTCTCTATGTAATCTCCAAACACCGACCTTGTCTCTATGTAGTCTCCAAGCACTGACCTTGTCTCTATGTAATCTCCAAACACCGACCTTGTCTCTATGTAATCTCCAAACACCGACCTTGTCTCTATGTAATCTCCAAACACCGACCTTGTCTCTATGTAATCTCCAAACACTGACCTTGTCTCTATGTAGTCTCCAAACACTGACCTTGTCTCTATGTAATCTCCAAACACTGACCTTGTCTCTATGTAATCTCCAAACACCGACCTTGTCTCTATGTAATCTCCAAACACCGACCTTGTCTCTATGTAGTCTCCAAACACCGACCTTGTCTCTATGTAGTCTCCAAACACCGACCTTGTCTCTATGTAGTCTCCAAACACCGACCTTGTCTCTATGTAATCTCCAAACACCGACCTTGTCTCTATGTAATCTCCAAACACCGACCTTGTCTCTATGTAATCTCCAAACACCGACCTTGTCTCTATGTAATCTCCAAGCACTGACCTTGTCTCTATGTAGTCTCCAAACACTGACCTTGTCTCTATGTAATCTCCAAACACCGACCTTGTCTCTATGTAGTCTCCAAGCACTGACCTTGTCTCTATGTAATTTCCAAACACCGACCTTGTCTCTATGTAATCTCCAAACACTGACCTTGTCTCTATGTAATCTCCAAACACCGACCTTGTCTCTATGTAATCTCCAAACACTGACCTTGTCTCTATGTAATCTCCAAACACTGACCTTGTTTCTATGTAATCTCCAAGCACTGACCTTGTCTCTATGTAATCTCCAAACACCGACCTTGTCTCTATGTAATCTCCAAACACCGACCTTGTCTCTATGTAGTCTCCAAACACCGACCTTGTCTCTATGTAGTCTCCAAACACCGACCTTGTCTCTATGTAGTCTCCAAACACCGACCTTGTCTCTATGTAATCTCCAAGCACTGACCTTGTCTCTATGCAATCTCCAAACACCGACCTTGTCTCTATGTAGTCTCCAAACACCGACCTTGTCTCTATGTAATCTCCAAGCACTGACCTTGTCTCTATGCAATCTCCAAACACCGACCTTGTCTCTATGTAGTCTCCAAACACCGACCTTGTCTCTATGTAATCTCCAAACACTGACCTTGTCTCTATGTAATCTCCAAACACCGACCTTGTCTCTATGTAATCTCCAAACACTGACCTTGTCTCTATGTAATCTCCAAACACTGACCTTGTCTCTATGTAATCTCCAAACACCGACCTTGTTTCTATGTAATCTCCAAACACTGACCTTGTCTCTATGTAATCTCCAAACACCGACCTTGTCTCTATGTAATCTCCAAACACCGACCTTGTCTCTATGTAATCTCCAAACACCGACCTTGTCTCTATGTAATCTCCAAACACCGACCTTGTCTCTATGTAATCTCCAAACACCGACCTTGTCTCTATGTAATCTCCAAACACCGACCTTGTCTCTATGTAGTCTCCAAACACCGACCTTGTCTCTATGTAATCTCCAAACACTGACATTGTCTCTATGTAATCTCCAAACACTGACCTTGTTTCTATGTAATCTCCAAACACTGACCTTGTTTCTATGTAGTCTCCAAACACTGACCTTGTTTCTATGTAATCTCCAAACACTGACCTTGTCTCTATGTAATCTCCAAACACTGACCTTGTTTCTATGTAGTCTCCAAACACTGACCTTGTTTCTATGTAATCTCCAAACACTGACCTTGTCTCTATGTAATCTCCAAACACTGACCTTGTCTCTATGTAATCTCCAAACACCGATCTTGTCTCTATGTAATCTCCAAACACCGATCTTGTCTCTATGTAATCTCCAAACACTGACCTTGTCTCTATGTAATCTCCAAACACTGACCTTGTCTCTATGTAATCTCCAAACACCGACCTTGTCTCTATGTAATCTCCAAGCACTGACCTTGTCTCTATGTAATCTCCAAACACTGACCTTGTCTCTATGTAATCTCCAAGCACCGACCTTGTCTCTATGTAATCTCCAAACACCGACCTTGTCTCTATGTAATCTCCAAACACCGACCTTGTCTCTATGTAATCTCCAAGCACCGACCTTGTCTCTATGTAATCTCCAAACACCGACCTTGTCTCTATGTAATCTCCAAACACCGACCTTGTCTCTATGTAATCTCCAAACACTGACCTTGTCTCTATGTAATCTCCAAACACTGACCTTGTCTCTATGTAATCTCCAAACACTGACCTTGTCTCTATGTAATCTCCAAACACTGACCTTGTCTCTATGTAATCTCCAAACACTGACCTTGTCTCTATGTAATCTCCAAACACCGACCTTGTTTCTATGTAATCTCCAAGCACTGACCTTGTCTCTATGTAATCTCCAAACACCGACCTTGTCTCTATGTAATCTCCAAACACCGACCTTGTCTCTATGTAATCTCCAAACACTGACCTTGTCTCTATGTAATCTCCAAGCACCGACCTTGTCTCTATGTAATCTCCAAACACCGACCTTGTCTCTATGTAATCTCCAAACACCGACCTTGTCTCTATGTAATCTCCAAGCACCGACCTTGTCTCTATGTAGTCTCCAAGCATCTGTAAACCAACATCATCAGCATTCGTCAGGCTTTGCCAGGGGGTTATTGCAATTCTCCAACCATGTCTAACATCTGTTTGATTTAGGAAGAGTGCATCTCTCTCACACAAGACACACTGGTAAAGGTCAACTGAAGGCAATGACGGTCGAGCTTGAGAGAGCAGAGGAAAACAGATAATGCACAATGCACCGTAACCAGGGCTGGCGTTCCATTTTAATAATTCAGCCAATTCAGGAAGTGAAATTCACACTTCAATTCCAATTTTGATCAATGCTTCTCTATGAGAGTTTTTTTTGTGTTTTTGTTGACAGGATTAAAATTGATTTCGATCGTAGCCCTGACTGTAACCAAATGAAAAGTGATCCTGTCTTAACACAGATGACGAGAGGCTCAGGTTGTGCTACACGGTACCTCAAAATGAGTCTTCAGTACACTTTGAAATGACCTACATAAAATATGCTGAATTTTCTTTGCCACACAAAAAGCTATCTATTATTCATAGGCTGTGCCTCATCTTAAACTGTGTGTGTGTGTGTGTGTGTGTGTGTGTGTGTGTGTGTGTGTGTGTGTGTGTGTGTGTGTGTGTGTGTGTGTGTGTGTGTGTGTGTGTGTGCGTGCGTGCGTGCGTGCGTGCGTGCGTGCGTGCGTGCGTGCGTGTGTGTGTGTGTGTGTGTAACAATATGCACAATATCTAGAATAAGTCTTGTCCTGTTTCAGGAATGTTTTCCATATCCGTATGATACACCTGCTGTAAACACAATGGCTTCAATGGTTTCAAGTTCCTTGATGTCCACATCACCAACAAACTATCACGGTCCAAGAACACCAAGACAGTCGTGAAGAGGGTTGTGAAGACAGGTGTGAAGAGGGCACGATAACACCTTTTCCCCTTCAGGAGACTGCAAAGATCCTCATGTGGCAGGACTTGGAAACATGGCTCATATAGAGAGGTTTGCTACAATATAATTAGTTGAAGTGATTATTGAATGGCAGTAACTATTGTCGATTGCAATTAAGGCAATGCGGAAATACAGATATTTAAAACTTGGGCTCATCAAGGAATTCAAAATAGGCCAATCAAGGTCAGGAGTACAGAAGCCAGAAACCTGGAGATTTTACAATATTTGAAGAGGGGAGCAAACTCATTTCGAGACATCTCTTGAAGACTATAAATTCAAATTTCTGACTTTTCCTATTTAATAAAATATTGAATAAAAAATATACATATGATGGAAATGTGTGTTCTGTCTTCCAACCCCTCCGATATACACATATACAGTACACACACTGTACTGGTGCCTCTGATATACACATATACAGTACACACACTGTACTGGTGCCTCTCATATACACATATACAGTACACACACTGTACTGGTACCTCTGATATACACATATACAGTACACACACTGTACTGGTGCCTCTGATATACACATATACAGTACACACACTGTACTGGTACCTCTGATATACACATACACAGTACACACACTGTACTGGTGCCTCTCATATACAGTACACACACTGTACTGGTGCCTCTGATGCCTCTGATATACACATATTCAGTACACACACTGTACACCAGTGTGTATACAGTACACACAGTACACACACTGTACTGGTGTACTGGTATACACATATACAGTACACACACTGTACTGGTGCCTCTGATATACACATATACAGTACACACACTGTACTGGTACCTCTGATATACACATATACAGTACACACACTGTACTGGTGCCTCTCATATACACATATACAGTACACACACTGTACTGGTACCTCTGATATACACATATACAGTACACACACTGTACTGGTGCCTCTGATATACACATATACAGTACACACACTGTACTGGTGCCTCTGATATACACATATACAGTACACACACTGTACTGGTGCCTCTCATATACAGTACACACACTGTACTGGTGCCTCTGATATACACATATTCAGTACACACACTGTACTGGTACCTCCGATATACACATATACAGTACACACACTGTACTGGTGCCTCTGATATACACATATACAGTACACACACTGTACTGGTGCCTCTCATATACAGTACACACACTGTACTGGTGCCTCTGATATACAGCCAAGTTACCATTACACTGTACTGGTACCTCTCATATATAGCCAAGTTACCATTACTCATTGTCTATTCATGATTACTTTACTTTAACATGGTTATACTTGTCTATTGTTTAGCTATTTTCTTTCTCTCTATATTGTTGGGAAGGGTCCATAAGTAAGCATTTCACTGTTAGTCAACACCTGTTGTTTACGAAACATGTGACAAATACAATTTGATTTGACAAACAAACACACAGTTTGGTCATTCCTCTGAGGTGTCCCTCTCAGCGGGTGTTCCTAGCAGGGCTGTGTTCAGCATCACAGTGAAGTGTCTCTCTCTCCCTCCCTTCCTCTCTCTTTCTCCCTCCCTTCCCCTCTCTTTCTCCCTCTCTCTCCCTCTCTCTGTCTCTCTCTCTCTCTCTCTCTAGGGGTGCTCTGCTATCATACATCCCCTGCTCTGCTTGGCTTTGTTCTGCCTGTTGTAAAACACACTGTGATCTGCTGCCTACTTTGATGACAGAGAAAGAGGAGAGGAGAACGAGAGGAGAGACTGAGAGAAGAAAGAGAAGGGAGAGAGAGAGAGGGGAATGAGGAGAGGTTGTCCTGTCCATGCTGCTGAGGCATAAATGTGTGGCTCTAAGATAAAACGGGTAGCTAGGCCCAGAAGACATCCCTCAGCCTTCACCATCTGGGAAGTATTGTTGTTTTACTGTAGTTAAGGTTCCAAGGTTCCAAGGTTCCAAGGTATTAAAGAAAGACCTGCTTTTGAAATGCTCCCCTCTGAACAATAAACGACATGCATGACCAGAATGTATGATAGTGTACCATCAGAGAGAGGGGATGAAATAGAGAGAGTTAGAGAGAGAGAGAGAGAGAGAGAGAGAGAGAGAGAGAGAGAGAGAGAGAGAGAGAGAGAGAGGGGAAGAAGCAAGAGAAAGAACCACATCGAAACAAACTGAATTCAAACCATGGAGCAATGCTGCCCCCTACCTGTGCTATCTGGGCGCTCTTCTAAATACACAGTGCATCAATTTCATATTTCCTTCACTCACAGTATAGCCTAATCAACCCCTAAACTGGCTCTAATTTCTAAGCAAGTGCTATAGATAAATGCTAGGGAAGATGAAAGCCCACTGCTGATTACTTCAGTTTCACACCTGTTACACCTACATCTAGTCTCTAGTTATTACCAACCCAAGATGGAGCTCTGCAGGGCCATTTATCTGTATTTGTATTGAAACCATGGGTGATCAGATACCATTGGCACGTCATGGATACATTTTGCAGTCTCAACTTTGCGATTGATTTAGCCAATTGTGGTGACGTCATCCCATAATCTCTGTTTTTTTGTTGCTGTGACGCTGTTCCTTTAAATATCTGGTGTCGCCATAGTTACACATTCAGGAAATGGTAAATTCATTGGCAGCATGCCCACTGCTAGGCCTACGGTGACGTCTAGAACTGTTTTTACAGTAATTTCGCCGTCTGTATCCGAGGGGAAAACAGTGCACACACAACACTGTAAACTAGGACATCGATATCTAGCAACCTTTGCTGTTCTATATTGACATCCGAGGGGAAGGAAAACGGTCCACTGGTTGCTAGCTTGGTGGTTAGCTAGCTACCGCTAACTCTACAATCAGCGGTGAGTAGCTAACGTTAGCTGGCTTGTCAGCTTTCTTTACAGTCGCCTTTTTCCTCCCAACCTGTCCCACCCAATAATGATTTATTTGATTGAGCTCAATTCAGTGATCATTGCAATCTGAGTGTTATATAACTGTCTTTTAGCTTTGCTGCACAGACGGGGATAGTTCGCTGTCCAAGGTGCTGAAGTTGATCATATTTGCGTTGCAGCCATAAACCAAGGTTAGTGTTGTATGATTTTCATAAAACCATCAAAATGTAAATATCTGTTGAGTTTGGTGATGTTTGAAAAAATGGTGTTAGATTTGATTAGGATCCACATTAGCCGACGCCAATGGCACAGCTAGCCTTACTAGGGTCTGACACAGCACAAAATACACTAAGACTGTACAATTGACATATATTTAGAAGACTAAGTTACACGTACATGACAGTACATACACATAACAAGTAGGTCACATGGGGGGGGCGTTATGCCGTGATATGTTATGTTGTATTTGAAACCGGGTTTGCTGTTCACTTTGACTACATGAGAATGGAGTTTCATGCAATCATGTCCATGAACTAGATAATGTTCTGGTCCCGGGGACTGTGAAAAGACCCCTGGTGGCATATCTGTCCCCATCTTTACAACCATTGAATCTATACGTTTTGACCATGACAGTTTACAATCTTAGGTATCACCAAGTAATTTAGTCTCCTCAAATTGTTCAACAGCCACATCATTCATTGCCAGATTCAGCTGAGGTCTAGATATTAGGCAACTATTTGTACCAGAAACAATGCTCTTAGTTTTAGAGATGTTCAGGACCAGTTTATTACTGGCCATCCATTCTAAAAACTGATTGCAACTCTTTATTTAGGGTTTCAGTGACTTCACTAGCTGTGATAGGGTTGAATCATTAACATAAATAGATAGGCTTGCTTTATTTTAATGCCAGTGGCAGGTCATTGGTAAAAATAGAAAGGAGTAGAGGGCCTAGAGAGCTACGATACACCCCACTCTACATGTTTAACATTAGAGAAGCTTCCATTAAAGAAAACCCTCTCTCAGTTCTATTAGATAGATACTGTAGCTCTGAATCCATGATATGGCAGAGGTTGAAAAGCCATAACACATGAGTTTTCTCAATAACATTTTATGGTCAATAATATCAAAGGCTGCACTGAAAACTCTATAGCCCAAACAATCTTCTTATTATCTATTTCTTTCAACCAATCATCAGTCATTTGTGTCAGTGCAGTACATGTTGAGTGCCCTTCTCTATAATTGTGCTGAAAGTGTGTTGTTAATTTGTTTACAGAGAAATAGCATTGTATTTGGTCAAACACCATTTTTTCCCCCCAACAGTTTGCCTGGAGCTGGCAGCAAGCTGATAGGTCGGCCGTTAGAACCAGTAAAGGCCACTTTACCACTCCTTTTTAGTGGAATGACTTTGGCTTCCCTCCAGGCCTGAGGACAAAGATTTTCCTCTAGGCTCAGATTAAAAATATGACAGATAGGAGTGGCTATAGAGTCAGCTACCCTTCTCAGTAGCTTTCCATCTACATTGTCAATGCCAGGAGGTTTGTCTTTATTGATCAATAACAACCATTTTTTTCACCTCTCCCACACTAACTTTACAAAATTCAAACATATCATTTGAATGATTATTTTGCTATGCATGAATATGACGGCTCACTGTTCGTTGTTGGCATTTCCTGCCTACTAAGTTTGCCCACTTTGCCAGTGAAGTAATCATTCAAATAATTGGCAACATCAACTGGTTTTGTGTTGAATAAGCCAACTGATTTGATGAAAGATGGAAATGGAGTTGAATTTGTCTTTCTGCCCAATAATTTCAGTCAAAGTACTCAAGTGTTTTCTTCCCATCATTCTTTATATCATTGATCTTGGCTTCTTAATACATGTTTGTTTGTTCTTTTTGTTCAGTTTAGTCTCATAATTTCTCAATTTGCAGTAAGTCAGCCAGTCAGATGTGCAGACAGACTTATTAGCCACTTTCTGTTGCCCCCACCTCTTTCAACCATACCGTTTTTCAGTTCCTCATCAATCCACGGAGCCTTAACAGTTCTAACAGTCAGTTTCTTAACAGGTACATCTTTGTCAATAATTGGAAGTAGCACTTCAATAAATGAATAATGTGCAGCGTCTGGATGCTCCTCATTGATCACATCAGATCAACAATCATTTTTAACATCATCCTTATAAGAGTCACTTCAAGATCTCTTATACTCTATTTTAGGCCCAGCTTCGGAAAACTTTGGCTTTCCTGGATATAGCCACTATATTGTGATCACTGCATCCAATGGGTTCAGCTTAAGAACAAGGCTGTAAAAATGTGATCAATACATGTAGATGATCTTGTTCCTGTAGTGTTTGTAAACACCCTGGTAGGTTGATTAATAACCTAAACCAGATTACAGGCACTGGTTACAGTGAGAAGCTTCCTCTTGAGCAGACAGCTTGATGAAAACCAGTCAATATTCAGGTCCCCCAAGAAAGTAGACCTCTCTGTTTACATCACATACATCACATGCACTTCACTCATATTATTTAGATACTGTCTGTTAACACCCCCAAATAATAGGCTTTAGATGAGGCCTGTGAACCTGCAACCACAACACTTCAATAACACTCGACATAAGAGCTTCTCTGGGGCTGCAGGTTAGCCTAGGCAGGGTAGCCTAGTGGTTAGAGCGTTGGACTAGTAACCAGAAGGTTGCATGTTCAAACCCCCGAGCTGACAAGGTACAAATCTGTCGTTCTGCCCCTGAACAGGCAGTTAACCCACTGTTCCTAGGCCGTCATTGAAAATAAGAAGTTGTTCTTAACTGACTTGCCTGGTTAAAGGTTAAAAAAACAAACAAACAAAAAAAAATAACAGAGAAATGGCTCTGAATATATATATATATACAGCAACACCTCCCCCATGTCTGTCTCTTCTATTGTAGTTATATCCTTCTATTGCTACTGCTAAGTGAGTCTCAGAAATGGTTCATATATTATCTGAGATTTCATGAAGCCTTTTTCAAAAGCGACATACACAGAGTGGACAAAAAAATAGGAACACCTGCTCTTTCCATGACGCAGACTGACCAGGTGAATCCAGGTGAAAGATTCCTTATTGATGTCACTTGTCAAATCCACTTAAATCAGTGTAGACGAAGGGGAGGGGACAGGTTAAAGAAGGATATTTAACTCAATATTAGGAATGTGTTATTAGTGTTTTATAAACATATTATCATTATTTAACCCTTTCCTGGGTAGTATATCAAAGTTAGACATAATATGGAAAAGTACAAACAAAGAAATGTGTGTGTGTGTGTGTGTGTGTGTGTGTGTGTGTGTGTGTGTGTGTGTGTGTGTGTGTGTGTGTGTGTGTGTGTGTGTGTGTGTGTGTGTGTGTGTGTGTGTGTGTGCGCGCGCTGCGGGGTTGAAGCTACGAACCCATAGGCTATGCCCTCTCATCCCCGCAAGGCTTTTGGGAGGGTGGGCAATGAGCCTGTCATAGCAGATGTAAGCATGATTCTCCTGCTCAATCATCACATGATATGTCCTGATTTATCCGGAATTCAATTATTATTATATATTTTTTAAATTACATTTATCCAAATAGAAACAGATCTGGTTTCCCAAAAATCATCTTAGGGCTAAGTTCATCCTTAGAACTTTCGTAGGAGCATCGTTAAATCTCATAAGTTGTTTCCCAAATCCATCATTATTAACGTTGCACTTGACAACGGTGGTAATCTAGCGCCACCCTCAGACCACCTCCAGAACAGTTAACTTGACAGGGGTGGTAATCTAGCGCCACCCTCAGACCACCCCAGGGCAACAACAGTATTGGGACAGGGACAGAACAGTATTGGGACAGGGGAACAACAGTATTGGGACAGGGCAAAAACAGTATTGGGACAGGGACACAACAGTATTGGGACAGTGACACAACAGTATTGGGACAGTGACACAACAGTATTGGGACAGGGACACAACAGTATTGAGACAGTAACACAACAGTATTGGGACAGGGACTCAACAGTATTGGGACAGTGACACAAAAGTATTGGGACAGGGCAACAACAGTATTGGGACAGGGACACAACAGTATTGGGACAGTGACACAACAGTATTGGGACAGTGACACAACAGTATTGGGACAGGGTCACAACAGTATTGGGACAGGGACACAACAGTATTGGGACAGGGACAGAAAAGTATTGGGACAGGGGAACAACAGAATTGGGACAGGGACACAACAGTATTGGGACAGTGACACAACAGTATTGGGACAGGGACACAACAATATTGGGACAGTGACACAACAGTATTGGGACAGGCACACAACAGTATTGGGACAGGGCAACAACAGTATTGGGACATTTGCTGTTTGTTGTGGTTCTGTTTCAGATTATTTTGTTCACAATAGTAATGAATGGTGAATTATTTATTGTATCGTTTTGGAGTCACTGTTACTGTAAATAAGAATATAATATGTTTCTAAAAACTTCTACATTAATGTGGATGCTACCATGATTACAGATCATCCCTAAACATTGTGAACGATGACGAGTGAGAAAGTTACAGACACACAAATATCATACCCCACAAAAATGCTAACCTCCCCTGTCCCAAACACAACATCCTGGGGTGTAGGAACCACTAGGAACCAAACGGAGCCAAACTTGGAGGGACCTACGTACCTTGAATTTATCCAATAGAAACTCTCACTTTCGTTGCAAAAGGTTTTCATTACAGTGTTCGACTAATGAATACACCCATGATTTCCCTGTTTTTATAGCTTGTCCTCCTCATCACATCCCAGATTTATATTGTGGCGAATTCAGGGAGGCCAGGTCCAGTGACAGTCGACCACCTTAGCCGTTATGCCAAGAGATCCACACCTCTTGATGAGGTCGCTAGGTGTTGGATAAAGGTCTCTGCAGAATGTTGCTTGAATCTGCTGCTGAGTATTAAGATGGGTGTCAACACTGTTCCCTGTACTGATCACATCCCTAATCTTTCAACAGGAGTATTAAGATGAGTGTCAGCGCTGTTCCCTGTACTGATCACATCCCTAATCTTTCATCAGGAGTATTAAGATGAGTGTCAACACTGTTCCCTGTACTGATCACATCCCTAATCTTTCAACAGGAGTATTAAGATGAGTGTCAACACTGTTCTCTGTACTGATCACATCCCTAATCTTTCAACAGGAGTATTAAGATGAGTGTCAACACTGTTCCCTGTACTGATCACATCCCTAATCTTTCAACAGGATTATTAAGATGAGTGTCAACACTGTTTCCTGTACTGATCACATCCCTAATCTTTCAACAGGAGTATTAAGATGAGTGTCAACACTGTTCCCTGTACTGATCACATCCCTAATCTTTCAACAGGAGTATTAAGATGAGTGTCAACACTGTTCCCTGTACTGATCACATCCCTAATCTTTCAACAGGAGTATTAAGATGAGTGTCAACACTGTTCCCTGTACTGATCACATCCCTAATCTTTCAACAGGAGTATTAAGATGAGTGTCAACACTGTTCCCTGTACTGATCACATCCCTAATCTTTCAACAGGAGTATTAAGATGAGTGTCAACACTGTTCCCTGTACTGATCACATCCCTAATCTTTCAACAGGAGTATTAAGATGGGTGTCAACACTGTTCCCTGTACTGATCACATCCCTAATATTTCAACAGGAGTATTAAGATGAGTGTCAACACTGTTCCCTGTACTGATCACATCCCTAATCTTTCAACAGGAGTATTAAGATGAGTGTCAACACTGTTCCCTGTACTGATCACATCCCTAATCTTTCAACAGGAGTATTAAGATGAGTGTCAGCGCTGTTCCCTGTACTGATCACATCCCTAATCTTTCAACAGGAGTATTAAGATGAGTGTCAACACTGTTCCCTGTACTGATCACATCCCTAATCTTTCAACAGGAGTATTAAGATGAGTGTCAACACTGTTCCCTGTACTGATCACATCCCTAATCTTTCAACAGGAGTATTAAGATGAGTGTCAACACTGTTCCCTGTACTGATCACATCCCTAATCTTTCAACAGGAGTATTAAGATGAGTGTCAACACTGTTCCCTGTACTGATCACATCCCTAATCTTTCAACAGGAGTATTAAGATGAGTGTCAACACTGTTCCCTGTACTGATCACATCCCTAATCTTTCAACAGGAGTATTAAGATGAGTGTCAACACTGTTCTCTGTACTGATCACATCCCTAATCTTTCAACAGGAGTAGCTAATAATATGAGCGTAAACACCGTCCCTTGTACTGTGAAGCCTACTGTCACCTTGCAGATTGGAGATGCTGAGACTGATTCATCTCGTCCCGGTGTCTATGTCATAGACGTCACACTTCCTATAGGACAGACTGTCAACGTGAGTCAATAAAACCTGACGGTCATTTGACTATTTAAAAAAAAAAAAATGTATACACTGTGTTTTCCTCCACACACTTGGTCAAATGACAGGTAGGCTATGTGAAGTAGGCTATTTTCCTTTCAAACTGAGTCACTTCCAAATCTTCTCTGAAGCTCAAAGTGGCTTCCTTCGAGGCCGGGCTTTTCTACAACTTTCAAGCTAGACATCATTGCAACTCAACCATTGTCCACATGCTGTAACATACAGCACCAGTAAAGAGTTTGGACACACACTCATTCCAGGGTTTTTCCATATTTTAACTTTTTTCTACATAAAACTACGACATGAAAACTATGAAATAACACATAGGGAATCATGTAGTAGCCAAAAAAAGTGTTAAACAAATTAAAATATATTTTGTATCTGAGATTCTTCAAAGTAGCCACCCTTTGCCTTGATTACAACTTTGCACACTCTTTGTATTCTCTCAACCAGCTTTATGAGGTAGTCACCTGGAATGCATTTCAATTAACAGGAGTGCCTTGTCAAAAGTACATTTGTGGAATTTATTTCCTTAAAATGTTTGAGCCAGTCAGTTGTGTTGTGACAAGGTAGGGGTGATAAACAGACGACGGCCCTATTTGGTAAAATACAAAGTCCGTATCATGGCAAGAACAGCTCCAAATAAGCAAAGAGAAACAACAATCCATCATTACTTTAAGACATGAAGGTCAGTCAATCTAGAGAATTTCAAGAACTTTGAAAGTTTCTTCAAGTGCAGTCGCAAAAACCATCAAGCGCTATGATGAAACTGGCTCTCATGAGGACCGCCACAGGAAAGGAAGATCCAGATTTACCTCTACTGCAGAGGATAAGTTCATTAGAGTTACCAGCCTCAGAAAAATTAGCCCAAATAAATGCTTCTTCACAGAGTTTGGGTAACAGACACATCTCAACATCAACTGATCAGAGGAGACCGTGTGAATCAGGCCTTCATGGTCGAATTGCTGCAAAGAAACCACTACTAAAGGACACCAATAAGAAGAAGAGACTTGCTTGGGCCAAGAAACACGAGCCATGGACATTAGACCAGTGGAAATCTGCTGTTTGGTCTGATGAGTCCAAATTTGACATGTATTGAAAATTCAGGGCACACTTAACCAGCATGGCTACCAGCATGGCTACCAGCATGGCTACCAGCATGGCCACCAGCATGGCTACCAGCATGGCCACCAGCATGGCTACCAGCATGGCTACCAGCATGGCCACCAGCATGGCCACCAGCATGGCCACCAGCATGGCTACCAGCATGGCTACCAGCATGGCCACCAGCATGGCTACCAGCATGGCTACCAGCATGGCCACCAGCATGGCCACCAGCATGGCCACCAGCATGGCTACCAGCATGGCCACCAGCATGGCCACCAGCATGGCTACCAGCATGGCTACCAGCATGGCCACCAGCATGGCCACCAGCATGGCCACCAGCATGGCTACCAGCATGGCCACCAGCATGGCCACCAGCATGGCTACCAGCATGGCTACCAGCATGGCCACCAGCATGGCCACCAGCATGGCTACCAGCATGGCCACCAGCATGGCCACCAGCATGGCTACCAGCATGGCCACCAGCATGGCCACCAGCATGGCCACCAGCATGGCTACCAGCATGGCCACCAGCATGGCTACCAGCATGGCTACCAGCATGGCCACCAGCATGGCCACCAGCATGGCTACCAGCATGGCCACCAGCATGGCTACCAGCATGGCTACCAGCATGGCTACCAGCATGGCCACCAGCATGGCTACCAGCATGGCTACCAGCATGGCCACCAGCATGGCCACCAGCATGGCCACCAGCATGGCTACCAGCATGGCCACCAGCATGGCCACCAGCATGGCCACCAGCATGGCTACCAGCATGGCTACCAGCATGGCCACCAGCATGGCCACCAGCATGGCCACCAGCATGGCTACCAGCATGGCTACCAGCATGGCCACCAGCATGGCCACCAGCATGGCTACCAGCATGGCTACCAGCATGGCCACCAGCATGGCTACCAGCATGGCTACCAGCATGGCTACCAGCATGGCTACCACAGTATTCTGCAGCGATACGCCATCCCATCTGGTTTGCGCTTAGTGGGTCTATCATTTGTTTTTCAATAGGACAATGACCCAACACACCTCTAGGCTGTGTAAGGGCTAATTGACCAAGAAGGAGAGTGATGGAGTGCTGCATCAGATGACCTGGCCTCCACAATCACCCGACCTCAACCCAATTGAGATGTTTTGGGATAAGTATGACCGCAGAGTGAAGGAAAAGCAGCCAACAAGTGCTCCGCATATGTGGGAACTCCTCCAAGACTGCTGCCAACACACTGACACTGACACTGACACTGACTCAACTCCAGCCACTTTAATAATGGGAATTGATGGGAAATTATGTAAATATATCACTAGCCACTTTAAACAATGCTACCTAATATAATGTTACATACCCTACATTATTCATCTCATATGCATACGTATATACTGTACTCTATATCATCGACTGCATCCTTATGTAATACATGTATCACTAGCCACTTTAACTATGCCACTTTGTTTACATACTCATCTCATATGTATATACTGTACTCGATACCATCTACTGTATCTTGCCTATGCTGCTCTGTACCATCACTCATTCATATATCCTTATGTACATATTCTTTATCCCCTTACACTGTGTATAAGACAGTAGTTTAGGAATTGTTAGTTAGATTACTTGTTGGTTATTACTGCATTGTCGGAACTAGAAGCACGAGCATTTCGCTACACTCGCATTAACATCTGCTAACCATGTGTATGTGACAAATAAAATGTTATTTGATTTGGAAAAGCATTCCAGGTGAACCTGGTTGAGAGAATACCAAGAGTGTGCAACGCTGTCATCAAGGCAAAGGGTGACTGATTCCCTATGTGTTATTTCATAGTTGTGATGTCTTCAATATTATTCTACAATGTAGAAAATAGTACAACATTCAGAAAAACCTTGGAATGAGTAGGTGTGTCAAAAATGTTTTTTTTTTCTGGTACTGTATATATAAACTGTGTCTTATTCACTTCTAGATCCAGGAGATCTCCTTTAAGAACTACTACACAGCATACGTGTCTGTGCGTCTACTGAGGAGAGATGGGGAGGGGGCTGCTAAATGGGCCACATGTCTGAGGAACCACTGTCTGATGTCCAGCCCACATACTGAAGAGGGTTCACAAGACTACTGCTCTGTCTACCGGCAACAGGTTAGGAGAGAGAGAGGGGGGGGTGAGGGAGAGAGAGAGAGAGGGGATGAGGGAGAGAGAGGGTGAGGGAGAGAGGGTGAGGGAGAGAGAGAGGGAGAGAGAGAGGGGGGTGAGGGAGAGAGAGAGGGGGTGAGGGAGAGAGAGAGGGAGAGAGAGAGAGGGTAAGGGAGAGAGGGTGAGGGAGAGAGAGAGGGTGAGGGAGAGAGAGGGGGTGAGGGAGAGAGGGTGAGGGAGAGAGAGAGAGAGAGGGTGAGGGAGAGAGGGAGGTTGAGGGAGAGAGAGAGGGAGAGAGAGAGAGGGTGAGGGAGAGAGAGAGAGGGGGTGAGGGAGGGTGAGAGAGGGTGATAGGGTGTGGGGGGGTAGTTTAATTATAAAAGGTGTTAAAGGTCATATAGTATCGAAAGAGGAAGGGTGAAGAACTATAGCAGGTCAAGAACAGGTCAAGACATTAGGAGGTTCTGATTCTGATGAAGGCTTTACTTGTACTGTACATCAGGCTAAAATATTCATCACCAAATGCTCCTGAGCCATTTCATATGGAATCTTAAGAAACCTTGCTGTGATGTGAGTAACACAAAGCCAATGCATTCACATTCTGTAAATGTATCTTGCTTTTTTTTTTTTTTAAGCATCACAGCTCAAGTTTGCTTAGTTTTTGGTAAGCTGATCTTGGAGGTAAACCAAATTTATAGTTTGGCTTAATTCAAGTAGCAATGAAGCTAATTTACATAATTTGTGGAAGTCGTATTTCCTGATTGGTTCAGTATGTGTGTTATGGTTGTTAGATGCTGATTGAACCAGACAATGTGACTTCAGTGAGACTGATCTTACGACAGCCGTCATCAGCCTGGCTGAATTTCAGCGTGGAGGACATCAAAATACACCCCTGTTTAAACGAGGTAAGCCACTTAAAAATGTATAGAGGGGTTGTACTGTATGATCAAATAGAAAGAAACCACAATCAGTGTGCCTCTGATCACCAGGCCTGCAGCATAACTGGGTAAGGTTGGGGGTGTTTACCTGAGTAGTGGAGTTGAGAAACACTGCCAATTAAGATATTTCCACGATTTTAAAGTGCATTCATTCACTCTTCTTCCAGGATTCAGAGTGGGACATTCCTGATTGGTTGTCAGACCTCACACAGGTGGACCAACTGTGTGATTTACAGGTAAGGCTCTTATCAGCCAGTTGGTTCTCTTCAGTAGAACTATCAGCCCTTATAGACTGTATTCCAGTGTCCAGTATCATTTCTCTCTTAGGGATCCCTCGTAGTCCAGTATCATTTCTCTCTTAGGGATCCCTCGTAGTCCAGTATCATTTCTCTCTTAGGGATCCCTCGTAGTCCAGTATCATTTCTCTCTTAGGGATCCCTCGTAGTCCAGTATCATTTCTCTCTTAGGGATCCCTCGTAGTCCAGTGTCATTTCTCTCTTAGGGATCCCTCGTAGTCCAGTATCATTTCTCTCTTAGGGATCCCTCGTAGTCCAGTATCATTTCCCCTTAGGGATCCCTCGTAGTCCAGTATCATTTCTCTCTTAGGGATCCCTCGTAGTCCAGTATCATTTCTCTCTTAGGGATCCCTCGTAGTCCAGTATCATTTCTCTCTTAGGGATCCCTCGTAGTCCAGTGTCATTTCCCCCTTAGGGATCCCTCGTAGTCCAGTATCATTTCTCTCTTAGGGATCCCTCGTAGTCCAGTATCATTTCTCTCTTAGGGATCCCTCGTAGTCCAGTATCATTTCCCCCTTAGGGATCCCTCGTAGTCCAGTATCATTTCTCTCTTAGGGATCCCTCCAGGTCATCTATAAGTCTTTGCTAGGTAAAGCCCTGCCTTATCTCAGCTCACTGATCACCATTGCAGCACCCACCTGTAGCACGCGCTCCAGCAGGTATATTTCACTGGTCACCCCCAAAGTCAATTCCTACTTTGGCCACCTTTCCTTCCAGTTCTCTGCTGCCAATGACTGCAGTGAATTGCAAAAATCACTGAAGCCGGAGACGTATACTTTAAGCATTAGCTTTCAGAGCATCGCATAGATCACTGCACCTGTACATAGCCCATCTGTAAATAGCCCATACAACTACCTCATCCCCATACTGTTATTTGAGTTAGTGATTGCCATAGTCTCTGAGTTAGTGATTGCCACAGTCTCTGAGTTAGTGATTGCCATAGTCTCTGAGTTAGTGATTGCCATAGTCTCTGAGTTAGTGATTGCCATAGTCTCTGAGTTAGTGATTGCCATAGTCTCTGAGTTAGTGATTGCCACAGTCTCTGAGTTAGTGATTGCCACAGTCTCTGAGTTAGTGATTGCCATAGTCTCTGAGTTAGTGATTGCCATAGTCTCTGAGTTAGTGATTGCCATAGTCTCTGAGTTAGTGATTGACATAGTCTCTGAGTTAGTGATTGACATAGTCTCTGAGTTAGTGATTGACATAGTCTCTGAGTTAGTGATTGACATAGTCTCTGAGTTAGTGATTGACATAGTCTCTGAGTTAGTGATTGCCATAGTCTCTGAGTTAGTGATTGCCATAGTCTCTGAGTTAGTGATTGCCATAGTCTCTGAGTTAGTGATTGCCACAGTCTCTGAGTTAGTGATTGCCATAGTCTCTGAGTTAGTGATTGCCATAGTCTCTGAGTTAGTGATTGCCATAGTCTCTGAGTTAGTGATTGCCATAGTCTCTGAGTTAGTGATTGCCATAGTCTCTGAGTTAGTGATTGCCATAGTCTCTGAGTTAGTGATTGCCATAGTCTCTGAGTTAGTGATTGCCATAGTCTCTGAGTTAGTGATTGCCATAGTCTCTGAGTTAGTGATTGCCATAGTCTCTGAGTTAGTGATTGCCATAGTCTCTGAGTTAGTGATTGCCATAGTCTCTGAGTTAGTGATTGCCAAAGTCTCTGAGTTAGTGATTGCCATAGTCTCTGATTTAGTGATTGCCATAGTCTCTGAGTTAGTGATTGCCATAGTCTCTGAGTTAGTGATTGCCACAGTCAATGAGTTAGTGATTGCCATAGTCTCTGAGTTAGTGATTGCCACAGTCAATGAGTTAGTGATTGACATAGTCTCTGAGTTAGTGATTGCCATAGTCTCTGAGTTAGTGATTGCCATAGTCTCTGAGTTAGTGATTGCCATAGTCTCTGAGTTAGTGATTGCCACAGTCTCTGAGTTAGTGATTGCCACAGTCTCTGAGTTAGTGATTGCCATAGTCTCTGAGTTAGTGATTGCCATAGTCTCTGAGTTAGTGATTGCCATAGTCTCTGAGTTAGTGATTGCCATAGTCTCTGAGTTAGTGATTGCCATAGTCTCTGAGTTAGTGATTGCCATAGTCTCTGAGTTAGTGATTGCCATAGTCTCTGAGTTAGTGATTGCCATAGTCTCTGAGTTAGTGATTGCCATAGTCTCTGAGTTAGTGATTGCCATAGTCTCTGAGTTAGTGATTGCCACAGTCTCTGAGTTAGTGATTGCCATAGTCTCTGAGTTAGTGATTGCCATAGTCTCTGAGTTAGTGATTGCCATAGTCTCTGAGTTAGTGATTGCCATAGTCTCTGAGTTAGTGATTGACATAGTCTCTGAGTTAGTGATTGACATAGTCTCTGAGTTAGTGATTGCCATACGGGCTGAGAATATCAAGTCTGAAGTTCGTCTGCCGGGTTGAAATCCACTGTTCTTTGGGATAGGAGTCTGTTTAACCTGCGGTGGCAACAAGGGGAACGCGCTGTATTTACCACAGTCCAACTTGTCCCCTTTCTTGAAGATGGTGACGATGATGGCATCTTTCAGTTCACTGGGAAGATCTTCATGACTTCATCAGTCCAAATCCTGACCATAAGGGAGTGCAGGCGCTCTATTAGGCATTGTCCTCCACACACAAAAACTGTCTTCTTCTGGGAGAAGTTCTCTGTCTTACTGGTCAAAGACCTTTTATAAAACACATCATAAAAGAGAATATGGAAACACAGTATTTATTATGTTGTTGTGTTTCTAGGGTCATCCAGATCCTCAGACGAACACAGATAGCCATCTCCCTGGTCAATTACCTTTAGAAAAACACTAACCCCTTTATACAACATGGCTACATAAAAGAGAAAATAATATCCGTTATAATATTTTTCTTTTGTTGTGTCTCTAGGGTCATCCAGATCCTCAGACGAACACGGATAGCCATCTTCCTGGTCAATTACCTTTAGAAAAACACTAACCGCTTTATACAACATGGCTACATAAAAGTTACAATATTTTTGTTTTGTTGTGTCTCTAGGGTCTTCCAGATCCTCAGACGGTATCTTGCAGTATTCAGCAGATGTGGGCGTTAACAGAGGTCATGCAGTCCAATCAGACCACTGCTTCCATAGGCCGCTTCGATGTAAGACGTGTTCGTATTGGAGTCAAACGTACACATCACTTTTCCTGAGGTTGTGGGAGAGAAAGATCTAGAAAGTAATGAAGGACCTGTAATGCTTCACCACTTTGTTTGTATTGGTTAAACAATGTTTCAATCCAAACATCTCTGCGTTAGTATCCTGGACCCAAGTCTTTGTCAGTTGGTATCGATTCCATTTTGTTTTCAGCTTGTTTACGGTCGACTCGTTTAATTTTCATTCTTCTTCTGTGTTTCTGGGCAGGTTGATGGCTGCTACGATATCAACTTGTTGTCCTTCACTTAACAAGGAATTGACTGGAGGTTACTTTTACATGGTGTTGGTAAAATGTGAAGATCACCATTGTTATCTCTCCCAAAGTGTATTTGATTAATTGCCTGACGATGTTATATTTAAGTTTTCTGAAAGGTAGGTATATTTATTTGGGAAACACTGTACATTTTTTTATTTTTTTTTATTTGTGTGTGGTTTTTTTTAACACCTAAGGCCACCTTTGCCACTCATGATTGTAACTTTGTTTATTATACAAGTCCAATAGAAGTGAGATGCATGGTGGCCTTCAGCCAGATGAGGACAGTAGTGCTTCTTGAATGAGACCAAGGAGCCACTGTTAACTAACTATCTGAGATGTGGATGTATCATACTGGCTGGGGTTCTAGGTGGTTTGCAGCCTCCAATTCTCTTTTTTTCGATAAAAAAATTAAATTTAAAAAGTGACCTTTTTATTTAACTCGGCAAGTCAGTTATTCTTATTTACAATGACGGCCAACCCCGGCCAAACCCAAACCGGGATGACACTGGGACTCCCGATCACGGCCGGTTGTGATACAGCCAGGAATCTAACCAGGGTCTGTAGTGACGCCTCTAGCACTGAGATACAGTCCCTTAGACCGCTACGCCACTCTGGAGGATAGGATATAGCATGCTGGCTGGGGTTCTGTCTACAATTCTCTTAAGTTAAGTTATTCATGAATAATTATGCATGTCTAATTTCCCTTCAACGAAAACAATTTACATCAACGTTGTTTCGGATGAAAGAAGTGAAGGAATCGTTATGCTATGTATTAGTGGCTTTATGAGATGACATCATACATGCTCATATAGCAAGTCGTTCATTCAACACATAGGCTCTGTTATTATATCCCAATGATATTCCTGTATCCTGCAAGCAACCAACTGTTAGAGCGTTAGGGCGCTCTTTGACGGAAATAAAATATTAATATTATTAATTAAATAAATGTCAATTCCAAAAAGCAAAGTTCAAAAGATTCTCTTGTTTTGCTCCAATCGGAATCGCCCCCCAGGGGGTAAGAGAGAGAGATTGACTCAGAGGGGATTTACACCAGAAATGGCCACCTATCCTCGACATAGTACACTACTTTTGACCAGAGCCTTATGGGTTCTGGTCCAAAGAAGTGCACTATGTAGGGAAATATAGTGCCATTTGGGACACATGCGTAGACTGATGTAGGGCTTGACTTTTCTCTCTAATAGACTGCATTACGAATCTCTCTCCCAACTGCTGGTAATATATCAAGTAGAAAGCTCTCTCCTCCCCTCTGTTTTTGTGTTTTTTCGACTGATGACCTTTAGAGAAAGTAGAAATCTCTTGAAGACACCCCATACAGTGCACCTCTTTCAACCAGGGCCTTTATCTATCCAGGGTATTTCAGTGGCAGTATCTATGACATTTTGGAGGTCTCTGTTCTGCAGTCTCTCTGTTCTGGATGTAAAATATTGGAGGTCTGTGTTCTGCAGTCTCTCTGTCCTGGATATAAAATATTGGAGGTCTCTGTTCTGCAGTCTGTCTGTCCTGGATATAAAATATTGGAGGTCTCTGTTCTGCAGTCTCTCTGTCCTGGATATAAAATATTGGAGGTCTCTGTTCTGCAGTCTCTCTGTCCTGGATATAAAATATTGGAGGTCTCTATTCTGCAGTCTGTCTGTCCTGGATATAAAATATTGGAGGTCTCTGTTCTGCAGTCTGTCTGTCCTGGATATAAAATATTGGAGGTCCCTGTTCTGCAGTCTGTCTGTCCTGGATATAAAATATTGGAGGTCTCTGTTCTGCAGTCTCTCTGTCCTGGATATAAAATATTGGAGGTCTCTGTTCTGCAGTCTCTCTGTCCTGGATATAAAATATTGGAGGTCCCTGTTCTGCAGTCTCTCTGTCCTGGATATAAAATATTGGAGGTCTCTGTTCTGCAGTCTGTCTGTTCTGGATATAAAATATTGGAGGTCCCTGTTCTGCAGTCTGTCTGTCCTGGATATAAAATATTGGAGGTCTCTATTCTGCAGTCTGTCTGTCCTGGATATAAAATATTGGAGGTCTCTGTTCTGCAGTCTGTCTGTCCTGGATATAAAATATTGGAGGTCCCTGTTCTGCAGTCTGTCTGTCCTGGATATAAAATATTGGAGGTCTCTGTTCTGCAGTCTCTCTGTCCTGGATATAAAATATTGGAGGTCTCTGTTCTGCAGTCTCTCTGTCCTGGATATAAAATATTGGAGGTCCCTGTTCTGCAGTCTCTCTGTCCTGGATATAAAATATTGGAGGTCCCTGTTCTGCAGTCTCTCTGTCCTGGATATAAAATATTGGAGGTCCCTGTTCTGCAGTCTCTCTGTCCTGGATATAAAATATTGGAGGTCCCTGTTCTGCAGTCTCTCTGTCCTGGATATAAAATATTGGAGGTCCCTGTTCTGCAGTCTCTCTGTCCTGGATATAAAATATTGGAGGTCTCTGTTCTGCAGTCTCTCTGTTCTGGATATAAAATATTGGAGGTCTCTGTTCTGCAGTCTGTCTGTCCTGGATATAAAATATTGGAGGTCTCTGTTCTGCAGTCTCTCTGTCCTGGATATAAAATATTGGAGGTCTCTGTTCTGCAGTCTCTCTGTCCTGGATATAAAATATTGGAGGTCTCTGTTCTGCAGTCTGTCTGTCCTGGATATAAAATATTGGAGGTCTCTGTTCTGCAGTCTCTCTGTCCTGGATATAAAATATTGGAGGTCTCTGTTCTGCAGTCTCTCTGTCCTGGATATAAAATATTGGAGGTCTCTGTTCTGCAGTCTCTCTGTCCTGGATATAAAATATTGGAGGTCCCTGTTCTGCAGTCTCTCTGTCCTGGATATAAAATATTGGAGGTCTCTGTTCTGCAGTCTCTCTGTTCTGGATATAAAATATTGGAGGTCTCTGTTCTGCAGTCTGTCTGTCCTGGATATAAAATATTGGAGGTCTCTGTTCTGCAGTCTCTCTGTCCTGGATATAAAATATTGGAGGTCTCTGTTCTGCAGTCTCTCTGTCCTGGATATAAAATATTGGAGGTCTCTGTTCTGCAGTGTGACGTAGAAGTCCGTCACTGGCCGCGGGCAGCATTTGGTTCTTTAACGCACACACATATTCATCACTCCTCCCTGCGCCATTATAGGATAGGTTAACAATGTGGGTCGACACACAAATTAACTTCTGTCTTGGTGCATGCATTTCACACTTGTCAGTGTTCATATTTGAGAGATACAATAATTATTATTATTATTCTACTCTACGTGACATGCAGTCTCTCTGTTCTGGATATAAAATATTGGAGGTCTCTGTTCTGCAGTCTGTCTGTTCTGGATATAAAATATTGGAGGTCCCTGTTCTGCAGTCTCTCTGTCCTGGATGTACAGATTCCTTTCGAAGATACGCTACCTTACCAAAAATATGTGGACACATGCTCGTCGAACATCTCATTCCAAAATCATGGGCATTAATATGGAGTTGGTACATCCTTTGCTGCTACAACAGCCTCCACTCTTCTGGGAAGGCTTTCCACTAGGTGTTGGAACATTGCTGCTATAACACCCTCCACTCTTCTGGGAAGGCTTTCCACTAGATGTTGGAACATTGCTGCTACAACAGCCTCCACTCTTCTGGGAAGGCTTTCCACTAGGTGTTGGAACATTGCTGCTATAACACCCTCCACTCTTCTGGGAAGGCTTTCCACTAGATGTTGGAACATTGCTGCTATAACACCCTCCACTCTTCTGGGAAGGCTTTCCACTAGATGTTGGATCATTGCAGCGGGGACTTGCTTCCATTCAGCCACGAGTATTAGTGTCGGGCGAGAGTGTGAGAGAGAGACAGAGAGAGAGAGAGGGAGAGCAGTTATTTATGGACAGATCATTTCCGGGTCATGAATCTGCACTGCGATCCTTAATTCAGATGACTAGACCTGGAAAGACCTCTCCCCAAATGTCACCCTTATTCGCCTATATCAGTGGTTCTCAATCCTGGTCCTGGGGACCCAAAGAGGTGCCCATTTTAGTTTTTGTTCTAGCACTACACACCTGATTCAAGTCAACAACTCCCAGGACTAGGATTGAGAACCACTGCCCTATATAGTGCACACTTATTTTGTAATTTTTTTACCAAGGTCCCATAGGGCTCTGATCAAAAGTAATGTACTATATAGAAAATAGGGCACCATTTGTGAAGCACACCTGATAAGTTATTAGAATGGCCTTGATGTACAACATGTAGATTAGTGGGTAGAGCGTTGTGCCAGTAACCGAAAGGTTGCTGGATCAAATCCCCGAAGCTGACAAGGTTTAAAAAATATATATACATTGGGAGAAAAAGTATTTAGTCAGCCACCAATTGTGCAAGTTCTCCCACTTAAAAAGATGAGAGGCCTGTAATTTTCATCATAGGTACACTTCAACTATGACAGACAAAATGAGAAAAAAAATCCAGAAAATCACATTGTAGGATTTTTAATGAATTTATTTGCAAATTATGGTGGAAAATAGGTATTTGGTCATCTACAAACAAGCAAGATTTCTGGCTCTCACAGACCTGTAACTTCTTCTTTAAGAGGCTCCTCTGTCCTCCACTCGTTACCTGTATTAATGGCACCTGTTTGAACTTGTTATCAGTATAAAAGACACCTGTCCAGAACCTCAAACAGTCACACTCCAAACTCCACTATGGTCAAGACCAAAGAGCTGTCAAGGGACACCAGAAACAAAATTGTAGACCTGCACCAGGCTGGGAAGACTGAATCTGCAATAGGTAAGCAGCTTGGTTTGAAGAAACCCTCCAATGTGGCCGAATTAAAACAATTCTGCAAAGAAGAGTGGGAAAGAAGAAGAAGAGTGGGCCAAAATTCCTCCGCAGCGATCGATGTGAAAGACTCATTGCCAGTTATCGCAAACGCTTGATTGCAGTTGTTGCTGCTGAGAGTGGCACAACCAGTTATTAGGTTTAGGTGGCAATTACTTTTTCACATAGGGCCATGAAGGTTCTGCTAGCTTTTTTCCCTAAATAAATCAAATCATCACTTAACCCAAGTAAACACAAAATACAGTTGTCTTTGTGTAATATTTACATTGGATGTGAAACAGTTCGATATGACAAATGTGCAAATAAATAAATCATAAAGGGAGCAAATACTTTTTCACAGCACTGTGTGTGTGTGTATATATATATATATATATATGTATGTGTATTTATTTTTGTAACCTTTCATTTAACTAGGCAAGTCATTTAACAACACATTCTTATTTACAATGACAGCCTACCACAGCTAAAGGCTGTATCCAGTCACTCCACGTTGTGTCGTGCTTAAGAACAGCCCTTAGCTGTGGTATATTGGCTGTATACCACACCTCCTTGTGCCTTTATTGCTTAAAGTAACAAATGCGAATGAAAAATATGAACAATGAAATAATTTCTCCTTTCAGGAAATCCCGAAACATTATATTCATAAGAGTGTTGACTATTGTAGATTCTCTGGGGCTATCCATAAACTACTAAATATGAAATATCCAGGACACAATGACACCTTGAGTATCTTCTTCTGACTCACTGATTGGTATTGTCGAACAACATAAACAGTGTTCAGTCAGATATCAGCTGCAGAAATAAATGATTTCTGTTTGTCTTGTACCATCTGCTGATATTGAATTATAATGGTCGACATGCATTTTGATGACATTGAAATACATCAATGATCATTTATTCTTTATCCATGTCTTGGAGATTCACTTAGCATTTGTGTGTATATAATATCCCCAACATAATTGTCTCTAGGGTAATTCAGACAGCTGATTGAGGACCTTATTACTGATGAATGTGATGTTCTGGTGTCTCTTGGGTAATTCAGACAGCTGATTGAGGACCTTATTACTGATGAATGTGTTCTGGTACCTCTAGGGTCATTCAGACAGCTGATTGAGGACCTTATTACTGATGAATGTGATGTTCTGGTGTCTCTTGGGTCATTCAGACAGCTGATTGAGGACCTTATTACTGATGAATGTGATGTTCTGGTGTCTCTTGGGTCATTCAGACAGCTGGTTGAGGACCTTATTACTGATGAATGTGATGTTCTGATGAATGTGTTCTCTTGGGTCATTCAGACAGCTGATTGAGGACCTTATTACTGATGAATGTGATGTTCTGGTGTCTCTTGGGTCATTCAGACAGCTGATTGAGGACCTTATTACTGATGAATGTGATGTTCTGGTGTCTCTTGGGTCATTCAGACAGCTGGTTGAGGACCTTATTACTGATGAATGTGATGTTCTGGTACCTCTAGGGTCATTCAGACAGCTGGTTGAGGACCTTATTACTGATGAATGTGATGTTCTGGTGCCTCTTGGGTAATTCAGACAGCTGATTGAGGACCTTACTACTGATGAATGTGATGTTCTGGTACCTCTAGGGTCATTCAGACAGCTGGTTGAGGACCTTATTACTGATGAATGTGATGTTCTGGTGCCTCTAGGGGTCATTCAGACAGCTGATTGAGGACCTTATTACTGATGTTACTGATGTTCTTTCTGTTTGCGTTTGGTATTTATATTGATGTGTGTATGTTCTGTCATTTCTGTCATTCAGGGATGATCTGGTCTCAGTGTGACTCCCTGATAAAATAAAGGTAACAATAAAAAATACTAATACAAAATCCAGTTTTCTATCCAAGATGAAATTGATGGGGATGATTTGCATATCAACCACTTGTAGGGAATGACTCAAGTCAGCCATTTTACTTTACTGTGTGTGTGTGTGTGTGTGTGTGTGTGTGTGTGTGTGTGTGTGTGTGCGCGCGCGTGCGTGCGTGTGTGCGTGCGTGCGCGTGTGTGTGTGTGTTTGAGAGTGGACAGGTCTGATGATGAGCAGACTAAGTCTCAACACCAGATAGTAGACACATCTCCAATGAGACGGAAAAAGTGGGAAAGTTTTGAGGAAATGGACGGTTGTCGAAGCTGAAGAGATGAGAGTAAGGAGAAAGGGCTGATATTGTGCAGTACTGCTAGCAGGAGTTGGCTGGTGTCCATGTTTCAATTCCCACAACCGTTCAGACACCCTACACAGTGTGTGTGTGTGTGTGTGTGTGTGTGTGTGTGTGTGTGTGTGTGTGTGTGTGTGTGTGTGTGTGTGTGTGTGTGTGTGTGTGCGCATTAAACACAGGTTCCCTGGGCTGGAGTCAGGAGAGGAGCCTCTTAGTAAACAGACTACAGGAAAACACTTGATAGATTCTCTACTGGTTGGGTGAAAATAACCCACGGCATTCTACTGGTGGGGGTGACAGTAACACAACATTCTACTGGTGGGGGTGACAGTAACACAACATTCTACAGGTGGGGGTGACAGTAACACAACATTCTACTGGTGGGGGTGACAGTAACACAACATTCTACAGGTGGGGGTGACAGTAACACAACATTCTACTGGTGGGGGTGACAGTAACACAACATTCTACAGGTGGGGGTGACAGTAACACAACATTCTACTGGTGGGGGTGACAGTAACACAACATTCTAGAGGTGGGGGTGACAGTAACACAACATTCTACTGGTGGGGGTGATAGTTACACAACATTCTACTGGTGGGGGTGACAGTAACACAACATTCTACAGGTGGGGGTGACAGTAACACAACATTCTACTGGTGGGGGTGACAGTAACACAACATTCTACAGGTGGGGGTGACAGTAACACAACATTCTACTGGTGGGGGTGATAGTTACACAACATTCTACTGGTGGGGGTGACAGTAACACAACATTCTACTGGTGGGGGTGATAGTTACACAACATTCTACTGGTGGGGGTGACAGTAACACAACATTCTACTGGTGGGGGTGATAGTTACACAACATTCTACTGGTGGGGGTGATAGTTACACAACATTCTACTGGTGGGGGTGATAGTTACACAACATTCTACTGGTGGGGGTGACAGTAACACAACATTCTACTGGTGGGGGTGATAGTTACACAACATTCTACTGGTGGGGGTGATAGTTACACAACATTCTACTGGTGGGGGTGATAGTTACACAACATTCTACTGGTTGGGGTGACAGTAACACAACATTCTACTGGTGGGGTGACAGTAACACAACATTCTACTGGTGGGGTGACAGTTACACAAAGCAGGGCATCATACATTTGATGTGCATGTTTATATGCATGTTCACACCACACACACGCACACGCACACGCACACACACACACACACACACACACACACACACACACACACACACACACACACACACTGCAGAATGTATTTATTAGAATGTGTTGTGGTTGCAGAAAATGAAGCCAGTGTGATATAGACTACTGCATTCCTGTAAACCCAACTTTTCATTTGGGAAATAATATATAATTCTATTTATTTTAACCAATAATATAATATATGATTATATATAATATATCCAATAGTTTTCTTTTTGGTGTTGGTATTAACATTACTGACAGAAAACAGAGGGAACACAGTTTGAAAGAAAACCTGGTTTTGGACAACTCTAGAAGAGGTTCTCTCCAGAGCCTAGTCAGGTGGTATGAAGGCTCTGCTGGATTTGCAAAATTAGCATATTTCTGTTGATTCACGTTTAATATCTATATTCCTCACTTCCAAAACAATATTCATATGCTTGTAGGAATTGATTCCAAAACAAAAAAGCAGTAATACTAATTAAATGTATTGTTGATTTCCTTGATTCTCATACTATAAACAGTATATTATGTAAATTAGAACTTGTTCTCAACTGGCCTGCCTGGTTAAATAAAGCTGAAAATGTCAAATGTAAAGCAATTTGGACATATACTGTAAATTACAGATGTGCCATTTAACACCAGCAGGTGGAGCATACGTTCCACTTCTCTCTCTCTCTCTTGCTCTCTCACTATCCTCTCTCTTTCTCTCTTGCTCTCTCACTATCCTCTCTCTTTCTCTCTTGCTCTCTCACTATCCTCTCTCTCTCTCTCTTGCTCTCTCACTATCCTCTCTCTCTCTCTTGCTCTCTCACTATCCTCTCTCTCTCTCTCTTGCTCTCTCACTATCCTCTCTCTTTCTCTCTTGCTCTCTCACTATCCTCTCTCTCTTTCTCTTGCTCTCTCACTATCCTCTCTCTCTCTCTTGCTCTCTCACTATCCTCTCTCTCTCTCTCTTGCTCTCTCACTATCCTCTCTCTCTCTCTCTCTCTCTCTCACTATCCTCTCTCTCTCTCTCTCTTGCTCTCTCACTATCCTCTCTCTCTTTCTCTTGCTCTCTCACTATCCTCTCTCTCTTTCTCTTGCTCTCTCACTATCCTCTCTCTCTTTCTCTTGCTCTCTCACTATCCTCTCTCTTTCTCTTGCTCTCTCACTATCCTCTCTCTTTCTCTTGCTCTCTCACTATCCTCTCTCTTTCTCTTGCTCTCTCTCACTATCCTCTCTCTTTCTCTTGCTCTCTCATTATCCTCTCTCTTTCTCTTGCTCTCTCACTATCCTCTCTCTTTCTCTTGCTCTCTCTCACTATCCTCTCTCTTTCTCTTGCTCTCTCTCACTATCCTCTCTCTTTCTCTTGCTCTCTCTCACTATCCTCTCTCTCTTTCTCTTGCTCTCGCTCACTATCCTCTCTCTCACTATCCTCTCTTTCTTTCTCTTGCTCTCGCTCACTATCCTCTCTCTCACTATCCTCTCTCTTTCTCTTGCTCTCTCTCACTATCCTCTCTCTTTCTCTTGCTCTCTCTCACTATCCTCTCTCTTTCTCTTGCTCTCTCTCACTATCCTCTCTCTTTCTCTTGCTCTCTCTCACTATCCTCTCTCTCTTTCTCTTGCTCTTGCTCACTATCCTCTCTCTCACTATCCTCTCTCTCTTTCTCTTGCTCTCGCTCACTATCCTCTCTCTCACTATCCTCTCTCTTTCTCTTGCTCTCTCTCACTATCCTCTCTTTCTCTTGCTCTCGCTCACTATCCTCTCTCTCACTATCCTCTCTCTTTCTCTTGCTCTCTCTCACTATCCTCTCTCTCTTTCTCTTGCTCGCTCTCACTATCCTCTCTCTCTTTCTCTTGCTCTCTCTCACTATCCTCTCTCTATTTCTCTTGCTCGCTCTCACTATCCTCTCTCTTTCTCTTGCTCTCTCTCACTATCCTCTCTCTCTTTCTCTTGCTCTCTCTCACTATCCTCTCTCTCTTTCTCTTGCTCTCTCTCACTATCCTCTTTCTCTTGCTCGCTCTCACTATCGTCTCTCTCTTTCTCTTGCTCTCTCTCACTATCCTTCCTCTATTTCTCTTGCTCGCTCTCACTATCCTCTCTCTCTTTCTCTTGCTCTCTCTCACTATCCTCTCTCTTTCTCTTGCTCTCTCTCACTATCCTCTCCCTCTTTCTCTTGCTCTCTCTCACTATCCTCTCCCTCTTTCTCTTGCTCGCTCTCACTATCCTCTCTCTCTTTCTCTTGCTCTCTCTCACTATCCTCTCTCTCTTTCTCTTGCTCTCTCTCACTATCACTCTGTAAATTCAATTCAAAGGGCTTCATTGGCATGTGAAACATATGTTTACATTGACAAAGCAAATGAAATAGATAATATACCTAAGTTTAAATAATCTACCAAAAATGCACAGTCAACATTACACTCAGAAAACTTTCAAAGGAATAGAGACATTTCAAATGTCATATGTACAGTGTCTCCTCAGTATTCACAGTGGAAAGAGCATGTCCTTCAAATGCTACCTTGACTTTATACCGTGATCATTTACCTGTTAACTAGCCATTTGATTCAGTTGAAGTCCTGAAGCAGCTCAGTCCTAACATACATACAGAAAGTGTGTGTGTGTGTTTGTTCTTGACATATAATTATAGATTGTGATTTTTTTTTGCCTGGTACAAGGGAACTAATTGATGAGTTTAACCTCCAAGATAGACAATGCATTCAACTAAACCGACTAGCTGACAGAGTCATGTGTTTATCTTCCCCAAAAATACACACTTGTGGGGCATTGTGGGGGCACAGTCCCATGCTGTTAGACATAGAAACAGTCTACAACACAGTCATTTCAAACAAACTCACATTGCAATATTGAACAGACTGGTCACAGTACTATCAGGGTGACCCCCCTCACAGGTATGCTTTAACTTTTCAGAATTATAAGTGTGTGGGCCCGGGATGAATATTGTAAATTAAAGCACCGCTTAAACATTGCTATTGTGGGTTTGAAAATGATCCCAGCCTTGTTTAATCAGATGTTAGTTATTATTAGCTGATGAGTGTTGAACCATCCCTCATCATTCATCTGGCTCAAGTGTTGTCTTTCGGGAATTGTAATGTTGTGAAGACCTAGTAGCGGTTTGTTGATGATCACTCATTTGATTTGCTTCCTGTTTTTAACATATTCCGTAAGGATCCTCTTTCAATCGAACATCATTTATAGTCCTGCTCCCAGATAATTATTTTTATATCATGCTAATGTAACCGATGTGAAATGGCTAGCTAGTTAGCGTTAATAGCGTTTCAATTGGTGAAGTCACTCGCTCTGAGTAGTTGTTCCCCTTGCCCTGCAAGGGCCGCGGCGGCTTTTGTGGAGCGATGGGTAACGATGCTTCGAGGGTGGCTGTTGTCTATGTGTGCAGAGGGTCCCTGTTTTGAGCCCAGGTAGAGGCTAGGAGAGGGACATAAGCTAAACTGTTACACTAAGTACAAGAGAGGTACAGCATCATTCAACATCTAGTAGTTACAGTATGTATGGTTAGTTACACCTGCTTAATTACGCATGGTCAGTTTCAAATGGTTAGTTACGAGACAGAGAGGGCGGCTTCTAGCTCTTATTTCTTACATTATTTGCCCAGATGTTTTGGGGTGTTATTACATACAGCTGGGAAGAACTATTGGATATCAGAGTGGTGGTAACTCACCAGCACTACCAGCATTACGACCAGGAATACGACTTTCCCGAAGTGCACCCTTTGTTCGCACCCCACAGGGCAATGGAACTGATTCCAGAGGCCGACCTAAAACAACACTGGCGTAGGAGAGGTACTCGGTACTTCTAGTCCAACTTAGGAGGCGTGCCCACAACCCACCGCTTCTGAGTATATTACTCGCTAATGTTCAGTCTCTGGATAATAAAGTTGTTGAGCTCTGGGCGAGAGTTTCTGTCCAGGGAGACATCAGGGATTGTAACATACTCTGTGTCACGAAAACATGGCTCTCTCGGGATATACTGTCTGAGTCGATCCAACCAGTTGGGTTCTCAGTTAAGTTCGCGGACAGGAATAAATATCTCTCCAGGAAGAAGAAGAAGGGGTGTATGTTTAATGACTAACGACTCATTGTGTAACTGTGATAACATGCAGGAACTCAAATTCTTTTGTTCGCCCGACCTAGAGTACCTCACAATCAAATGCCGGCTGTATTATCTCCCAAAACAATTTTCTTCGGTTAGAGTCACGGCCGTGTATATCCCCCCTCAAGCCGATACCAGAGTTGCAGAGGGAGGTGTTTAGTGATGAGCTTTGAGGGTACTACAGTGTTGAACACTGAGCTGTAGTCAATGAACAGCATTCTCACGTAGGTGTTTCTTTTGTCCAGGTGGGAAAGGGCAGTGTGGAGTGCGATTGCGTCATCTGTGGATCTGCTGGGGCGGTATGTGAATTGGAGTGGGTCTGGGCTATCTGGGAGGATGCTGTTGATTATGAGCCTTGACCAGCCTTTCAAAGCACTTCATGGCTAACGACGTGAGTGCTACTTAGATTGACACGCGTGCGTCAATAGACTCTTAAGGATATTAATCATCGGGTTATGTTTCTGCATGCACACATTAATCTCCCTAAAGTAAACACAGAAATTAATTGCTTTTAATTTCAAATGATACACATGGCAGGTTTCAGAATCATTTCAACCCTGGAGTTGTTTACCAATTCCACTGACTTGAGTCAACCCCTCCGGTTTCCAAAGCAGATACTTCACTGTTTATTTACCAATACGCATTCAACTGAGTCAAGTAACAGTAAATTAAGCAACAGAAAACAAGAAAACAACCCAAATTTAGATGTTTTTTTCTTCTTGAAAATAATTCTGAATTACTGCCTTGAATATGATGCCTGTCAAAGTAATACACAAAGTCAAACACATATCTGTATTTAACAGGGATAATGAACAGGAATAATGCACTGGAATAATGCACTGGAACAGTGCAAGGTACTGTATTCCTCTGCAGACTGATTTTATTGAATTCTTCCAACAGGCTTCTTTGGTGATTAACTGTAATGTTCATAATGGTCAGCTCAATAGAGAGATAATGTATATTGAGAATGAATGTTTATGTATCTGACATTAAGGAAGTCAGATTCAGACAAGAACCATTCAATGCATTACGGAGAGGGTGGAAGAGGGTGGAACGCTTCAATATGTTAGGAAAGAATATGTTGGCAGATTGTCAACACAAATCTCAGAATAAAGTCAAGAACCGTTGCGAACTGTGTCTGTCATTACAGACCCGTGTGTGTGTGTGTGTGTGTGTGTGTGTGTGTGTGTGTGTGTGTGTGTGTGTGTGTGTGTGTGTGTGTGTGTGTGTGTGTGTGTGTGTGTGTGTGTGTGTGTGTGTGTGTGTGTGTGTGTGTGTGTGTGTAGTGTGTGTGTGTGTGTGTGTGTGTGTGTGTAGTGTGTGTGTGTGTGTGTGTGTGTGTGTGTGTGTGTGTGTGTGTGTGTGTGTGTGTGTATGTGTGTGTGTGTGTGTTTGTGTGTAGTGTGTAGTGTGTGTGTCTCTAAATAATCCGTCACTTTCATTGCCATCACCCATCATGGTGCTAAATTGATTTGTTGTATCAATCCCACCAAAACCTAATTGACCTACAGGCAGCTGAGCTCTGAAATCGTCTCACAGACAATCCCCAGCAAGCGTTTGAGACTGGAGTGGAAATCCAATAATAGGTTGAAACAGTATCGTTCAGCAACACCATGTTAGCCAAAGATTGGAGAGAAGTGAGCCCTATTTCAAGTCTCAAGGTACAGTGCCTTCAGAAAGTATTCAAACCCCTTGACTTTTTACACCTTTTGTTGTGTTACAGCCTGAATTTAAAATGGATTACATTTAGATTTTGCCTACACAAAATACCCCATAATATCAAAGTGTAATTATGTTTTGGGATTTTTTTAAACAAATTAATACAAAATTAAAATCTGAAATGTATTGAGTCAATACGTTTTTAACTAAGTAAGTTCAGGGTTAAAAATGTGCTTCACAAATCACATAATAAGTTGCGTGGACTCACTCTGTGTGCAATAATAGTGTTTAAGATGTACTCCTTCATATACAATTATCTGTCCCTCAGGTCCCTCAGTCAAGCAGTCAATTTTAAACACAGATTCAACCACAAAGACCCGGGAGGCTTTTAAATGCCTCGTAAAAGAAGGGAAGCTTAAAAATTAATACAAAAAATATATACATTTGAATATCAGACATTGAATAACCCTTTGAGCATGGTGAAGTCATCGATTAGACTTTGGACGGTGTATCGATACACCCAGACACTACTTCTATCATGTATTGACCCGGGGTGTGAATACTAATATTACTGATATTTCTTTGGACGGTGTAACGATACACCCAGACACTACTTCTATCATGTATTGACTCGGGGTGTGGATACTAATATTACTGATATTTCTTTGGACGGTGTAACGATACACCCAGACACTACTTCTATCATGTATTGACTCGGGGTGTGGATACTAATATTACTGATATTTCTTTGGACGGTGTAACGATACACCCAGACACTACTTCTATCATGTATTGACTCGGGGTGTGGATACTAATATTACTGATATTTCTTTGGACGGTGTATCGATACACCCAGACACTACTTCTATCATGTATTGACTCGGGGTGTGTAATACTAATATTACTGATATTTCTGTATTTCTGTAACATTTTTGAAAACATGTTTTCACTTTGTCATTATGAGGTATTGTGTGTAGATGGGTGAGGCAAACAACAACAACAACAACAACAACAACAACAACATATATTGGTCATATACAACAAAATGTGAACGCTTTATGAAGACAAAATGGGGATTTTTCGGTAAATACTGTGGTTTGTGGTCCAACAAAGTGACTTAAACTTGGTGTATGGAGTTTCTGAGTGCTGTTTGTTTGATACATGTAGAACCCAACTCCCCGTCCACCTCTCCCTCCATACTCTGACAAATCTGGTTCCAACTGCTTCATAAGGCATTACAATGGATCAAACTGACCTTCAGGATTGTGACTTTACTTATGAACAGTACTGAGTACTCCAGTTGATACAGTTAGTTGTTCAACCTCACATCAACGGCTACAAATTCAACTTTATTACCATTAGTGGTGGATTTTTTAAATGTATTTTACTCAAATGTATCCATCAGATAATCGCATATATTATGACCTGATATAATCCCCGGAGCAATCAATTCCAATTAAGAAATCCACATTATAGTTAATGAGATAAAGATCTTCTAAGGATCCTCTGCTTCAGGTCATATTCCTGTTCTAGACCAGGTCCCAAATGGTACCCTATTCATTATTTAGTGCACTATTTTTGACCAGGGCCCTTATTAGGGAATAGGGTGCCATTTTGGAAAGCACATTAGTCTTCTTATCAGCTGCTTTGGTTCAGCTCTGCCAATTTAAATCATATTAATGATTCTCCGTTTTTGTTGGCATCTTTTTTAGAAAGTCCCTTCTAGCAAAGCTTTTTTGTTTTTAACCTGTTGACCTGTTGAGTGTAGACTACTCGGAGTAAATGACTATCAACAAAAGGCTAAGAATTAACGTGGTTACACGTGTCTTCAATTCAACATCATGTCCACCTCTGGAACTCTGCGTCTGATACACACAGCAGCTTGGTAGCAAGTTGTGAACAAAGTATGAACAAAATTCATTGTCCTTGTAATCACATTCTAGTAGGAACTCACCCCCAACCTGAATAACTTTATTTGCGATTTGTTGTATGGTAACTGGTATATACTGCTCTATGGTGACTGGTATATACTGCTCTATGGTGACTGGTATCTACTGCTCTATGGTGACTGGTATATACTGCTCTATGGTGACTGGTATATACTGCTCTATGGTGACTGGTATATACTGCTCTATGGTGACTGGTATCTACTGCTCTATGGTGACTGGTATATACTGCTCTATGGTGACTGGTATATACTGCTCTATGGTGACTGGTATATACTGCTCTATGGTGACTGGTATATACTGCTCTATGGTGACTGGTATCTACTGCTCTATGGTGACTGGTATCTACTGCTCTATGGTGACTGGTATATACTGCTCTATGGTGACTGGTATCTACTGCTCTATGGTGACTGGTGTCTACTGCTCTATGGTGACTGGTATATACTGCTCTATGGTGACTGGTATATATTGCTCTATGGTGACTGGTGTCTAATGCTCTATGGTGACTGGTATATACTGCTCTATGGTGACTGGTATATACTGCTCTATGGTGACTGGTATATACTGCTCTATGGTGACTGGTGTCTATTGCTCTATGGTGACTGGTGTCTATTGCTCTATGGTGAGTGGTATATACTGCTCTATGGTGACTGCTATCTCCTGCTCTATGGTGACTGGTATATACTGCTCTATGGTGAATGGTATCTACTGCTCTATGGTGACTGGTATATACTGCTCTATGGTGACTGGTATATACTGCTCTATGGTGACTGGTATATACTGCTCTATGGTGACTGGTATCTACTGCTCTATGGTGACTGGTATCTACTACTCTATGGTGACTGGTATCTACTGCTCTATGGTGACTGGTATATACTGCTCTATGGTGACTGCTATCTACTGCTCTATGGTGACTGGTATCTACTACTCTATGGTGACTGGTATCTACTGCTCTATGGTGACTGGTATATACTGCTCTATGGTGACTGTTATCTATTGCTCTATGGTGACTGGTATATGCTGCTCTATGGTGACTGCTATCTCCTGCTCTATGGTGACTGGTATATACTGCTCTATGGTGACTGTTATCTATTGCTCTATGGTGAGTGGTATATACTGCTCTATGGTGACTGGTATATACTGCTCTATGGTGACTGCTATCTCCTGCTCTATGGTGACTGGTATATACTGCTCTATGGTGACTGCTATCTCCTGCTCTATGGTGACTTGTATCTAATGCTCTATGGTGACTGGTATATACTGCTCTATGGTGACTGCTATCTCCTGCTCTATGGTGACTGTTATCTATTGCTCTATGGTGACTGGTATATGCTGCTCTATGGTGACTGCTATCTCCTGCTCTATGGTGACTGGTATATACTGCTCTATGGTGACTGTTATCTATTGCTCTATGGTGAGTGGTATATACTGCTCTATGGTGACTGGTATATACTGCTCTATGGTGACTGCTATCTCCTGCTCTATGGTGACTGGTATATACTGCTCTATGGTGACTGCTATCTCCTGCTCTATGGTGACTGGTATATACTGCTCTATGGTGACTGTTGGGTGTGGCTATGATCTGTAAATTGAAAGCAGACCACTACCTGAAATCTACTTCACAAAATGTAAATAATCAATCCAAATTTTGGCAAATAGTGAAAGGTTTGGAGTGCAGAAAAGATACACAGCTTCCTAAACAATTGTTGGTCAACACACAGATTGTAACTGAGAGAACCTGCATTCTGAAAGCCTTGAACCAGCATTTTTCAGATGCAGTTAGTTTGAAAAGGTCGAAGGTATAATTGAGCCCCCTATACATTTACCTGACACCCCTGTGCTCTCCTTCACCAGGTTCTCTTCTTCATCCTCCTCTGTTTCAGAAGTGTGTAAAGCCCTGAAAGAAATCAATTTAAAAAAACATCCCCTGGCCCTGATGAACTAGACCCCCGCCTCCTACACCGAGCTGCAGACATCATTGCTCCCCCTTAATTAATAATAATATATGCCATTTAGCAGACGCTTTTATCCAAAGCGACTTACAGTCATGTGTGCATACATTCTACGTATGGGTGGTCCCGGGAATCGAACCCACTACCCTGGCGTTACAAGCGCCATGCTCTACCAACTGAGCTACAGAAGGACCAATTACATGTATTTTTAAGCTTACGCTTGATGTTAAGGAAATCCCCAAGTTATGAAATCTACTTTTGTACTGCCTCTCCTGAAAGGTGGAGATCCCTTGCTACTTGACAACTATCGACCCATATCAAAATTGTCTGTACTGTTAAAGGTACTGGAGTCCTTAGTTAGTAGGCAGCTAAAGACCTACTTCCAAGAAAACAACATCTTAGATGGAATGCAATCAGGTTTTCGGTCTGGCCACAGCACTGTTTCAGTAACATTGAAGGTTTTAAATGACGTCCACTGTGCTCTTGATAAGAAGTTACATTGTGTGTCTATTTTTATTGATTTGTCAAAGGCGTTTGACACCGTGGACCATGCTGTGCTAGTGCAAAGGTTAAAATGTTGTGGAATTACTGGTCATGCTCTAGATTGGTTTATAAATTACCTATCAAATCGTACACAATGTTTAATGGCAGATGGTTGTAAATCTGAGTCCATAGAGGTGTGCTCAGGTGTTCCACAAGGTTCTATTTTGGGCCCACTGTTGTTAATTTTGTATATCAACAACATTGAGGATCTTATTGAAACAGCGGATGTTCATTTTATGCAGATTATACTGTTTTTTATCTGTTTATCTTTAGCTTTTGAAAATGCCCAAAGAGCATTTAACATCATACAACAGAATCTGTATGATTTAAAGCTGATTCTAAATTCGGGTAAAACAAAATGCATGGTATTTTCAAATGCCAGCCATGTTACAAATCATGTCATTGCTACATTGGCTGGACATACTATAGAGCAAGTTAAAGTGTACAAATATTTGGGTGTGTGGGTTGATGATAAGCTGAGCTTCACTGTGCATGTAGAGAACTTGATAAGGAAGCTCAAACTGAAAATAGGATTTTATTACCGGCATAAGGCTTGTTTTTCTTTTGAGGCCAGGAAGGAGCTGGTACGATGTACATTACTGCCGGTTTTAGTGATGTTATATATATGCAGGCCTCAGCCACGACCCTGAGAGCACTTGATTCAGTGTATCATGCAGCCCTCAGGTTCATTACCAATCAGAAACGTCTAACACATCATTGTGATCTCTACAGCTCTACGGCTGGTCGTCATTGACCTCGCGTAGGCTTAAACACTGGTATACACTGATTTATGAGGCCAATTTGGATAAAATGCCATTTTATCTCTGTTCTTTTTAGTCAGGTCAGTAAATAAATATCAATTACGGGCCCATTCTGATTTGCTTCTAACAGAACCAAGAATTAGAACAGGTCATGGTTGAAATAGTGTTAGTTATTCAGCTCCGTGGTCCTGGAATTCTCTCCTGAACATTTTAAAATGTGATGATCTAGCTTCGTTGGTGGAGATTAAACACTTGATCAATGTATATATCATAGAAGAGTGTAATTGTTTTTAGGCCAGCTGTTAATTAATAGTCAAGATGTTTGTGTTTATAATGTAATATGTAATTGTTGTACTGTATGTGTGTTTATAGTTTTGTTTAATGTTGTGTTAGTGTATGTAAGTTGTTTTGTCTGAAACGTTGTTCCCCCTGCTGCTATTGGACCAGGTCTCTGTTGGAAAATAGATATTATCTCAATGAGCAAAAACGTGTGTAAATAAAAAATAAAACTACTCTATCTACTACTCTATGGTGACTGTTATCTACTGCTCTATGATTACCATGCTATCTACTGCTCTATGGTATCTGGTCTATAATGCAGTAGATGTCCTATGATAATGATGCTATCTACTGGTCTATAATGCAGTGGATGTCCTATGATAATGATGCTATCTACTGGTCTATAATGCAGTAGATGTTCTATGATAATGATGCTATCTACTGGTCTATAATGCAGTAGATGTTATATGATAATGATGATATCTACTGGTCTATAATGCAGTAGATGTTCTATGATAATGATGCTATCTACTGGTCTATAATGCAGTAGATGTTCTATGATAATGATGCTATCTACTGGTCTATAATGCAGTAGATGTTCTATGATAATGATGCTATCTACTGGTCTATAATGCAGTAGATGTTCTATGATAATGATGCTATCTACTGGTCTATAATGCAGTAGATGTTCCATGATAATGATTCTATCTACTGGTCTATAATGCAGTAGATGTTCTATGATAATGATGTTATCTACTGGTCTATAATGCAGTAGATGTTCTATGATAATGATGCTATCTACTGGTCTATAATGCAGTAGATGTTCTATGATAATGATGCTATCTACTGGTCTATAATGCAGTAGATGTCCTATGATAATGATGCTATCTACTGGTCTATAATAATGATGCTATCTACTGGTCTATAATAATGATGCTATCTACTGGTCTATAATGCAGTAGATGTTCTATGATAATGATGCTATCTACTGGTCTATAATGCAGTAGATGTCCTATGAGAATGATGCTATCTACTGGTCTATAATAATGATGCTATCTACTGGTCTATAATAATGATGCTATCTACTGGTTTATAATGCAGTAGATGTTCTATGATAACGATGCTATCTACTGGTCTATAATGCAGTAGATGTTCTATGATAATGATGGTATCTACTGGTCTATAATAATGATGCTATCTACTGGTCTATAATGCAGTAGATGTCCTGTGATAATGATGCTATCTACTGGTCTATAATGCAGTAGATGTTCTATGATAATGATGCTATCTACTGGTCTATAATGCAGTAGATGTCCTATGATAATGATGCTATCTACTGGTCTATAATAATGATGCTATCTACTGGTCTATAATAATGATGCTATCTACTGGTTTATTTACATTTACATTTACATTTAAGTCATTTAGCAGACGCTCTTATCCAGAGCGACTTACAAATTGGTGCATACACCTTATGACATCCAGTGGAACAGCCACTTTACAATAGTGCATCTAAATCTTTTTAGAGGGTGGGGTGAGAAGGATTACTTACCCTATCCTAGGTATTCCTTGAAGAGGTGGGGTTTCAGGTGTCTCCGGAAGGTGGTGATTGACTCCGCTGTCCTGGCGTCGTGAGGGAGTTTGTTCCACCATTGGGGGGCCAGAGCAGCGAACAGTTTTGACTGGGCTGAGCGGGAACTGTACTTCCTCAGTGGTAGGGAGGCGAGCAGGCCAGAGGTGGATGAACGCAGTGCCCTTGTTTGGGTGTAGGGCCTGATCAGAGCCTGGAGGTACTGAGGTGCCGTTCCCCTCACAGCTCCGTAGGCAAGCACCATGGTCTTGTAGCGGATGCGAGCTTCAACTGGAAGCCAGTGGAGAGAGCGGAGGAGCGGGGTGACGTGAGAGAACTTGGGAAGGTTGAACACCAGACGGGCTGCGGCGTTCTGGATGAGTTGTAGGGGTTTAATGGCACAGGCAGGGAGCCCAGCCAACAGCGAGTTGCAGTAATCAAGACGGGAGATGACAAGTGCCTGGATTAGGACCTGCGCCGCTTCCTGTGTGAGGCAGGGTCGTACTCTGCGGATGTTGTAGAGCATGAACCTACAGGAACGGGACACCGCCTTGATGTTAGTTGAGAACGACAGTTTATAATGCAGTAGATGTTCTATGATAACGATGCTATCTACTGGTCTATAATGCAGTAGATGTTCTATGATAATGATGCTATCTACTGGTCTATAATAATGATGCTATCTACTGGTCTATAATGCAGTAGATGTTCTATAATAACGATGCTATCTACTGGTCTATAATGCAGTAGATGTTCTATGATAATGATGCTATCTACTGGTCTATAATAATGATGCTATCTACTGGTCTATAATGCAGTAGATATTCTATGATAATGATGCTATCTACTGGTCTATAATAATGATGCTATCTACTGGTCTATAATGCAGTAGATGTTCTATAATAACGATGCTATCTACTGGTCTATAATGCAGTAGATGTTCTATGATAATGATGCTATCTACTGGTCTATAATAATGATGCTATCTACTGGTCTATAATGCAGTAGATGTTCTATGATAACGATGCTATCTACTGGTCTATAATGCAGTAGATGTTCTATGATAATGATGCTATCTACTGGTCTATAATAATGATGCTATCTACTGGTCTATAATGCAGTAGATGTTCTATGATAATGATGCTATCTACTGGTCTATAATAATGATGATATCTACTGGTCTATAATACAGTAGATGTTCTATGATAATGATGCTATCTACTGGTCTATAATAATGATGCTATCTACTGGTCTATAATGCAGTAGATGTTCTATAATAATGATGCTATCTACTGGTCTATAATGCAGTAGATGTTCTATGATAATGATGCTATATACTGGTCTATAATGCAGTAGATGTTCTATGATAATGACTTTGAAGGAGCTTATGTATTATTTAACACATACAGTTCTCCTCAGCAGCAGAACTCAGTTCCAGCTCTCTCCAGAAGGAGGAGGATAATGATAATAATGTTACGCCCTCCTCGCTCTCCTTGCCTGCTTCTCTGTGTTTGTGCTTTATTTGCAGAATGGGGACAGGTGGAGCCGATTGGGCCATTAAGGTGAAAAGTTGCAACTGGGTTTGGGATAAACTAGGAGATAAAAGTTCCTGGTGCCCAGTCCGGTGTGTATCTCTCTCTGTGTGTGTATATCTCTGTGTGTGTGTATATCTCTGTGTGTGTGTGTTTTGATCAGGTGCACCCTTCAAAACCTACAGACATTTTACCTTCATCCATACTGTTAGAGCCAATTTTAACATATTTGTATAAAAGACAGAACATACAGAGCTCCATGTATGTTTGTGTAAATATACTAAATATGAATGTTTTTGATGAAATATTAGGTTTATGATGTATATTGACCTGATTGAGATATATCCCCACCCCCCTCCTCTTGCCCATTCATTGTACTGTGGTAAGTGTGTTAGGATAAAGGCAGGAAGTTGGGGCCTTCGGGGGGAGGAGTCTTAGCTAGACGCGGGAGCCGTATAGTCTTTTAACCAGACAGATATACAAGCAAGTCATATGATGTATTTTCGACGTCAAGTAATCTATGCTTTACGTTGATTGGAGAATCATTTTTTTTTTAGTTAGATATGAGAAGAATTAACCTTTTTGTTGCACCATATCCCTGGATCTCAGTGAATGTTTTGGCCGTTTGGAAACTTTGTGGACTGTATGCGTATGAACCCCCCTGCTTTTCAGGCTAGGGCAGTGGCTATGGTCAAGAAGAAAGGAAGCCCCTACACATGCATCCCCATTACACCCCTCACATACCTAATTTCACACTTCACAGGTTAGTCTTCCTTTGTATTTTTAATACTCGGTTAGATATTTAATACATATTTGTGTTACTCCAACGTGTGGAATCCTTTGCTTGTCTAAGATCTAAGAACCAGGTTGTTACAAAAAAAACATATGTGAATTATAGCCATGCATGCATTCCTTTTAATGTATGGGTGGATGGTCCCGGGAATCAAACCAACTATTTAGCCGTTGCAAACGCCATGCTCTACCAACTGAGCTACAGAGGACCACAATGGATAAAGGTGATCTCATACTAGGACACTGCCAGTAGACACAACAAATGTAATTGCTCGGACACAGCCTTTACTCTTGTAGCAACCTGTGGGTTGACGTAGTCAAGATGAGGTTGTTGTAGTAGCAGGATGTGATTATTATTGTTATTTTTCACTCACGGGGATAAGTGATAAGCGATGCCTTTACAGGAAGTACTGATACTTAGCGAAACACCAGACACCAGGTCTCTCCAGCAGGATGAAGATGACTTATGATACTGGGACCCTGCCAGCTGTATACTACAGTAGGCAGGTGACAGGCCAACTCCATGGAAACAAATAGAAAAACTAGCGCACCACAGCCATGCATTTCAATGCGTCACAACCAAGCAGGGCTGTGGGGGACGTGATCAAGCTACTGTACCTTATTAGGCAGTGGACCTGTACCATAAGAAATGTGCCATATTTGTAATGTATATTTATCGTATTGTTCAATAGACCCCGTATTCAATAGATTGTAGATAAATGAAACCATACCACGGTGTTTTCTGTATGTGACACCTCAGAGACAGCATCATTTGAGAACAGCATCTGTAGAGTTGAATACAGTATGCTAAAAAAGGAAGTGAAAACTGAGTCATCAAAATTTAAACATTTTAAAATAAATATGGATATGTATATTTATCAATTTGTATAAGAATTCCAGCGATGGCTGACATATTCCAAGAAATCCATTACATGAATGATTTACGGGAAGGTTTGAATTATGAGTCTGGATTTTAGGATAGGCAGCATCTACAGATGCCCTTTTGGATGTGTCACAGGTTCTAGTTTTTCCATTTATGTTTTCAGGTCGGACTTTTAGCACGTAGGGTGTCGCCTCATTAGTCTGTATGTGTTACACCTGTGCTGGTTCGTCATCTTGTCAGTGGGAAGGGCTCTGTTCTAGGCCCTCTCTTATTCTCGCTATACACCAAGTCACTTGGCTCTGTCATAACCTCACATGGTCTCTCCTATCATTGCTATGCAGACGACACACAATTAATCTTCTCCTTTCCCCCTTCTGATGACCAGGTGGCGAATCGCATCTCTGCATGTCTGGCAGACATATCAGTGTGGATGACGGATCACCACCTCAAGCTGAACCTCAGCAAGACGGAGCTCCTCTTCCTCCCGGGGAAGGACTGCCCGTTCCATGATCTCGCCATCACGGTTGACAACTCCATTGTGTCCTCCTCCCAGAGCGCTAAGAACCTTGGCGTGATCCTGGACAACACCCTGACGTTCTCAACTAACATCAAGGCGGTGTCCCGTTCCTGTAGGTTCATGCTCTACAACATCCGCAGAGTACGACCCTGCCTCACACAGGAAGCGGCGCAGGTCCTAATCCAGGCACTTGTCATCTCCCGTCTTGATTACTGCAACTCGCTGTTGGCTGGGCTCCCTGCCTGTGCCATTAAACCCCTACAACTCATCCAGAACGCCGCAGCCCGTCTGGTGTTCAACCTTCCCAAGTTCTCTCACGTCACCCCGCTCCTCCGCTCTCTCCACTGGCTTCCAGTTGAAGCTCGCATCCGCTACAAGACCATGGTGCTCGCCTACGGAGCTGTGAGGGGAACGGCACCTCAGTACCTCCAGGCTCTGATCAGGCCCTACACCCAAACAAGGGCACTGCGTTCATCCACCTCTGGCCTGCTCGCCTCCCTACCACTGAGGAAGTACAGTTCCCGCTCAGCCCAGTCAAAACTGTTCGCTGCTCTGGCCCCCCAATGGTGGAACAAACTCCCTCACGACGCCAGGACAGCGGAGTCAATCAACACCTTCCGGAGACACCTGAAACCCCACCTCTTCAAGGAATACCTAGGATAGGGTAAGTAAGGGTAAGTAATCCTTCTCACCCCCTTCTCCCCCAACAAGATTTAGATGCAAGTGGCTGTTCCACTGGTTGTCATAAGGTGTATGCACCAATTTGTAAGTCGCTCCGAATAAGAGCGTCTGCTAAATGACTTAAATGTAAATGTAATGTAAATGGAAGGGGTTTCAACTGTGCTGGCCCAGTGCTCCAGATGTCTTGAGAGAGAGTTAACACCTTTAGTTGGCTCTCCCTAGTTCATTTTTTTGTTGGTCTGATCTTCCCTGGTGTGAGTTTTTATTTTGTTTAACTATTCTTGGGTAAATGTAGTGGGGCTCCTGGTGGGTGTCTTTAATGTCCTGGTTGTTGTTGCTAGGCAACTTACAGTGAACACCCCCGTGAGTGTCTTTCAGAACCCCTCCTAAAACCCCACCTGTTTACTTTTGGTTCTTGTCAGTGACATTTTGTTAGTTCCCCTTTCTGTTTGAGAGAAAATTTGTGGTTTTCTTGCTGGGGAACGAATCAAATCAGTCATATAACATAAAGGTTATCTGAAAATGGGTTATACATATCCTAAAGCACAGGGGCTAAGATGCATGTTATATTTCCCAATCTTAATGTGATTGGTTAATCAGAATCATGCATTACTTCTAAGGAGTATTTGAGTAGAGTTTCTCATGCTTCGATCAGGCTACAGATGGACGAATGTGATTATACTGAGGTGCTCTGGGCTTTGGCCACATGCCTCAATACAACATCTGTAGGCTTTAGCTACATTCTCTATATACAACATCCATAAGCTTTAGCTACATTCTCTGTATACAACATCCATAAGCTTTAGCTACATTCTCTATATACAACAACCATAAGCTTTAGCTACATTCTCTATATACAACAACCATAAGCTTTAGCTACATCCTCTATATACAACAACCATAGGCTTTATCTACATTCTCTATATACAACAACCATAAGCTTTAGCTACATTCTCTATATACAACAACCATAAGCTTTAGCTACATTCTCTATATACAACAACCATAAGCTTTAGCTACATTCTCTATATACAACAACCATAAGCTTTAGCTACATTCTCTATATACAACAACCATAAGCTTTAGCTACATTCTCTATATACAACATCCATAGGCTTTAGCTACATTCTCTATATACAACAACCATAAGCTTTAGCTACATTCTCTATATACAACAACCATAAGCTTTAGCTACATTCTCTATATACAACATCCATAGGCTTTAGCTACATTCTCTATATACAACATCCATAAGCTTTAGCTACATTCTCTATATACAACAACCATAAGCTTTAGCTACATTCTCTATATACAACAACCATAAGCTTTAGCTACATTCTCTATATACAACATCCATAGGCTTTAGCTACATTCTCTATATACAACAACCATAAGCTTTAGCTACATTCTCTATATACAACAACCATAAGCTTTAGCTACATTCTCTATATACAACAACCATAGGCTTTAGCTACATTCTCTATATACAACAACCATAGGCTTTAGCTACATTCTCTATATACAACAACCATAAGCTTTAGCTACATTCTCTATATACAACAACCATAGGCTTTAGCTTCATGCCTCAATATAACATCCATAGGCTACACACAGCCTCGATCTTATCATGTGCATGCAAGCCGATTAGGAAACATCCCTTAGTGCAATGCTATTTTAATGTCACAGTGTTCCTTAATTTAAGAAAATAATATATTTATATTTACTTATGCTAAAGTGAATGTCATGCCACGCTAACGATACATTTGTAAGTGATATATAAGTGATAGTCTTCAAGAATTATTGGTAAATATCAATAATTGAAATTGACAGATTTGACCATTTAACACACTCCCAGACAGCAGTAATACATCTGACCCTCGTTACCGTGGGGTTCCAGTTCCACGCTGTTTTGATAGGGGGTTCAGAACAGTGACACATTTCAGATTCCAGGATTCTAGGATTCCAGATTCCAGGATTCCAGATTCCAGGATTCCAGGATTCTAGGATTCCAGGATTCTACATTCTGCTTACCACATCTATCTGTTCCAGTCTCCTAATAGCCTCTTAAACCCGACATTGATACATTGTGGGAGGCAACAAGTCTGCCTAGGGAGACTACTGTGCTAACAGCTGTGTACATGTCACCACGAGAGAAGGTCCCTGCTTCCACATGCATTCTAATGACTCCATCCCTCTACGCATGCTCTGTATTCATTGTCTATGATTGGTTTAGGGGATGGTTAGGGGATGGGGTTAGGGGACGGGGACGGGGTTAGGGGATGGTTAAGGGATGGGGTTAGGGGATGGTTAGGGGATGGGGTTAGGGATGGTTAGGGATGGGGTTAGGGGATGGATAGGGGGTGGGGTTAGGGGATGGGGTTAGGGGATGGTTAGGGATGGGGTTAGGGGATGGGGTTAGGGGATGGGGTTAGGGGATGGTTAGGGGATGGGGTTAGGGGACGGGGACGGGGTTATAGGGGATGGTTAAGGGATGGGGTTAGGGGATGGATATGTGATGGGGTTAGGGGATGGTTAGGGGATGGGGTTAGGGATGGATAGGGGTGGGGTTAGGGATGGATAGGGGGTGGGGTTAGGGATGGATAGGGATGGTTAGGGACTGGGTTAGGGATGGATAGGGGTGGGGTTAGGGATGGATAGGGATGGTTAGGGGACTGGGTTAGGGGATGGGGATGGTTAGGGATGGTTAGGGATGGGGATGGTTAGGGATGGTTAGGGATGGTTAGGTGATGGTTAGGGATGGATAGGGATGGGGATGGTTAGGGGATGGTTAGGGGATGGTTAGGTGATGGTTAGGGATGGTTAGGGATGGTTAGGGATGGTTAGGGGATGGTTAGGGACTGGGTTAGGGATGGGGACGGTTAGGGATGGATAGGGGATGGGGATGGGGATGGTTAGGGGATGGATAGGGGATGGGGATAGGGTTAGGGGATGGATAGGGGATGGGGATAGGGTTAGGGGATGGATAGGGTTAGGGGATGGATAGGGGATGGATAGGGTTAGGGGATGGTTAGGGGATGGGGATGGTTAGGGGATGGAGATGGTTAGGGGATGGATAGGGGATGGGGATAGGTTAGGGATGGGGATAGGGTTAGGGATGGTTAGGGATGGGGATAGGGTTAGGGGATGGTTAGGGATGGGGATGGTTAGGGGATGGAGATGGTTAGGGGATGGAGATGGTTAGGGGATGGAGATGGTTAGGGGATGGATAGGGGATGGGGATAGGGTTAGGGGATGGGGATAGGGTTAGGGGATGGTTAGGGATGGGGATAGGGTTAGGGGATGGATAGGGTTAGGGGATGGAGATGGTTAGGGGATGGATAGGGTTAGGGGATGGTTAGGGGATGGGGATAGGGTTAGGGGATGGATAGGGTTAGGGTATGGATAGGGTTAGGGGATGGATAGGGTTAGGGGATGGTTAGGGGATGGGGATAGGGTTAGGGGATGGATAGGGTTAGGGGATGGATAGGGGATGGATAGGGGATGGATAGGGGATGGATAGGGTTAGGGGATGGATAGGGGATGGATAGGGGATGGTTAGGGGATGGATAGGGTTAGGGGATGGATAGGGTTAGGGGATGGTTAGGGGATGGGGATAGGGTTAGGGGATAGTTAGGGGATGATAGGGGATCAAATCAAATCAAATTTTATTTGTCAAATACACATGGTTAACAGATGGTAATGCGAGTGTAGCGAAATGCTTGTGCTTCTAGTTCGGACAGTGCAGTAATAACCAACAAGTAATCTAGCTAACAATTCCAAAATGACTACCTCATAGACACAAGTGTAAGGGGATAAAGAATATGTACATAAAGATATATGAATGAGTGATGGTATAGAGCGGCATAGGCAAGATACAGTAGATGGTATTGAGTTCAGTATATACATATGAGATGAGTATATAAACAAAGTGGCATAGTTAAAGTGGCTAGTGAGACATATATTACATAAGGATGCAGTAGATGATATAGAGTACAGTATATACATATACATATGAGATGAATAATGTAGGGTATGTAAACATTATATTAGGTAGCATTGTGTAAAGTGGCTAGTGATATATTTTACATAATTTCCCATCAATTCCCATTATTAAAGTGGCTGGAGTTGAGTCAGTTTGTTGGCAGCAGGCACTCAATGTTAGTGGTGGCTGTTTAACAGTCTGATGGCCTTGAGATAGAAGCTGTTTTTCAGTCTCTCGGTCCCAGCTTTGATGCACCTGTACTGACCTCGCCTTCTGGATGATAGCGGGGTGAACAGGCAGTGGCTCGGGTGGTTGTTGTCCTTGATGATCTTTATGGCCTTCCTGTGACATCGGGTGGTGTAGGTGTCCTGGAGGGCAGGTAGTTTGCCCCTGGTGATGCGTTGTGCAGACCTCACTACCCTCTGGAGAGCCTTACGGTTGTGGGCGGAGCAGTTGCCGTACCAGGCGGTGATACAGCCCGACAGGATGCTCTCGATTGTGCATCTGTAGAAGTTTGTGAGTGCATTTGGTGACAAGACGAATTTCTTCAACCTTCTGAGGTTGAAGAGGCGCTGCTGTGCCTTCTTCACGATGCTGTCTGTGTGGGTGGACCATTTCAGTTTGTCTGTGATGTGTACGCCGAGGAACTTAAAACTTACTACCCTCTCCACTACTGTTCCATCAATGTGGATAGGGGGGTGTTCCCTCTGCTGTTTCCTGAAGTCCACAATCATCTCCTTAGTTTTGTTGACGTTGAGTGTGAGGTTATTTTTCTGACACCACACTCAGAGGGCCCTCATGGTTAGGGGACTGGGTTAGGGGATGGATAGGGGATGGGGTCAGGGGATGGGGATGGTTAGGGAATAGATAGGGGATGGATAGGGGATGGGGATGGTTAGGGAATGGATAGGGGATGGGAATGGTTAGGGGATGGGGTTAGAGGATGGTTAGGGGATGGGGATGGTTAGGGAATGGATAGGGGATGGATAGGGGATGGGGATGGTTAGGGGATGGATAGGGGATGGGAATGGTTAGGGGATGGGGTTAGAGGATGGTTAGGAGATGGGGATGGTTAGGGAATGGATAGGGGATGGATAGGGGATGGGGATGGTTAGGGGATGGATAGGGGATGGGAATGGTTAGGGGATGGGGTTAGAGGATGGTTAGGAGATGGGGATGGTTAGGGAATGGATAGGGGATGGATAGGGGATGGGGATGGATAGGGGATGGATAGCGAATGGGGTTAGGAGATGGTTAGGGGATAGTTAGGGGATGGGAATGGTTAGGGGATGGGGCTAGAGGACGGTTAGGGGATGGGGATGGTTAGGAGATGGGGATGGTTAGGGAATGGATAGGGGATGGATAGGGGGTGGGGATGGTTAGGGGATAGTTAGGGGATGGATAGCGAATGGGGTTAGGAGATGGTTAGGGGATGGGGATAGTTAGGGGATGGATAGGGGATAGTTAGGGGATGGATAGCGAATGGGGTTAGGAGATGGTTAGGGGATGGGGATAGTTAGGGGATGGATAGCGAATGGGGTTAGGAGATTGTTAGGGGATGGTTAGGGGATGGATAGGGGATGGTTAGGGGATGGATAGGGAATCAATAGGGGATGGTTAGGGGATGGTTAGGGGATGGATAGGGGATAGATAGGGGATGGTTAGGGGATGGTTAGGGGATGGTTAGGGGATGGTTAGGGATGGATAGGGATAGATAGGGGATGGTTAGGGATGGTTAGGGATGGTTAGGGGATGGTTAGGGGATGGGGTTAGGGGATGGATAGGGGATGGGGTTAGAGGATGGATAGGGGATAGATAGGGGATGGTTAGGGGATGGGGTTAGGGGATGGATATGGGATGGGGTTAGAGGATGGATAGGGGATAGATAGGGGATGGTTAGGGGATGGGGTTAGGGGATGGATATGGGATGGGGTTAGGGGATGGATAGTTGATAGATAGGAGATGGGGTTAGGGGATGGTTAGGGGATGGGGATGGTTAGGGGATGGGGATGGATATGGAATGTTTAGGGGATGGGGCTGGTTAGGGGATGGATAGGGAATGGATAGGGGATGGTTAGGGGATGGTTAGGGGATGGTTAGGGGATGGGGATGGTTAGGGGATGGATAGTGGATGGTTAGGGGATGGGGTTAGAGGATGGATAGCTGATGGGGTTAGAGGATGGATAGGGGATGTGGTTCGGGGATGGATAGGGGATGGTTCGGGGATGGATAGGGGATGGATAGGGGATGGTTTGTGGATGGATAGGGGATGGATAGTGGATGGGGTTAGAGGATGGATAGGGGACGGTTAGGTGATGGGGTTTGAGGATGGATAGGGGATGGGGTTAGGGGATGGATAGTTGATGGGGTTAGAGGATGGATAGCTGATGGGGTTAGAGGATGGATAGGAGACGGTTAGGTGATGGGGTTTGAGGATGGATAGGAGATGGGGTTAGGGGATGGGGATGGTTAGGGGACGGTTAGGTGATGGGGTTTGGGGATGGGGTTAGAGGTTAGGGGATAGATAGGGGATGGGGTTAGGGGATGGTTAGGGGATGGATAGGCAATCAATAGGGGATGGTTAGGGGATGGATAGGGGATGGATAGGGGATGGGGTTAGGGGATGGATAGGAGACGGTTAGGTGATGGGGTTTGAGGATGGATAGGAGATGGGGTTAGGGGATGGGGATGGTTAGGGGACGGTTAGGTGATGGGGTTTGGGGATGGGGTTAGAGGTTAGGGGATAGATAGGGGATGGGGTTAGGGATGGTTAGGGGATGGATAGGCAATCAATAGGGGATGGTTAGGGATGGATAGGGATGGGGTTAGGGATGGATTTGGGGTTAGGGGATGGATAGGGATGGATAGGGATAGATAGGGGATGGTTAGGGGATGGATAGGGATGGGGTTAGGGATGGATAGGGATGGGGTAAGAGGATGGATAGGGATAGATAGGGATGGGGTTAGGGATGGTTAGGGGATGGATAGGCAATCAATAGGGGATGGTTAGGGGATGGATAGGGGATGGGGTTAGGGGATGGATTTGGGGTTAGGGGATGGATAGGGGATGGATAGGCGATAGATAGGGGATGGTTAGGGGATGGATATGGGATTGGGTTAGGGGATGGATAGTTGATGGATAGGAGATGGGGTTAGGGGATGGATAGTTGATGGATAGGAGATGGGGTTAGGGGATGGGGATGGATAGGGAATGGTTATGGGATGGGGCTGGTTAGGGGATGGTTAGGAGATGGTTAGGGGATGGGGATGGTTAGGGGATGGATAGGGGATGGTTAGGGATGGATAGTGGATGGGGTTAGAGGATGGTTAGGGGATGGGGATGGTAAGGGGATGGATAGGGATGGATAGGAGATGGATAGGAGATGGATAGGAGATGGGGATGGTTAGGGGATGGATAGGGGATGGATAGGGGATGGATAGGGGATGGATAGTGGATGGGGTTAGAGGATGGATAGTGGATGGGGTTAGAGGATGGATAGCTGATGGGTTTAGAGGATGGATAGGGGATGGTTTGTGGATGGATAGGGGATGGATAGGGGATGGTTAAGGGACTGGGTTAGGGGATGGTTAGGGGATGGGGTTAGAGGATGGATAGCTGATGGGGTTAGAGGATGGATAGGGGATGTGGTTCGGGGATGGATAGGGGATGGTTCGGGGATGGATAGGGGATGGATAGGGGATGGTTTGTGGATGGATAGGGGATGGATAGTGGATGGGGTTAGAGGATGGATAGGGGACGGTTAGGTGATGGGGTTTGAGGATGGATAGGGGATGGGGTTAGGGGATGGATAGTTGATGGGGTTAGAGGATGGATAGCTGATGGGGTTAGAGGATGGATAGGAGACGGTTAGGTGATGGGGTTTGAGGATGGATAGGAGATGGGGTTAGGGGATGGGGATGGTTAGGGGACGGTTAGGTGATGGGGTTTGGGGATGGGGTTAGAGGTTAGGGATAGATAGGGATGGGGTTAGGGATGGTTAGGGATGGATAGGCAATCAATAGGGGATGGTTAGGGATGGATAGGGATGGATAGGGGATGGGGTTAGGGGATGGATTTGGGGACGGATGGATAGGGGATGGGGTTAGGGGATGGATAGGAGACGGTTAGGTGATGGGGTTTGAGGATGGATAGGAGATGGGGTTTGGGGATGGGGATGGTTAGGGACGGTTAGGTGATGGGGGGGCCTGGGGATAGGGGTTAGATGGTTAGGGGATGGATAGGGGATGGGGTTAGGGGATGGATTTGGGGTTAGGGGATGGATAGGGGATGGATAGGGGATAGATAGGGGATGGTTAGGGGATGGATAGGGGATGGGGTTAGGGGATGGATAGGGGATGGGGTAAGAGGATGGATAGGGGATAGATAGGGGATGGGGTTAGGGGATGGTTAGGGGATGGATAGGCAATCAATAGGGGATGGTTAGGGGATGGATAGGGGATGGGGTTAGGGGATGGATTTGGGGTTAGGGGATGGATAGGGGATGGATAGGCGATAGATAGGGGATGGTTAGGGGATGGATATGGGATTGGGTTAGGGGATGGATAGTTGATGGATAGGAGATGGGGTTAGGGGATGGATAGTTGATGGATAGGAGATGGGGTTAGGGGATGGGGATGGATAGGGATGGTTATGGGATGGGGCTGGTTAGGGGATGGTTAGGAGATGGTTAGGGATGGGGATGGTTAGGGATGGATAGGGATGGTTAGGGATGGATAGTGGATGGGGTTAGAGGATGGTTAGGGATGGGGATGGTAAGGGGATGGATAGGGGATGGATAGGAGATGGATAGGAGATGGATAGGAGATGGGGATGGTTAGGGATGGATAGGGATGGATAGGGATGGATAGGGGATGGATAGTGGATGGGGTTAGAGGATGGATAGTGGATGGGGTTAGAGGATGGATAGCTGATGGGTTTAGAGGATGGATAGGGGATGGTTTGTGGATGGATAGGGGATGGATAGGGGATGGTTAAGGGACTGGGTTAGGGGATGGTTAGGGGATGGGGTTAGAGGATGGATAGCGGACAGTTAGGTGATGGGGTTAGAGGTTAGGGGATAGATAGGGGATGGGGTTAGAGGATGGATAGGGGATGGATAGGGGATGGTTAGGTGATGGGTTAGGGGATGGATATGGGATGGATAGGGGATGGTTAGGTGATGGGTTAGAGGATGGATAGGGGATGGATAGGGGATGGTTAGGTGATGGGGTTTGAGGATGGATAGGAGATGGGGTTAGGGATGGGGATGGTTAGGGACGGTTAGGTGATGGGGTTTGGGGATGGGGTTAGAGGTTAGGGGATAGATAGGGGATGGGGTTAGGGGATGGTTAGGGGATGGATAGGCAATCAATAGGGGATGGTTAGGGGATGGATAGGGGATGGGGTTAGGGGATGGATAGGCAATCAATAGGGATGGTTAGGGATGGTTAGGGATGGATAGGGGATGGGGTTAGGGGATGGATTTGGGGTTAGGGGATGGATAGGGGATGGATAGGGATAGATAGGGATGGTTAGGGATGGATAGGGGATGGGGTTAGGGATGGATAGGGATGGGGTAAGAGGATGGATAGGGGATAGATAGGGGATGGGGTTAGGGGATGGTTAGGGGATGGATAGGCAATCAATAGGGGATGGTTAGGGGATGGATAGGGGATGGTTAGGGGATGGTTAGGGGATGGATAGGGGATGGGGTTAGGGGATGGATTTGGGGTTAGGGGATGGATAGGGGATGGATAGGCGATAGATAGGGGATGGTTAGGGGATGGATATGGGATTGGGTTAGGGGATGGATAGTTGATGGATAGGAGATGGGGTTAGGGGATGGATAGTTGATGGATAGGAGATGGGGTTAGGGGATGGGGATGGATAGGGGATGGTTATGGGATGGGGCTGGTTAGGGGATGGTTAGGAGATGGTTAGGGGATGGGGATGGTTAGGGGATGGATAGGGGATGGTTAGGGGATGGATAGTGGATGGGGTTAGAGGATGGTTAGGGGATGGGGATGGTAAGGGGATGGATAGGGGATGGATAGGAGATGGATAGGAGATGGATAGGAGATGGGGATGGTTAGGGATGGATAGGGATGGATAGGGATGGATAGGGATGGATAGTGGATGGGGTTAGAGGATGGATAGTGGATGGGGTTAGAGGATGGATAGCTGATGGGTTTAGAGGATGGATAGGGATGGTTTGTGGATGGATAGGGGATGGATAGGGATGGTTAAGGGACTGGGTTAGGGGATGGTTAGGGGATGGGGTTAGAGGATGGATAGCGGACAGTTAGGTGATGGGGTTAGAGGTTAGGGGATAGATAGGGATGGGGTTAGAGGATGGATAGGGGATGGATAGGGATGGTTAGGTGATGGGTTAGGGGATGGATATGGGATGGATAGGGGATGGTTAGGTGATGGGTTAGAGGATGGATAGGGGATGGATAGGGGATGGTTAGGTGATGGGTTAGGGGATGGATAGGGGATGGATAGTGGATGGTTAGGGGATGGGGTTAGAGGATGGATAGCTGATGGGGTTAGAGGATGGATAGGGGATGTGGTTCGGGGATGGATAGGGGATGGTTCGGGGATGGATAGGGGATGGATAGGGGATGGTTAGGTGATGGGTTAGGGGATGGTTAGGGGATGGATAGTGGATGGTTAGGGGATGGGGTTAGAGGATGGATAGCTGATGGGGTTAGAGGATGGATAGGGGATGTGGTTCGGGGATGGATAGGGGATGGTTCGGGGATGGATAGGGGATGGATAGGGGATGGTTTGTGGATGGATAGGGGATGGATAGTGGATGGGGTTAGAGGATGGATAGGGGACGGTTAGGTGATGGGGTTTGAGGATGGATAGGGGATGGGGTTAGGGGATGGATAGTTGATGGGGTTAGAGGATGGATAGCTGATGGGGTTAGAGGATGGATAGGAGACGGTTAGGTGATGGGGTTTGAGGATGGATAGGAGATGGGGTTAGGGGATGGGGATGGTTAGGGGACGGTTAGGTGATGGGGTTTGGGGATGGGGTTGGGTTAGGGGATGGATAGGGGATGGGGTAAGAGGATGGATAGGGGATAGATACGGGATGGGGTTAGGGGATGGTTAGGGGATGGATAGGCAATCAATAGGGGATGGTTAGGGGATGGATAGGGATGGGGTTAGGGGATGGATTTGGGGTTAGGGGATGGATAGGGGATGGATAGGGGATAGATAGGGGATGGTTAGGGATGGATAGGGGATGGGGTTAGGGATGGATAGGGATGGGGTAAGAGGATGGATAGGGATAGATAGGGATGGGGTTAGGGGATGGATAGGGGATGGGGTAAGAGGATGGATAGGGATAGATAGGGATGGGGTTAGGGGATGGATAGGGATGGGGTTAGGGGATGGATAGGGGATGGGGTAAGAGGATGGTTAGGGGATGGATAGGGGATGGGGTTAGGGGATGGATAGGGATGGGGTAAGAGGATGGATAGGGGATAGATAGGGGATGGGGTTAGGGATGGTTAGGGGATGGATAGGCAATCAATAGGGGATGGTTAGGGATGGATAGGGGATGGGGTTAGGGGATGGATTTGGGGTTAGGGGATGGATAGGGGATGGATAGGCGATAGATAGGGGATGGTTAGGGGATGGATATGGGATTGGGTTAGGGGATGGATAGTTGATGGATAGGAGATGGGGTTAGGGGATGGATAGTTGATGGATAGGAGATGGGGTTAGGGGATGGGGATGGATAGGGGATGGTTATGGGATGGGGCTGGTTAGGGGATGGTTAGGAGATGGTTAGGGGATGGGGATGGTTAGGGGATGGATAGGGGATGGTTAGGGGATGGATAGTGGATGGGGTTAGAGGATGGTTAGGGGATGGGGATGGTAAGGGGATGGATAGGGGATGGATAGGAGATGGATAGGAGATGGATAGGAGATGGGGATGGTTAGGGGATGGATAGGGGATGGATAGGGGATGGATAGGGGATGGATAGTGGATGGGGTTAGAGGATGGATAGTGGATGGGGTTAGAGGATGGATAGCTGATGGGTTTAGAGGATGGATAGGGGATGGTTTGTGGATGGATAGGGGATGGATAGGGGATGGTTAAGGGACTGGGTTAGGGGATGGTTAGGGGATGGGGTTAGAGGATGGATAGCGGACAGTTAGGTGATGGGGTTAGAGGTTAGGGGATAGATAGGGGATGGGGTTAGAGGATGGATAGGGGATGGATAGGGGATGGTTAGGTGATGGGTTAGGGGATGGATATGGGATGGATAGGGGATGGTTAGGTGATGGGTTAGAGGATGGATAGGGGATGGATAGGGGATGGTTAGGTGATGGGTTAGGGGATGGATATGGGATGGATAGGGGATGGTTAGGTGATGGGTTAGGGGATGGATATGGGATGGATAGGGGATGGTTAGGTGATGGGTTAGGGGATGGATATGGGATGGATAGGGGATGGTTAGGTGATGGGTTAGGGGATGGATATGGGATGGATAGGGGATGGTTAGGTGATGGGTTAGAGGATGGATAGGGGGTGGATAGGGGGTGGGGTTAGGGGATGGTTAGGTGATGGGTTAGGGGATGGGGTCAGGGTATGGATAGGGGATGGGGTTAGAGGATGGATAGGGGATGGGGTTAGGGGATGGATTTGGGGTTAGGGGATGGATAGGGGATGGATAGGGGATAGATAGGGGATGGTTAGGGGATGGATAGGGGATGGGGTTAGGGGATGGATAGGGGATGGGGTAAGAGGATGGATAGGGATAGATAGGGATGGGGTTAGGGGATGGATAGGGGATGGGGTTAGGGGATGGATTTGGGGTTAGGGATGGATAGGGATGGATAGGGATAGATAGGGATGGTTAGGGGATGGATAGGGATGGGGTTAGGGATGGATAGGGGATGGGGTAAGAGGATGGATAGGGATAGATAGGGATGGGGTTAGGGGATGGATAGGGGATGGGTAAGAGGATGGATAGGGGGATAGATAGGGATGGGGTTAGGGGATGGATAGGGATGGGGTTAGGGATGGATAGGGATGGGGTAAGAGGATGGTTAGGGATGGATAGGGGATGGGGTTAGGGATGGATAGGGATGGGGTAAGAGGATGGATAGGGGATAGATAGGGGATGGGGTTAGGGGATGGTTAGGGATGGATAGGCAATCAATAGGGGATGGTTAGGGATGGATAGGGATGGGGTTAGGGATGGATTTGGGGTTAGGGGATGGATAGGGGATGGATAGGCGATAGATAGGGATGGTTAGGGATGGATATGGGATTGGGTTAGGGATGGATAGTTGATGGATAGGAGATGGGGTTAGGGATGGATAGTTGATGGATAGGAGATGGGGTTAGGGATGGGGATGGATAGGGGATGGTTATGGGATGGGGCTGGTTAGGGGATGGTTAGGAGATGGTTAGGGATGGGGATGGTTAGGGGATGGATAGGGGATGGTTAGGGATGGATAGTGGATGGGGTTAGAGGATGGTTAGGGATGGGGATGGTAAGGGGATGGATAGGGGATGGATAGGAGATGGATAGGAGATGGATAGGAGATGGGGATGGTTAGGGATGGATAGGGATGGATAGGGGATGGATAGGGATGGATAGTGGATGGGGTTAGAGGATGGATAGTGGATGGGGTTAGAGGATGGATAGCTGATGGGTTTAGAGGGATGGATAGGGATGGTTTGTGGATGGATAGGGGATGGATAGGGGATGGTTAAGGGACTGGGTTAGGGGATGGTTAGGGATGGGGTTAGAGGATGGATAGCGGACAGTTAGGTGATGGGGTTAGAGGTTAGGGGATAGATAGGGATGGGGTTAGAGGATGGATAGGGATGGATAGGGGATGGTTAGGTGATGGGTTAGGGGATGGATATGGGATGGATAGGGATGGTTAGGTGATGGGTTAGAGGATGGATAGGGATGGATAGGGGATGGTTAGGTGATGGGTTAGGGGATGGATATGGGATGGATAGGGATGGTTAGGTGATGGGTTAGGGATGGATATGGGATGGATAGGGGATGGTTAGGTGATGGGTTAGGGATGGATATGGGATGGATAGGGGATGGTTAGGTGATGGGTTAGGGGATGGATATGGGATGGATAGGGATGGTTAGGTGATGGGTTAGAGGATGGATAGGGGGTGGATAGGGGTGGGGTTAGGGGATGGTTAGGTGATGGGTTAGGGATGGGGTCAGGGTATGGATAGGGATGGGGTTAGAGGATGGATAGGGGATGGGGTTAGGATATGGTTAGGGGATGGGGTTAGAGGATGGATATGGGATGGTTAGGGGATGGATAGGGGATGGTTAGGTGATGAATAGGAGATGGTTAGGGGATGGATTGGGGATGGATAGGGGATGGGGTTAGGATATGGTTAGGGGATGGGGATGGTTAGGGGATGGATAGGGGATGGGGTTAGAGGATGGATATGGGATGGTTAGGGGATGGATAGGGGATGGTTAGGGGATGGATAGGGGATGGGGTTAGAGGATGGATATGGGATGGTTAGGGGATGGATAGGGGATGGTTAGGTGATGAATAGGAGATGGTTAGGGGATGGATTGGGGATGGATAGGGGATGGGGTTAGGATATGGTTAGGGGATGGGGATGGTTAGGGGATGGATAGGGGATGGGGTTAGAGGATGGATATGGGATGGTTAGGGGATGGATAGGGGATGGTTAGGTGATGAATAGGAGATGGTTAGGGGATGGATAGGGGATGGGGTTAGAGGATGGGGATGGATAGGGGATGGTTAGGGTATGGTTAGGGTATGGTTAGGGGACTGGGTTAGGGGATGGTTGTTGGATGGATAATGGATGGATAGGGGACTGGGTTTAGGGGATGGTTGTTGGATTTAGAATGGATGGATAATGGATGGATAGGGGATGGGCTCGAGCTGGTAGAAGGGCTGGATCTGGGCCTAGGATGTGGATGGGGCTTGGAGGGTAAAAACTCTCATTCTGTTAACGCCTAATAAATGTTTGATTTCTTTTTCTCTCACATGTCAAATGATTTTGGCACAGTCACATATTCCTAATTTGGAAACAAATGACTTCCCACTAGGATCCCTGCTCCCTCATTTTACTATAATGACCTCCCATCATCTTTGGGTTAGCAACATCATATGAATGAGTAATTGTTCATTTGAAAAAATACAAATTTTGAATAAATTGTTGTTGATAAGTTTCAGTTGCTAAATTATTATTAAAGTCTGCTTGGACTGCTCTCACTTCAAAGATAATGCGTTGTGTTAAATGAATGATTGTTAGTCATAATAGCCCAGTGAGGGACATCAAATGTAATCACATTTGATTTGTTGCATACACATATTTAGCATATGTTAAATGCTCGTGTTCCTTGTGTTCCTTGTGTTCCTAGTGTTCCTTGTGTTCCTTGTGTTCCTTGTGTTCCTAGTGTTCCTTGTGTTCCTAGTGTTCCTAGTGTTCCTTGTGTTCCTTGTGTTCCTAGTGTTCCTAGTGTTCCTTGTGTTCCTTGTGTTCCTAGTGTTCCTAGTGTTCCTAGTGTTCCTTGTGTTCCTTGTGTTCCTCGTGTTCCTCGTGTTCCTCGTGTTCCTAGTGTTCCTTGTGTTCCTTGTGTTCCTAGCTCCAACAGTGAAGTAGTATCTAACAACACAAATCTAAAAGTAAAAGAATGGAATGGTCCTTCTGTGGCTCAGTTGGTAGAGCATGGCGCTTGTAACGCCAGGGTAGTGGGTTCGATTCCCGGGGCCACCCATACGTAGAATGTATGCACACATGACTGTAAGTCGCTTTGGATAAAAGCGTCAGCTAAATGGCATATATTATTATTTATTATATAAATATTAGGACGAGCAATGTCGGAGAGGCATTGACTAAAATACAGTTGAATAGAATACAGTATATATATATATATAGGAAATTATTAATGCAGTATGTAAACGTTATTAAAAATATTACATTTTTAAAATGTCACCTTTATTTAACCAGGTATATATATATATATATATATATACAGGGTGTGCAAATGAGGTAAGCTTAGGGAGGTAAGGCAATAAATAGGCCATAGTGGCGAAGTAATTACAATTTAGCAACTAAACACTGGAGTGATAGCTGTGCAGAAGATGAACGTGCAAGTAGAGAAACTGGGGTGCAAAGGAGCAAAAAAATCAAATAAATAACAATATGGGGATGAGGTAATTGGATGGGCTATGAACAGGTGTGTTCCATTATTAAAGTGACCAGAGATTCCATGGCTATGTACAGCACCAGCAAAGCACCCCCACACTATCACACCTCTTCCTCAATGCTTCACGTTTGGAACCACACATGCAGAGATCATCTGTTCACCTACTCTGCATCTCACAGAGACGGTGGTTGGAACCAAAAATCTTGGACTCATCAGACCAGAGGACAGATTTCCATGTTTCTGGCACAAGCAAGTCTCTTATTCTTAATGGTGTCGTTTAGTAGTGGTTTCTTTGCAGCAATTCGACCATGAAGGCCTGATTCACGCTTCTTTGAACAGTTGACGTTGAGAGGTGTCTGTTACTTGAACTCTAACAAGAATTTATTTGGGCTGCAATTTCTGAGGCTGGTAACTCTAATGAACGTATCCTCTGCAGCCGAGGTAAATCTGGGTCTTAATTTCCTGTGGTGGTCCTCATGAGAACCAGTCTCATCATAGCACTTGATGGTTTTTGCGACTGCACTTGAAGAAACTTTCAAAGTTGTTGAAATTTTCCGCATTGGCTGACCTTCCTGTCTTAAAGTACTGATAGACTGTCGTTTTTCTTTGCTTATTTGAGTTGTTCTTGCCATAATGTGGACTTGATATTTTACTAAATAGGGCTATCTTCTGTATACCACCCCTACCCTGTCACAACACAAGTGATTGGCTGAAACGCATTAAGAGGGAAAGAAGTTCCACAAATTTACTTTTAACAAGACACACCTGTTAATTTAAATGCATTCCAGGTGACTACCTCATGAAGCTGGTTGAGAGAATGCCAACAGTGCAATGCTGTCATCAAGGCAAATGGTGGCTACTCTGAACAATCTCAAATATTGGGGCGGCAGCGTAGCCTAGTGGTTAGAGCGTTGGACTAGTAACCGGAAGGTTGTGAGTTCAAACCCCCGAGCTGACAAGGTACAAATATGTCGTTCTGCCCCTGAACAGGCAGTTAACCCACTGTTCCCAGGCCGTCATTGAAAATAAGAATATGTTCTTAACTGACTTGCCTGGTTAAATAAAGGTTAAAAAAAAAAAAAAATATATAAAATATATATTTTGATTTGTTTAACACTTTTTTTGGTTAATAAATGATTCCATAATTGTTATTTCATAGTTTGTCTCTTCACTAGGATTCTACAATGTAGAAAATAGTAAAAATAAAGAAAAATCCTTGAATGAGAAGGTGTGTCCAAACTTGTACTGTATATCTATCTATATCTCTATGTATACATATATATATATAAACATATTAGAATACAAAAACACAGTCATGGTATAACAAAACAAATCACCCAGAAAAACAATTTACATTCTTCCACAAGTAAGTTCCCAATCAATCAATAATTGCCCAAATGGCACCAGAACATGAAGATGAAACGTATTTAGAATTTTGTCCCAGCAGTACGATGGATTAAAACTAAAAGCCGGTTTTGTAGCCTTTTATAATCCAACAGATTTTATACAGCAGCGTTGCAAGATCAAACACTTCAATGCACAATGTGCTATTGTCAACACCTCGTTTAGACTGAAAGGCTATAAATACCCCCCATCCAAACTAACATGCATTAGCCTACACTTTATACATCACAGTTTTAAACTAACGCAGTAGGGAGTGCTTTGTGACACACAGGAGCAGCTGTTCACCAATTGGACAGCTCATAACTTTGTTAGATCTCCAATGCCTCCAAAACATCTGCTAAGAGGATGTCTGCCAACGAGTTTTAACGCTCAATCTGATTGAATCTAGGGCTTAGTCCTTGTAAATTATTATCTTTATTATCTTTCGATCATGGAGAAACGGGGTATATAGTAGTAGATACATACAACTTGACTCGGGCCGTTAACAGCAGAGAAAAATATAAGGAAATAGTGATTATTTTGTGTTTACAGGAGCCCTAGTGGTGGGGGAGGGATATTAATTCATTTAGATTTATGATAAAGATTAAGAACAGAAAAGGATATATAATGTTTTGCAATTGGGTTGGTGACAGGAGAAAATGAACAAGAGCTTATATGCATAGCAAATGGCTCACTATTCCCTACCACGTTATCTTATTTTACCTTTATTTAACTAGGCAAGTTAGTTAAGAACAAATTCTTATTTTCAATGACAACCTAGGAACAGTGGCTTAACTGCCTTGTTTAAGCGCAGAACAACAGATTACCTTGTCAGCCCAGGGATTCAATCTTGCAACCTTTCAGTTACTAGTCCTACACTCGAACCACTAGGCTACCTGCTGCCCAGTAGCTTGCAAAAGTATTCATCCCCCTTGGCGTTTTTTCCTATTTTGCTGCATTACAACCTGTAATTTAAATGGATTTTTATTTGGATTTCATGTCATGGACATATGCAAAATAGTCCAAATTGGTGAAGTGAATTTTTTTTTTAAATTACTTGTTTAAAAAAAATCTGAAAAATCAAGAAAATGAAAAGTGGTGCGTGCATTTGTATTCGCCCCCTTTGCTATGATGCCCCTAAATAAGATCTGGTGCAACCAAGTACCTTCTGTAGTCACACAATTAGTTAAATAAAGTCCACCTGTGTACAATCTAAGTGTCACATGATCTCAGTACTTATACACATGTTCTGAAAGGCCCCCAAGAGTCTGCAACACCACTTAGCAAGGGACACCACCAAGCAAGAGGCACCATGAAGACAAAGGAGCTCTCCAAACAGGTTATGGACAAAGTTGTGCAGAAGTACAGATCAGAGTTGGGTTATAAAACAATATCAGAAACTTTGAACATCCCACGGAGCAACATTAAATCCATTATAAAAAAATGGAAAGAATATGGCACCACAACAAACCTGCCAAGAGAGGGCCGCCCACCAAAACTCAATGACCAGGCAAGGAGGGCATTAATCAAAGAGGCAACAAAGAGACCAAATATAACTCTGAAGGAGATGCAAAGCTCCACAGAGGAGATAGGAAGATCTGTCCATAGGACCACTTTAAGACATACACTCCACAGAGTTGAGTTTTACGGAAGAGTGGCCAGAAAAAAAACATTGTTTAAAGAAACAAATAAGCAAACACGTTTGGTGCTCACCAAAAGGCATGACATATGGAAGAAGATACTCTGGTCAGAGACTAAATTGAGCTTTTTGGCCATCAAGGAAAATATTATATCTGGCGCAAACCCAACACATCCCATCACCCCGAGAACACCATCCACCATGTTGGTGGCAGCATCGTGCTGTGGGGATGTTTTTCATCGGCAGGGTAACAGGTCAGAATTTAAGGAATGAGGGATGGAACTAAATCAAGGGAAATTCTTGAGGGAAACCTGTTTCAGTCTTCCAAAGATTTGGGACTGGGACAGAGGTTCACTCTCCAGCAGGACAATCACCCTAAGCATACAGCTAAAGCAACACTTGAGTGGTTCAAGGGGAAACAATGAAATGTCTTGGAATGGGCTACTCAAAGCCCAGACCTCAATCCAATTGAGTATCTGTGGTATGACTTAAATATTGCTGTACACCAGCAGAACCCATCCAGCTGGAGCTGGAGCAGTTTTACCTTGAAGAATGGGCAAAATCCCAGTGGCTAGATGTGCCAAGCTTATAGAGACATACCCCAAGAGACTTGCAGCTGTAATTGCTGCAAAAGGTGGCTCTACAAAGTCTTGACTTTGGGTGGGTGAATAGTTATGCACACACAAAGTCCTAATGCTGCAGTAAGTGCAGAGGTTTATGTTCTTTACAGGCTCATTGGCTTTGGGATATTCTGTTAACATTTCTCTCTTTCTGTTGTCGACGTTCATCTAAAAGCTGAATGACTAAGAGAATAGGAAAAACCTGCTGAGCATAAAACATTGATCCTTACTTATGTAATATGTATTTTCACAATGTGTTGAGATAGCACTGACAGACATGTAAGCTCTGCTTCTAGCTCCTAAGCAACTTTGCAGTAAGTCCAGGCGATAACAGATTACATTGATAACTTGAGCTTGGTTCACAAGTTTCTAAAGCATACCAATTTTTTTTTTACGGTGGTATAGTGTCACCATAACATTTGAATTGAGGATCATAACCATTAGGATATTTTAGCAATATGCAGTCCTAACCCCCCTTTAAAGCCTTCAGATGTGAGCTAAACAGCTAACTTGCACTTGATATGTACGTCTTTTAGGCTATGGATAAAAAAGTAAACGTGTTCTAAACGTTTAGCTCAGTTGTTTTCTGCTTTGCATTTGGTGAATTAATTTCCAAAATCATGGTCATTAATATGGCTTTGCTGCTATAACAGCCTCCACTCTTCTGGGAAGGCTTTCCATTAGATGTTGGAACATTGCTGCAGGGACTTGCTTCCATTCAACCACAAGAGCATTAGTGAGGTCAGTCACTGATGTTGGGCGATTAGGCCTGGCTCGCAGTTGCCATTCCAATTCATCCCAAAGGTGTTCGATGGGGTTGAGGTGAGGGCTTCGTGCAGGCCAGTCAAGTTCTTCCAAACCAATCTCGACAAACCATTTCTGTATTCACCTCGCTTTATGCACGGGAGCATTACCATGCTGAAACAGGATAGGGCCTTCCCCAAACTATTGCCAATAAGGTGAAAGTAATCATTAAATATTTAAATAATTAAACAATCGTCTAGATTGACATTGTATGCTGTAGCTTTAAGATTTCCCATCACTGGAACTAAGGGGCCAAGCCTGAACCATTGAAAAAACAGCCCCAGAGTATTATTCCTCCTCCACCAAACTTGACAGTTGACATTATGCATTTGGGCAGGTAGTGTTCTCCTGGCATCCGCCAAACCCAGATTCGTCCACCGGGCTGCCAGATGGTGAAGCATGATTCATTACTCTAGAGAACGCATCTTCAATGCTCCAAAGTCCAATGGCGACAATATTTACACCACTACAGCTGATGCTTGGCATTGCACATGGTGATCTTAGGCTTGTGTGCGGCTGCTCGGCCATGGAAAGCCATTTCATGAAGCTCTTGTGCTGACGTTGCTTCCAGAGGCAGTTTGGAACTCGGTAGTGAGTGTTGGAACCGAGGACAGACAATATTTCCGCACTATGCCCTTCAGCAGTCGGATGTCCCATTCTGTGGGCTTGTGTGGTCTACCACTTCGGGACAGGACAGATGGATCCTGAGCAGACTACACAGGACAGATGGATCCTGAGCAGACTACACAGGACAGATGGATCCTGAGCAGACTACACAGGACAGATGGATCCTGAGCAGACTACACAGGACAGATGGATCCTGAGCAGACTACACAGGACACATGGATCCTGAGCAGACTACACAGGACAGATGGATTCTGAGCAGACTACACAGGACAGATGGATTCTGAGCAGACTACACAGGACAGATGGATTCTGAGCAGACTACACAGGACAGATGGATTCTGAGCAGACTACACAGGACAGATGGATTCTGAGCAGACTACACAGGACAGATGGATTCTGAGCAGACTACACACGACAGATGGATTCTGAGCAGACTACACAGGACAGATGGATTCTGAGCAGACTACACAGGACAGATGGATTCTGAGCAGACTACACAGGACAATTGGATTCTGAGCAGACTACACAGGACAGATGGATTCTGAGCAGACTACACAGGACAGATGGATTCTGAGCAGACTACACAGGACAGATGGATTCTGAGCAGACTACACAGGACAGATGGATTCTGAGCAGACTACACAGGACAGATGGATTCTGAGCAGACTACACAGGACAGATGGATTCTGAGCAGACTATACACGGAAGGGTCCAGTCACCCGATATGAACTGAATCTCTGCTATCAACCATGATAAAGGAAGGCAGCGTTTTTCCGACTGAAATTTAAAAAAAGGAAAAGGCATACATGGTTATAAACAGAAGATGTCGTACAGAGAAGAGCAGACAGTAGACTGCTGCAGCCGTCATATAGCATAGCATAGCATAGCATAGCTTAGCATAGCATAACATACCATACCATAGCATAGCTTAGCATAGCATAACATAGCATAGCTTAACATAACATCACGGCAGGCTAGTCTAGTGGTTAGAGCGTTGGACTATTAACCGGAAGGTTGCAAGTTCAAACCCCCGAGCTGACAAGGTACAAATCTGTCGTTCTGCCTCTGAACAGGCAGTTAACCCACTGTTCCTAGGCCGTCATTGAAAATAAGAATTTGTTCTTAACTGACTTGCTTAGTTAAAAAACATAACATACTAACTGTACTATCTAATTAAACTAATATTATCACTACTGATGCGTTCAGCATTACTAAATGTGTTTCAAATCAAACTTTGTCACGTGCGCCGAATACAACAGGTGTAGGTAGACCTTACAGTGAAATGCTTACTTACAGGCTCTAACCAATAGTCAGAAAGAAAAAGATGTGTGTAACTAAGTAAAGAAATAAAATAACAGTAAAAAGACATTTGAAAATAACAGTAGCAAGGCCATATACAGACACCGGTTAGTCAGGCTTATTGAGGTAGTATGTACATGTAGGTATTGTTAAAGTGACTATTGCATATATGATGAACAGAGAGTAGCGTGTAAGTGAGTGACAAGATCATCTCTAACCTAGGCCTACAATATAGATTCTACCTGAGCTAAAGGCTCTGTCTAACGGTATATACCGCTTAATAAAAGCCGTGAGAGAAAATAGATGATGACCTGATAAGAAGAAGAAGATACTGAAATATTCATGAGAGTGTCTGAAATAAGCTGTGAACAGACAGTTTCCATAAAGGGTGATGAAAGCTTGATTGCCAACAGCTGATCACTGTGTGGGCGTTTAACAAGCCAATGACATGCTACGTAATGCTGGTATCAACAGCCAATCCAACACGGCTAGAAGCTATAAACGAGCCTTGATTACTCATTGCACCGCAATGCTACAATTATAGGAAAGATGTTTTAAGGTTATGGTTGGAGCCGTTTTTTAAAATGGGCTGTACTTCTTTGAAATATATACTAAATGATGAAAGACCCAGGAATGTGTAACGATAGACTGACGACATCCGAGTATCACAAGATATCACACGTGCTGGACAGCACATGTAAAGGGCCCACAGCATTTGGGCCAGCACGATGGTGGTTGATATGAGTCACACAGTCACACAGCTACGGTAATGAGTGTAGCAGAGTGATATGCATCAGGGTTTAAGATGTCAGGGTGTAAGATGTCTGTGTTTGCACAATGTACAAGAATGCATGATAACTCACATAACTGGATACTACTATACCAGAAAAAAAAATAGTACACTCCTAAAATATGCCTAACCTGATGCTTTATGAGCACTACAGCAAGAAAGAAGATGACAGAACTAATTAAAGAAACTACACCCCCAAAACTATTTTTGGGGGGCATTTGATTCATTAGTCCGTTGTTCACATAGTCCCACAATGTTGTGCTCGTCAGCAAATCAAGTTTTCAAGATAAGTAACTTTCAAAAAAACACAGAAATAATCCCTGAATGATACTTTTTGAGTGAAAATTCATCATTAAAGGTAATTTCTGTATTTTGAAAGTTACGTATCTTGGAAACCTGATTGCTGACAATAAAAAATTGTGGCTAGATCAACCATGGACTAATAAGAATTTGTTCTTAACTGACTTGCCTGGTTAAATAAAGGTAAAAATACATTTAAAAAATGTCAAAAGATCATTTTTTGGGTGGAGTTGTCCTTTATTAGACAATTTAAAGAATGCATGTTCATCAAGTAAGGGGTTAATCTGGGATAAACCAGACGATAAAATGTGATCGCCGATACTTACATTACAATAAAACACCAGAAACACAGAGAACATAAATTGTCAAAGCAGCACATAGCTAACGAACATAAACTAGTGTTCAGGTAAAAGCCTCATAGCATTGTTTAAAAGTTCTGCAGACAAGTTCTGTTTGCACCTGGATCAAATGAATCTGTCTGCCGTCTTACTGCTATGCTCCATGCAGATGCTGTGGAAGGGGTGGTTAGTGTTGCCTCTATTTCACCATGACCTCACCGTGTGCACTTGCCAATGGCAAAATAGTAGCAACCATGCCAACAATAATGTGCAGATGATACAGGACATAACACTCAATGCATGAATTAGTATGCACTAATGGCCTTGCAATATTCTGTTTAACCTCAGAGCAGGAGCACCAAGTACTCTATTACAAACCAGTCTGCACGCTAAAATGTATGTGTTTCTAGATAAATGTATAAGATTCCATATGATAAACAACAAATCAAAATATGTACAACATTTTAAAAACGTGACTGCCGGTACAAGTCACACTAGCTAATGTGACTGGGAGAAAGCATAAATGTATTGCTGATACTATAGTGTCTTGCAACGATCTGGTGATACATGAATGTATTGCTGATACTATAGTGTCTTGCAACGATCTGGTGAACTGCGAGACACATATTAGGCTACTGTCTGTGTTGATTGCTGCACTAAACAAATTAGCAAACGCAGGATACCACATACTATCAAATCTCTATGATAAGCACCATCTCCTTGCTCATATTCATGAAGAAAACATTGCTACTCACCGTTGAACTGCACTGTTGGTTAAGGGGCTTGTAAATAAGCATTTCACGGTAAGGTCTACACTTGTATTCAGCGCATGTAACAAGTAAAGTTTGATTCGATTTTGATTTGATTTATATCAACGCATATAGGCTAGCACAGGCTACATCCTCCTGTATGGGTGAGGTATGATTTCTCTGTGATGGGGTTTTGTTAACCGAGGACGCAGACTCTTGCATTGGGAATAACAAAGTGTACAATACTCCCCAGACGAATCTACTATAGCTAGCTAGTTGTAGCTGTTGTTGACTGACAACAGTAGAGCAGCGATGTGGATTGATCCTCGCAGTCAATGACATCCCCTCAGCAGCCAGACATGCCTCAAGAGCATATTGAATAATGAAGGAGAGGCGCAAACATAGCTAGTGAGCATTCACAAAGAAAATATTATATCAGAACACAGCAGTACAGCGAGTAACAATGCAGCAACATTAGCAAGCACATACTAGCAGTAGCAGAAATCAGCAGCAGGAAGGGTGGGCAGCACAAAATAGCTTAAATAGATCGCCAAATAAAGTAGGCGTGATTGTTACTAGCATTTAATTTGTGCAATCTCAGTTGATAAATCAATTGAGGCGGGGACTCGGGTTCCCGTTCTCTACTGGCTTGGCTTCATTTACTGTTGCTTCTCTTGAGATGTTACAATAAAATATCTGGAGGAAAGGGAAAAAAAGAGGTTGAAGTTGATTCTTGCTCTTTGTGACATCCAGATTAGCCCTTGGCTACACCCAGATTAGCCCTTGGCTACATCCAGATTAGCCCTTGGCTACATCCAGATTAGCCCTTGGCTACACCCAGATTAGCCCTTGGCTACATCCAGATTAGCCCTTGGCTACATCCAGATTAGCCCTTGGCTACACCCAGATTAGCCCTTGGCTACATCCAGATTAGCCCTTGGCTACACCCAGATTAGCCCTTGGCTACATCCAGATTAGCCCTTGGCTACACCCAGATTAGCCCTTGGCTACACCCAGATTAGCCCTTGGCTACACCCAGATTAGCCCTTGGCTACACCCAGATTAGCTCTTGGCTACACCCAGATTAGCCCTTGGCTACACCCATATTATCCCTTGGCCACACCCAGATTAGCCCTTGGCTACACCCAGATTAGCCCTTGGCTACACCCAGATTAGCTCTTGGCTACACCCAGATTAACTCTTGGCTACACCCAGATTAGCTTTTAGCTACACCCGAATTAGCCCTTGACTACACCAAGATTAGCCCTTGGTTACACCCAGATTAGCCCCTGCCAGTACAATGGTCAACACAGCGGTCATTAAGAGGTCCTCTTGAATTATAGTGATTAAAAAAACATTTAGGAAGAGGCCAAACCTGCTAGCCTCATGACCCCACACCAACAGACACTAATCATGAGGACAGAGCTCCTGCTATCCTTGTAACCCCCACACCAACAGACACTAATCATGAGGACAGAGCTCCTGCTATCCTTGTAACCCCCACACCAACAGATACTAATTATGAGGGCAGAGCTCCTGCTATCCTTGTAACCCCCACACCAACAGATACTAATTATGAGGACAGAGCTCCTGCTGTCCTTGTAACCCCACACCAACAGACACTAATTATGATGACAGAGCTCCTGCTGTCCTTGTAACCCCCACACCAACAGACACTAATTATGATGACAGAGCTCCTGCTCGCCTCGTGGCCCCACACCAACAGACACTAATTATGATGACAGAGCTCCTGCTCGCCTTGTGGCCCCACACCAACAGACACTAATTATGAGGACAGAGCTCCTGCTCGCCTTGTGGCCCCACACCAACAGACACTAATTATGATGACAGAGCTCCTGCTCGCCTTGTGGCCCCACACCAACAGACACTAATTATGAGGACAGAGCTCCTGCTCGCCTCGTGGCCCCACACCAACAGATACTAATTATGATGACAGAGCTCCTGCTCGCCTTGTGGCCCCACACCAACAGACACTAATTATGAGGACAGAGCTCCTGCTCGCCTCGTGGCCCCACACCAACAGATACTAATTATGATGACAGAGCTCCTGCTAATGAACTGAAGTAATCAATGAGTCAGTGAGGGGTGAAATGACATGCTGCTGTGGCTCGTCGACTACTCAAAGCTTTGTTACAGTTGTAAAAAATGTACACAGCTGAATGAGATGCTTCAATAATGGTGTACTTTGCGATGTTTCTATTTGTGAAATAGTAAAATCTCAAAAGAAAACCCACACAATAATCTGTTCACTCTGGATATTTTGATTCACAGACATGATATGTTATAGTCTGTAGGGTTATGGGGGGCAACTAAAACAATACACTCCGCTATCATTGACAGGATATGCCAGGGCATGTCTGCAAAGTGCCTTACTTCTGTGGATTTTGGAACACCCAGACAGTTACCACACCCAGAGAATTACCACACCCGGACAGTTACCACACCCAGACAGTTACCACACCAAGACAGTTACCACACCAAGACAGTTACCACACCCAGACAGTTACTACACCAAGACAGTTACCACATCCAGACAGTTACCACACCAAGACAGTTACCACACCAAGACAGTTACCACACCCAAACAGTTACCACACCCAGACAGTTACCACACCAATATAGTTACCACACCCAGACAGTTACCACACCAATATAGTTACCACACCCAGAGAGTTACCACACCCAGACAGTTACCACACCAAGACAGTTACCACACCCAGACAGTTACTACGCCAAGACAGTTACCACATCCAGACAGTTACCACACCCAGACAGTTACCACACCAACATAGTTACCACACCCAGAGAGTTACCACACCCAGAGAGTTACCACACCCAGACAGTTACCACACCCAGACAGTTACCACACCCAGACAGTTACCACACCAAGACAGTTACCACACCCGGACAGTTACCACACCCAGACAGTTACCACACCCAGACAGTTACTACACCAAGACAGTTACCACACCCAGACAGTTACCACACCAAGACAGTTACCACACCCAGACAGTTACCACACCCAGGCAGTTACCACATCCAGACAGTTACCACACCCAGGCAGTTACCACATCCAGACAGTTACCACACCCAGACAGTTACTACGCCAAGACAGTTACCACATCCAGACAGTTACCACACCCAGACAGTTACCACACCCAGACAGTTACCACACCAACATAGTTACCACACCCAGAGAGTTACCACACCCAGAGAGTTACCACACCCAGACAGTTACCACACCCAGACAGTTACCACACCCAGACAGTTACCACACCAAGACAGTTACCACACCCGGACAGTTACCACACCCAGACAGTTACCACACCCAGACAGTTACTACACCAAGACAGTTACCACACCCAGACAGTTACCACACCAAGACAGTTACCACACCCAGACAGTTACCACACCCAGGCAGTTACCACATCCAGACAGTTACCACACCCAGGCAGTTACCACATCCAGACAGTTACCACACCCAGGCAGTTACCACACCCAGACAGTTACCACACCCGGACAGTTACCACACCCAGACAGTTACCACACCCAGACAGTTACTACACCAAGACAGTTACCACACCAATAAAGTTACCACACCCAGAGAGTTACCATACCCAGACAGTTACCACACCAATATAGTTACCACACCTAGAGAGTAACCACACCAATATAGTTACCACACCCAGAGAGTTACCACACCCAGACAGTTACCACACCCAGACAGCTACCACACCCGGACAGTTACCACACCAATATAGTTACCACACCCAGAGAGTTACCACACCCAGACAGTTACCACACCCAGACAGTTACCACACCCAGACTAAGAAGAAGAGACTTGCTTGGGCCAGGAAACATGAGCAATGGACATTAGACCGGTGGAAATCTGTCCGTTGGTCTGATGAATCCCAATATGAGATTTTCGTTTCCAACTGCCGTGTCGTTGTGAGAAGCAGAGTAGGTGAACGAATGATCTCTGCATGTGTGGCTCCCACCATGAAGCATGAGGGAGGAGGTGTAATGGTGTGGGTGTGCTTTGCTGGTGACACTGTCTGTGATGTATTTATAATTCAATGCACACTTAACCAGCATGGCTACCACATCATTCTACAGTGATACGCCATCCATCTGGTTTGTGGGACTATCACTTGTTTTTCAACATGACAATGACCCAAAACACACCTCCAGGCTGTTTAAGGGCTATTTGACCAAGAAGGAGAGTGATGGAGTGTGGCATCAGATGTCCTGGCCTCCACAATCACCTGACCTCAATCAAGTTGAGATGGTTGGGATGAGTTGGACTACAGAGTGAAGGAAAAGCAGCCAACAAGTGCTCAGCATATGTGGGAAATGCTTCAAGACTGTTGAAAAAAACATTCCCCGTGAAGCTGGTTGAGAGAATGTCAAGAGTGTGCACAGCTGTCATCAAGGCAAAGTGTGGCTACATTGAAGAATCTATTTGTTTAACACTTGTTGGTTACTAAATTATTCCATATGCGTTATTTCATAGTTCTGATGTCTTCACTATTATTATACAATGTTGAAAATCATAAAAATAATGAGAAACTCTTAAATTAGTTGGTTTGTCCAAACTTTTGACTGGTACTGCATGTGTCTCAGAGCAGAGTCCAAATCAGTCTGTCACCTTTACAATGAATATGGGGTTTCCTTCTCAAGGCTGTAATTATCCAGGTTATTTAGAGAAATGCCAGTAGACTGTCAGAGCGTATTAACGCAGAAAGACTTAATTGGAGTTTGGAAAAGACATACCAAAAAATAGCTTTAAAAGTTGTGAATAATGTGAGATGTACTAACACTAATCTTACTAATATGAGACTATACATACTGCCCTATAAATACTGACCTATACATACTGCCTCAGCCCTATAAATTCTGCCCTATACATACTACCCTATACATACAGCCCTATACATACTGCCCTATACATACTGCCTTATACATATGGCCCTGTACATACAGCCCTGTATGTAAAGTGCTCTGTGGGCCATGCATAATGTGACAGTTTATGTGTACTGTACATACTGCCCTGTACATACAGCCCTGTACATACTGCCCTGTACATACTGCCCTGTACATACTGCCCTGTATGTAAAGTGTTCAGTGGGCCATGCATAATGTGACAGTTTATGTGTACCGTACATACTGCCCTGTACATACTGCCCTGTACATACTGCCCTGTACATACTGCCCTGTACATACAGCCCTGTACATACTGCCCTGTACATACTGCCCTGTACATACAGCCCTGTACATACTGCCCTGTACATACTGCCCTGTACATACTGCCCTGTATGTAAAGTGTTCAGTGGGCCATGCATAATGTGACAGTTTATGTGTACTGTACATACTGCCCTGTACATACTGCCCTGTACATACTGCCCTGTACATACTGCCCTGTACATACAGCCCTGTACATACTGCCCTGTACATACTGCCCTGTACATACAGCCCTGTACATACTGCCCTGTACATACTGCCCTGTATGTAAAGTGTTCAGTGGGCCATGCATAATGTGACAGTTTATGTGTACTGTACATACTGCCCTGTACATACTACTGCCCTGTACATACTGCCCTGTACATGTAAAGTGCTCTGTGGGCCATGCATAATGTGACAGTTTATGTGTACTGTACATACTGCCCTGTACATACTGCCCTGTACATACTGCCCTGTACATACTGCCCTGTACATACAGCCCTGTACATACTGCCCTGTACATACAGCCCTGTACATACTGCCCTATACATACTGCCCTGCATGTAAAGTGTTCAGTGGGCCATGCATAATGTGACAGTTTATGTGTACTGTACATACTGCCCTGTACATACTGCCCTGTACATACTGCCCTGTATGTAAAGTGCTCTGTGGGCCATGCATAATGTGACAGTTTATGTGTACTGTACATACTGCCCTGTACATACTGCCCTGTACATACTGCCCTGTACATACTGCCCTGTACATACAGCCCTGTACATACTGCCCTATACATACTGCCCTGCATGTAAAGTGTTCAGTGGGCCATGCATAATGTGACAGTTTATGTGTACTGTACATACTGCCCTGTACATACTGCCCTGTACATACTGCCCTGTATGTAAAGTGCTCTGTGGGCCATGCATAATGTGACAGTTTATGTGTACTGTACATACTGCCCTGTACATACTGCCCTGTACATACTGCCCTGTACATACTGCCCTGTACATACAGCCCTGTACATACTGCCCTGTACATACAGCCCTGTATGTAAAGTGCTCTGTGGGCCATGCATAATGTGACAGTTTATGTGTACTGTACATACTGCCCTGTACATACAGCCCTGTACATACTGCCCTGTACATACTGCCCTGTACATACAGCCCTGTATGTAAAGTGTTCAGTGGGCCATGTATAATGTGACAGTTTATGTGTACTGCAGCTCATGTGTCGGATCTTAATTTGATCCGTTTCTGCGGCTAAAGGAAGGAGCTCCAAAAAAAATTAACCCTTTCGTGAACTAGCACTGGCACTTGATGCTTCCCCCTCGTAAGCTCTGCCATTATTGATGAAAAATGTACTTACTATTACTGTGATCTGTGGTTGTCCCACCTAGCTATCGTAAGATGAATGCACTAACTGTAAGCTATTCTGGATAAGAGCGTCTGCTAAATGACACAAATGAAAATGTAAATGTGATGTCTGTGAGACATTCTCTTTCAGTCATCAGAAGTATCAAACTCCAGTCTTTGAATGATGCTGTCACGTTCTGACCTTCGTTCTGTTATGTTATTCTTTGTTTTAGTATGGTCAGGGCATGAGTTGGGTGGGCAGTCTATGTTTGTTTTTCTATGTTGGTTTTTGAGTTCGGCCTGGTATGGTTCTCAATCAGAGGCAGCTGTCAATCGTTGTCGCTGATTGAGAATCATACTTAGGCAGCCTGTTTTCCCACTATGGGTTGTGGGTAGTTATTTTCTGTTCTGTTGCGCCGGGCTGTTCGTTTTGTCGTGTATTGTTTTTGGTTCAGTGTTCATTCTTTATTAAATTACAATGAATACTTACCACGCTGCACCTGGGTCCTCTCTTTCTCCCGACGACAACCGTTACAGATGCTGTGTCTGCATGTGTGGTTTACAACTATACACATCAACAGTGTTAACCAACCCTGGTCCTGAAGCATCAAGGGTTACACATTGTAACGCTGCAGTAGACTTGGAACACATAATTTAACTAGTTAATGGTTGATTTGTAACTCATATATATATATACACACACAAGACCAGAATATGTATATATTTTTTTTAACAGTAGACTACACTTCCCATGTATCCTGTAAATACTCTAAAATGGTTAATCTCACCATGTAATTTCCTTCATCTGCACTGACACAGAATAGGCGTAGTATTGGATATAATGACAAGACTTAATTTCAACCAGAATATAATGTGAACCAATTCCAGTAGGGAATGTGAAAAACTATTGAAATAAGTTAATTATCCAAGTGTTATATATATATATACGTGCAGGTAGACTAATGGTTAGAGTGACCGTAAAGGTTGCAAGATTAAATCCCCGAGCCGACACGGTACAAATCGGTTGTTCTGCCCCTGAACAAGGAAGTTAACCCACTGTTCCTAGGCCGTCATTGTAAAATTAGAAGTTGTTCTTTAACTGACTTGCCTAGTTAAATAAAGGTAAAATGTTATACATTTAATTGTATATTATCAATACAAGTTCAACCTGCACATCTGGTGTGTATTATGAAAACAGAGGAAGAAAATGGAGACGGGGAGAGGGGGAGAAAGAGTGTCAAAGACAGACAAAGGTGGAATAAGAAACATCAGTTGACGCACACCCAGAGAAAATGATTTTATGTAGAGGTGCTGACTAACGGTGAATAAACTAGAAGCTCTAAAAATAGAGTTGCACACTCTATATATAAACTCCCAGTCATTTATTGGGGTAAATCACCAATGTTTCGGCATCACTGTGCCTTCTTCAGGGTGACAGACAAAGGGAAAGCGGTAAGAACAGAGGAGCAGGGAAGACAGCATATGATTCATGAATCACAGTGCTACTAAACTTAATATTCTCTCAGGTCATCACAGTTACATAATAGTGTCTCCTAACCAGCCTTGGGCGCAGGGTTGCCAGGTCTAGAAAATATTTCTAGCATAATGACCTCTGAAAACCCGCCCACAAGGCCTGAATACTAAGCCCAACAATTTTTTTTGCAGCGAGAGAGGAGTTGGTACATTTATCCAATAAATACTTTGTCCATAACGCTATAGAGCTAATTAAGAAGGAACGTTGACGTAATTTTTAACGATGTATGCTAAGAAGCAAAACTAGGTTTTCCATGAAAATAATAATGATTGTGAGTGTAAGAATATGTTGCAAGAGAAAAGATAAATCACCCGCTTTAAACTCTCCAGATCATTTTCCTTTAACTTGTTTTGACTCTTATAATTAAGCAATAAGGCCAGAGGGGGTGTGGTATATGGCCAATATACCACGGTTAATGGCTGTTCTTAGGACAAAGATCAGCCCTTAGCCGTGGTAAATTGGTCATATAGCAGCAACCCTGAGGTGCCAAGGCAAAGTAGCCACCATTTGATCAAAATCAAATTTATTTCACATGTATTTATAAAGCGCATCATACATCAGCTGATGTCACAAAGTGCTGTACAGAAACCCAGCCTAAAACCCCAAACAGCAAGCAATGTAGGTGTAGAAGCACGGTGGCTAGGAAAAACTCCCTAGAAAGGCCAAAACCTAGGAAGAAACCTAGAGAGGAACCAGGCTACGAGGGGTGTCCAGTCCTCTTCTGGCTGTGCCGGGTGGAGATTACAACAGAACATTATCACAGTGGTTGTTGAGGGTGCAACAGGTCAGCACCTCAGGTATCTCAAATATACAATATTTTTGGGGTTTACTATAAGATTCCATGTTATTTCATAGTTTTGATGTCTTCACTATTATTCTACAATGTTGAAAACAGTAGATAAAGAAAAACCCTAGAATGAGTACAGTGCCATGTAAAAGTATTCATCCTCCTTGGCATTTTTCCTATTTTGTTGCCTTACAACCTGTAATTTAAATAGATTTTTATTTGAATTTCATGCAATGGACATACACATATTTGTGAAGTGACATTTTAAAAAATGACTAATAAAAATAAAATAATAATAATTGAAAAATGGTGCATGCAATCTAAGTGTCACATGATCTCAGTATTTATAGACATTTTCCGAAAGCCTCCAGAGTCTGCAACACCACTTAGCAAGGGAAACCACCAAGCAAGCATCACCATGAAGACCAAGGAGATCTCCAAACAAGTCAGGGACAAATTTGTGCAGAAATACAGATCAGGGTTGGGTTATTAAAAGATATCCGAAACTTTGAACATCCCACGGAGCACCATTAAATCCATTATAAAATAATGGAAAGAATATGGCACCACAACAAACCTGCCAAGAGAGGGCCGCCCACCAAACTCATGGACCAGGCAAGGAGGGCATTAATCAGAGAGGCAACAAAGAGACCAAAGATAACCCTGAAGGAGCTGCAAAGCTCCACAGCGGAGATTGGAGTATCTGTCCATGGGACCACGTTAAGCCATACACTCCACAGAGCGGGGATTTACATAAGAGTGGCCAGAAAAAAAGCCATAGCTTAAATAAAAAAATAAGCAAACACGTTTGGTGTTCGCCAAAAGGCATGTGGGAGACTCCCCAAACATATTCAAGAAGGTACTCTGGTCAGATGAGACTAAAATTTAGCTTTATGGCCATCAAGTGAAATGCTATGTCTGGGGCAAACACCTCTCGTCACCCCGAGAACACCATCCCCACATGGTGGTGGCAGCATTGTGCTGTGGGGATGTTTTTCATTTTTCATTTTTCAGGGACTGGAAAACTGGGGAGAATTGAAGGAATGATGGATGTGTTAAATACAGGGAAATTCTTGGGAAACCTGTTTCAGTCTTCCAGAGATTGGAGATTGGGACAGAGATTCACCTTCCGGCAGGACAATGACTCTAAGCAACCTGCTAAAGCAACACTCGAGCAGTTTAATAAGGGAAGCATTTAAATGTCTTGGAATGGCATAGTCTAAGCCCAGACCTCAATCCAATTGAGAATCTGTGGTATGACTTGAAGATTGCTGTAAACCAGCGGAACCCGTCCAACTTGAAGGATCTGAAGCAGTTTTGCCTTGAAGAATGGGCAAACATCCCAGTGGCTAGATGTGCCAAGCTTATAGAGACATACCCCAAGAGACTTGCAGCTGTAATTGCTGCAAAAGGTGGCTCTACAAAGTATTGAATTTGGGGGGGTGAATTGATATGCAGGCTCAAGTTTCGATTTTTTGTCTTATTTCTTATTTGTTTCACAGTAAAACATATTTTGGATCTTCAAAGTGTTGTTGCATGTTGTGAAAATCAAATAATACAACCCCCCCCCCCAAAAAAACTATTTTAATTCTAGGTTGTAAGGCAACAAAATAGGAAAAATCCCAAAGGGGATGAATACTTTCGCAAGCCACTTTAGGTGTGTCTTTTGACTGGTACTGTAAATTACCTATTTGCGAGATTGACTTGTAATTTGGCTTTATAATTGCAATTCAACTTTACCATGGTTTTCTGAACTGCAATTGATCTAAATAGACTTCAGAATGAAACTGCCATTAAATATGGAGAATGATACATTTGCTTTAGAGCTGTGACCATGATCAAAAATGATAATTTCCAATTTATTTAATGAAAGAGGGCCATTAATAATGGCAAAACAACACAAGGCTACTATCAAGCCACAAGGTGAGACCCAGATGCAGACACAGAAGGCAGATGTTTGGAGTCTTACAATGTTTATTAATCCAAAAATGGGTTAGAAAAGAGAATGGTCATGTACAGGC